>NC_132913.1:51888235-52488235 GCF_047675955.1 Chlorocebus sabaeus | reverse complement strand
TACATGTGCACAACCTGCAGGTTTGTTACATATGTATACATGTGCCATGTTGGTGTACTACACCCATTAACTCGTCGTTTACCTTAGGTATATCTCCTAATGCTATCCCTCCTCCGTCTCCCCACCCCATGACAGGCCCTGGTATGTCATGTTCCCCTTCCTGTGTCCAAGTAATCTCATTGTTCAGTTCCCACCTATGAGTGAGAACATGTAGTGTTTGGTTTTCTGTCCTTGCAATAGTTTGCTGAGGATGGTTTCCAGCTTCATCCATGTCCCTATAAAGGACATGAACTCATCCTTTTTTATGGCTGCATGTATTTCATGGTGTATATGTGCCACATTTTCTTAATCCAGTCTGTCACTGATGGACATTTGGGTTGGTTCCAAGTCTTTGCTATTGTGAATAGTGCCACAGTAAACATACATGTGCATGTGTCTTTATAACAGCATGATTTATAATCCTTTGGATATATACACAGTAATGGGATGGCTGAGTCAAATGGTATTTCTAGTTCTAGATCCTTGAGGAATCACCACACTGTCTTCCACAATGGTTGAACTAGTTTAGAGTCCCAATAACAGTGTAAAAGGTTTCCCATTTCTCCACATCCTCTCCAGCACCTGTTGTTTCCTGACTTTTTAATGATCATCATTCTAACTGGTTTGAGATGGTATCTCATTGTGGTTTTGATTTGCATTTCTCTGATGGCCAGTGATGATGAGCATTTTTTCATGTGTCTGTTGGCTGCATAAATGTCTTCTTTTGAGAAGTGTCTGTTCATATCATTCGCCCACTTTTTGATGGGGTTGTTTTTTTCTTGTAAATTTGTTTGAGTTCTTTGAAGATTCTGGATATTAGCCCTTTGTCAGATAAGTAGATTGCAAAACTTTTCTCCCATTCTGTAGGTTGCCTGTTCACTCTGATGGTAGTTTCTTTTGCTGTGCAGAAGCTCTTTAGTTTAATTAGATCCCATATGTCAATCTTGGCTTTTGTTGCCATTGCTTTTGGTGTTTTAGACGTGAAGTCCTTGCCCATGCCTATGTCCTGAATGGTATTGCCTAGGTTTTCTTTTAGGATTTTTATGGTTTTAGGTCTAACATTTAAGTCTCTAATCCATCTTGAATTAATTTTTGTATATGCAGTATACATGTTTCTAACCTTAAAAAAAACAAAAACCAAACAAACAAAAAACCCATAAAATTCTGGATTCTATAACCTAGGTATTGTCAAAGTGTGGTTCCTGGGCTGGCAACATCAGCATTATCTGTACATTTGTTAGAAATGCAAAATTGGGTCCCACCCATATATACCTGGGGTGGAGCCCAGAAATCTGTGTTTTAGCAAGATGTTAGCCTGGTGATTCTGATGCTAAATTTTGAGAACCACTGCTTTAAATTAGGTTGGTGAAACTAGATGGCCTGAAAGATTATTTTCAGTGTTAGGATACAGTGCTTCCAAGTTCATTTCTTAATGTTTATTTTTATTATAAAATTAAGTATAGTCCTTGAGAAAAAATGGTTTATAAGAAGTATAGAATCATGCTAAAGAATGAAAAAGTCTTAAAACTCATAGAGGAATTTTATTTTTATTTATTATATCCCACCTCTTTTAAAAAGTGATGCTAAGTTTTATATATATATATGTATATATATGATCTGCATCTTTTACAAGTAGCACAGGCACAAGTGATTCTTTTTTTTAGGTAGGGGGAATGGAATCTTGCTCTGTCACTGAGGCTGGAGTGCAGTGGCATATTCTCAGCTCACTGCAACCTCTATCTCCCGGGTTCAAAGATATATAAATGTATCTTTGTGCAATAGGAATCACAGACAAGGAAAATGGAGAAAATGTATGTGATACATCTGTTAAGGACTGTCTGCTAATGAATTTACTCTTTCAAAATGTACACTTAGCTCTAAGCCTCCCGAGCCCAACGTTTTTAAAGGAAGAAATGAATTTTATACAACACAAAAAAAGAAGTCTCAGACTCTAAGTTAACGTGGACCACCATGAAGGTGGTCAAAGTTGCTACAAGGAGAATCTCTGGAGCTCCCTGAGAACTGAATGGACAATTTGGTTTCCTAGACAGCATTCCAGTATTTCACCCTATGATATCTTGGTGATTTGCCCATTTGCAGTTACCGCTTTAATAGGGACCTGAAGTCTTAAAACCAAGTGAGCAGATCGTAATTGAGGCTGTTACCTCTTCACAGAGGTTGAAGAGCCAACCAGGTTCCCACCCAGATGGAAAGCTGTCCCTTCCTCATGGCAAAGCTTGTGAGTTCCTCCATGACCACCTTTGGATCTGCTTCTGTTCTTGCGCAAAATGCTGAATAGCCAGAATTTTACAGCCTGCTGCATGACACAGATGGTTGTAACCTGGAAAATTCTTAAGCAGGTATATCATGTCATCAGTATAAAGGAATATAAAAACAATTGAAAGAAAATAAAGTTGCATTCATGGCCAGAAATAAAGGGTAAAGATGCAAAATGATGCTAAAAATAGTAGAGCCATAGTAAAACAAAAAATTTACAAACACTGGGAACTAGAAGATCTTAAAGGATAAATAAATGTTCAGGATAAACTAAAATAACCACAAAAGAGAATACAAACAAACTTACCTCTAGAATATTCAATTGTTGATGTTAGCATGAGCATTAATAACAATACTAAGTAGAAATGGCTTAAGAAAAATAAAATTAAAGATTTAAATTGTCTAAGATTCCTCAACTGGTGACATCTAGCATTTTTAGGATAGTGTTTCTATCATGCTGTTTGAGCTATCACTTCCTTATTTGAAAACTGAAGAATTTCCCCTAAATTACTAAAATGCTGAAATTTTATTAAGATAATTTCAAATGCAGGCTAACCATTTTGGGGGGATCTCCAGATCCAATCGATGTATTAGGTCATCTGAAAGCAAAGTTTCTGGACCGTCTTATCTCATCACCCTCTAAATGAAATTCACTGAGTTTAACTAATTGCAGCCATCAGAGAAAGACTTTTTCGACTGAACCTTGTACGCATCTGTGCAAAATTAAACTTAAGATGTCTGCTGAGCGTGTTGCCTCATGTCCTTTATACCATATCCTAAAACTTTCCTCCCTTCAGTTCAGTTCTTGAAAAATGTTTGCTTTTTATACATAGCTTTTAGGAAATGTGTTTGTTTTTTCCTAAAATAGAACAAAATTCATGTGATCCAATATGCTTCCATTTTTTGCTTAGTTACTGGGGACATTAGAGATAAACTCTAGGCTTGATTACCAAAAGCACTCAGATTGTATTCTTTACTCATTCCTTCAGAGCATCCTTTCTCAAATAATCATCTATATATCGCTTGCACAAAACTGACTTGGAGAATGTATTAAAAATGTAGATCCCTGGGCCCTATCTCAGATCTACTTTTTCAGAATCTCCAGAAATTGAATCCAGAAATCTGCATTTTTACAAGTAGCACAGGTGATTCTTTTTTTTTTTTTTTTTTTTTTTTGAGGGGAGAGGCGATGGAGTCTCGCTGTGTCACCCAGGCTGGAGTGCAGTGGCGTATTCTCAGCTCACTGCAACCTCCACCTCCCAGGTTCAAGCGATTCTCCTGCCTCAGCCTCCTGAGTAGCTGGGATTACAGGCGTTCACCACCACGCCTGGCTAATTTTTGTATTTTTAGTAGAGACAGGGTTTCACCATGTTGGTCAGGCTATCTCGAACTTGTGACCTTGTGATCCGCCCACCTTGGCCTCCCAAAGTGCTGGGATTACAGGCATGAGCCAACGCGCCCTGCCGCACAGGTGATTCTTACGCTCGCTGAAGTTCAGAATTGCTTAGAGTCCAATTTTCTATAATGGTTAATTTGTAAACCAGGGCTGCTTTTAAACATGAGTGACATGCAACTCTTATTAAGATATAATACAGTTTGAAGTATGTGGCCTAAATTGGAGGATGAATCCACATGAAGGAATCACTGCGATTTTCCCATGGATACTTGGGATTAAAAACAAGAAAAAAAAATTCTCTCTCCTGTTTGAAGCCAAGGCCATAAAATACCTTTTCTCCAATCTGTAAATCAGTAATTTTCACAAGGATAGGAAAAAGAAAGATAATTCAAGCAAATCAGAAACTTCTGGGATGCTTTCTCAAACTCTATCCTTCTGCTCCTCCTTATTCCCTCTTCGATATCCAGCCTTCCCTACCTCAAGCCCCTCCACATCCCAGCAAAAAGCTCTCAAATGTTTTAAAAAGGTATTTAAATTGATGTTTTGGTTGTTTAACATACTTAACATCATGTTCATTATAGCTCAGGCTGAAGGTCAAAGTATTTAAAACTTAGTTACTTGTGTACTATGAAGACAAGGGAAATAACATTTATTAAGCTTAAGGCTGTGAAGTAGAGGGAAGTAACATTTATTGAATGATTATAAATTTATATAACAATCTATTGCTCAATTTCTGATGCATAGGGTGTCTGATGGGTATTATCGTTAGCATTTGTGTTATTGTTACCACTTACTGAGAGGTAAGAGAGGAGAGGCAGAGGCCAGATCATAAAGGCACTTCTATACTTTGCTAAAGTGATTCTGAGTCACTGAGAACCACTGACAGATCTGAACAAGGGTAGGGTATGTGTTTTGAAACCATCACTCTGGTAACAGAATAGAGAAAGAAAAAAAGTGATGGCTTAGGAGAGAGTTCGTCTGGAGACAAAGATTTTATAGACCATGTATAAAATTGTAAAAGTGAGATTTAATGGTTTTTTTGTTACGGTAAGTGGTCAAGGGAAATTTACTGGTGAGAATTCATGACTAGTTTGGCTTATGAGCATTGTATAAATGAATTGCAGTAAGTGTTGTTTTAAATGTTAATTACTGATTGTAGAATTATATATATTGCCCTTTGAAATAATTATTATTGGTTTAACTCTGCTAAGCCATGCTGTTGGTTATAGCAGAAAGGAGTATGACATCTGGTTATTACATTTAGGTTAATATTTAGCATGCAGGCTTTTTACCTCAGCTTATCTAAAATGTACTCTTAGAAGCTCTTGTCTTATTTTAGTAAGCCTATCAAACTGGGTTTTAGGTGGAGAGGAAAAGGAACTAGAAAATGACCTACAACACCAATGTGAACCACATGTTCTACTAGTCTACCTCTTTGGTCTTTGAGGTATTTGAGGAAAAGAAGCAAAGGGAAAGATGTAAGGAGGGAAGAAGAGAGAAGGAAGCAAGAGGGAAGAACAGAAGGATGCTTAGGAGTGCCAGCATGCCTTCAGAAAGAGTAAATGAATCAAGGCTGCCAAAGAAGGAGGAAGTGCCCCTGTCCCCACCCTAGGATCCTGGCAGTGGTTCCTGGTCCCATTCTTCCTAAGTCATGCTAGGGCATGCTTCTAACAGGGTTTAAGTATCCTGCTTTGCATCATCCCTACTTTCTCGATCTAGGGCTATAAAAAAAGGAATAAAACCCAGACACATAGCCAGAGCACCCCTATGCCAAATGTCAAAGATTATAGGCTAATTTCACCTGTATTCTCTTTCTACACAGATCATGGAGCAAGAAAGCTGAAGCCAAGCCACGTCAAGATTTGTCAGGGATGAGATATCTGTCAAGGATTCAGAGTAGAGTGGCTTACTGGGAAAGGAGCAAAGAATCTCTTCTAGGGATATTGTAAGAATAAATGAGATAATTCACAGAAGGGGCCTGGAGCTTTTCCGGGAAAAGGTGCTGTGACTAAGGTAACTAAACAACTTCTGGGTATAAATTTGTTTTTGTGGAAAATAAACTAAAATTTCTACATTTAACTGGGACAGCTGTATCAGGACCAAAAGAAGGCAGAGGGGTGTTTTCTTCCTTCCTCTACCAGTTTGTTCTTCCAATGAGGCAAATATATACAGGGAGACATAGCAGAGATGACATTAGGGGATGGAATGATGCCAAAGGCTATTGATGTAAGAAAAAGAGATTAACTCAGTTTTTTATATATTTTTCTTTTAAAAGAGACATTCATCCTGTGTATTTAGTAAATTACTCTGGATTGTATTTACTTTAAATTTTATTATATTTATTTGGTAATTGGATCTATGGTTCACCTGACTGTATGGGGTAAAGGTCATCCAAATATGTGGTGAGTACTTGGTTGTGAGCTGGCTTCTTGATTGGTCAAGTTTTTGAACTGACCAAAGACTATTTATTTATTTGGTGTATCAGCTGCAACTAACTAGAAAAACTGTCTAAAACTGTCTTAGTCAAGAAAGACGTTTATTGAACAGAACAAGCAGTGCAGAGGTTGTTTGGGTCCACAAGCTGAGTGATCCGTCAAAGGCCCAGGGGTAAATATGTCTCTGTGAACTGCCACCCTCAGTGTGTCAACTTTGCCCTCAGATTGGCATCACTTCTGGTTTTAATTTGGCTGAAGTAGTGCATTGTATTCTGTCCCAATAGAAAAGGGACCAGAAGACAGAGAATGCTATCTTCCCATTGTTCTCTTTCTTGGGAGTGAAGAAACTTTTTACAAACAACCACTTGACTGAAGACCCCTCACCGTTCATTGGCCAGAATTAGACCATATACCTTGTCTTTAAACAAAGATTGGCAAGGGGCTTGAAGGAAGCGTCTGGAATGGAATGAATACTGGGGAGTCAAACACACAGTTTACTTTGCAAGCATTTAAAAGAAACATTAAAAAGCTATTAAACCCAACGATGCTGATTTGTCCTTTAAAATGTTGACTTAATTTTTGTTACTAGCTAGCAGTTGTCTCTTCAAGCTAATAACTATCTGATAAGGATGAAGTCACAGAAAATATCAACCCTTAAAAATTAATTAGTTCCAGGATAATTATCTTGAAGATAGAGATGAACTCATGCTTTTTTAACTAAGCTATTTTTTTTCAGAGCCATGACATTGAGTCCGCATACAGAAAAACAGAAATAGATCATCTTGTTAAATAGTTAGAACATGTTGGCAATCATGTGTTTAGCTAATAGAAACGGAACAATAACGTAAAGAGGGTCTAGATTTCATTTGTATTTGGCTATAACATGTGTTACCCTTGCTGTAGAGTTACTTTCTCAAAAGGTTTATTCAGACTAATAGTAATGCTGATTTCCTTGACAATACATTGAGAGCAAGAGGTACTTAACATAGAAGAAGGTAGCCTAGCCTTTTAATTTATCATTAAATAACTCCAAAGTGTGTAGCATACATGTGAATGTAGATGTGGGTTTTATATTTGTTATTAATTCATTCCTGTTTGCTTTATCTTCTATGTGGAAATAAAGATGAGGACTATATTGCTACACTTAGATTATGCCACTCATTCCTGACACAGGGCTTTATACATAGTAACCTCCCAGTAAGGTAGTGATTTATCCTAATTTTCTTTCAGCAAACACCAAGAATGGGCGCGGTGGCTCAAGCCTGTAATCCCAGCACTTTGGGAGGCCGAGACGGGTGGATCACGAGGTCAGGAGATCGAGACCATCCTGGCTAACACGATGAAACCCCGTCTCTACTAAAAAATACAAAAAACTAGCCGGGCGATGTGGCGGACGCCTGTAGTCCCAGCTACTCGGGAGGCTGAGGCGGGAGAATGGCGTGAACCCGGGAGGCGGAGCTTGCAGTGAGCTGAGATCCGGCCACTGCACTCCAGCCTGGGCGACAGAGCGAGACTCCGTCTCAAAAAAAAAAAAAAAAAAAAAAAAAAGAATCTTCTCATTTTGCAGGCTTAGGTACCCAGGCCTTTTTTTTTTTTTTTTTTTTTTTTTTTTTAACTAGACAGGTTTAAATCTTGGCTCCTTGGCTTATCTAGCCTACCTGCACCTAAGTGTCTTGATCTTTAAAGTGGAAATAATAATAGTATCAACCTCATGAAATTGTAATAGTGATTAAATGGGCTAACATGCATATATTGCATGACAGTGTCTGAGACATAGTAATCATTCAATAGAATTTTGTTTGTTATTGTTCAATCTTCACAGCCATCCGATTAAGGAGACACATCAACCAGGTATTATTTCAAAACTATTGAAATTATAGAAAATAGTATTTAATTCTGCCTTGGAATGTATCCAGTGGTTATCATTATAATGTGCTGAGTGCTCTACATATGCCTCTGATAAATCTTATGCTGTTGGGCGCATATGCTGCCTGAGAATATTGGTAACTACCAGACAATCATTAGCCTTAAGTGAAAATTTTACTGGGAAAATTAACTAATTTTCTTCAACAGTTAGGTAGTTAGTTGGTCAATCTGGTCTTTTACATTAGACCCTTACTAGAATAGTCTCTTGTAGATACCGAGAAAATACAGCATCCCTCCTCAGTAATGGACCCAGTCCTTCGCAGCGATTCACACTCTCCTTCTCAAAGACATGAAAATGTATTGCAGATTTTTTTAGTTCTGTCTCAAGTTATATGACATAGAGCAACTTTCCATCCATAAAGATGAAAAATTTACAGCCTTCTGACACAATCTTGTTTCCATGGAAACAGACCAGAGCTAATCGATTTTGTCTGCAACATAATCGTAAAAATCCCGACAGAGAGAGGGAAAGAGAGACACTACTGATACTACAGGTTATGGACCAATACAATTTGCCAAACTGTCTACTGCTCTGGAAAATTAGGCAAGGTGAGAACCCATAGGCCATGACTAATGGAAAAAATTTTTTCCTTAGTAATGCCACAGCATATCCTAAATGTTTACAATGCCATTTTTCTAGATTCTGATTCATTAACAAATATTAGTTTTGTACTCATTGTATTGGCTGGCTTCAAGTACTTTCATAAGATTTTGTTAGCATCATAGTACACTGCCATGTGAAACTGGAAAACTGAAATGAACTAGTCAAATCTATTTTTCTGTAGTTATTTATATACAGCTTAGATCTTTTAGAGCAAATCATATTATAGTAAGATTCAAGACAAATACATCAACTATAATAGAAAAAGTCATAATTTGTGTTTGTCAGTAAACATTTCTGAGGAGATTACTTAGCTTCTTTGGGACTGTTCTTCATTTATTTTACAGGCAGAGAGTTGGACTAATTGTTAAATCCCAAGTAGGTGTTTTAATTAGCATCTTGGAAATTCCTCTTTGGCATCTAGGTAATTGTTCTAACTTCATTGCCTATCATCTTCTATGTTCCCATTACTTAAAAATTGGTAGCTGTGTGAGTCTTGTCTCTTCACTCATCACCCTTTCACCATTTTTCCCTAGGCAACGCCATGCATATTCTTAGCTTCAGCTTCAACCAGTGACTGCTTTTTTTTTTTTTTTTTTTTTTTTTTTTTTGAGACAAGATCTTGTTTTGTAGCTTAGGCTGGAGTGCAGTGGTGAGATCATAGCTCACTGCAGCCTTGAATTCCTCGGCTCAAGCAATCCTCCTGCCTCAGCCTCTGAGGTGCTGGGATTACAGTCATGAGCCACCATGCCCAGACTCATCCAGTAACTTCTTAATCAACTTTACCCCAGCCAGACAGCTTTCTGAGTCTCAAATCCATATTTTAATTATATACCCAGATATCTCATAGCTATTTCAAACTCAACAGGTTCCAAACAGACTTTATTATCATGCCTTCAAACCTCCATTTCTCTATTGGGTTAATGTCAATTTGTGGCTTAAGCTGGAAACCTGGAAGTGAGCTTAACCCTATAACTTTAATTCAAATCTCCTATCAAATCAGTCACAAAATCTCATTGTTTTTCTCTCTTCTATACTTGTGCATTAAATACACTCTACTGGCTGTGGTTTTTCTCCCTAACTTATTGATGACCTACTATTAATGTATTCCAGGCACTGTGCTCACCTTTTAGGTGTGTTTTCTCATTTAAATGTTATATTAGCTCTATAAAGTAAGAGCTATGATTATCTCCATTGTACAGCTAGGGAAATTATAAAGAACAAAAAAGCTTCAGGAACACAGCAGCAGAGTCAGGCCTTGAATCCAGTTCTGATTGCCAAGTCCATGCCTTTTGGTACCAGAGTTATTGTCAGATCCTTTACTTCTCTTCTTTTGACTACTTAGTGGTGTCTAACTGCTTTCTTCTTGGGCAGTTGTTCTCAAAGTATAGATTTTAGACAACTGGGGATTCCTCGGGCCCTTTGTGTGGGAGCTTTGAGTTCTAAACTACTTTCGTAATAATACCAAAATGGCATATGTCTTTTTTCACAGTTTTGGCACTCGCACTGATAGAGCAATAGGCATATACTAAAACTGCTAATGCTTTAGCAGGATTCAGTGCAGTAGCATCAAACTATAGGCATAGTCTGTGTTTTCTTCATTGCTCCACACTCTCAGTAAGAAAAATAATGCCAGTTCACATAATACATCTCTGATGAAGCAGTACGTATAAATTTTGCTCAAGCACAGCCCTAAAAATCCCTATTTTTAACATTCTGTATGATGAAATAGGAGGAATATATAAAGTATTTGACTGCATACTGAAGTGCCATAGTTGTCTTTAGGAAAAGCACTTGTGTGATTGAGTCAGGAGCTGAATAAGCCACTTTTCTTTTTTTCATGGAACACCATTTTCACTTGAAAGAATAACTGACAAACTATGGTTATTCAGACTTGAGTATTTGGCACACGTTTTCTCAAAAATGAACAAAGGGAAGGCCTGTCACTTCAGGAAAAGCAAATAACAGCATTTGTTGTCAATGTTAAAACTGGAGCTTTCAAGAGGAAATTGGACTTTGGGAAAACTTTTACCTGCCACTGGGAGCTTGACAGCCTACCCATACATTACAGTTTTTCTCATGACATTAGTGGTGATAGTAACAAATGTGATTTTTGGATATTATATAAGAAAATTTGCCAAAATTTGGAAGACGTTCATAACAACATGCCATTTTCCAAATAATCCATGCATGATGATACAAAATCATGCATGATTACTTAAAAGACCTATTCAAAGGACAAGATAGATCAAAAGTTCATTGATATGGCTTTTGGTTTCACACAACTAATTTAATAAGCTACCATTTGTAGAGTTTTGGTGTGATATTAAAGAATGATATTCACAGTTACCTGGAAAGGCAATTAAAACACTCCCTTTCCCAGCCACACAAATATGTGAAAATTTTCTTCTTATATTTCAATAAAACAACATATTCCATCAGACTGAACACAGAAGCATTCATGAAAATCCAAATGTATTCTCTTAAGTGACGTAAACATATTTGACTAAATGTGAAACAAATTCATCCTCATTAAATTTTTTTTCTGTTTTGAATAATATAGTTGTTTTCATTAACCATCTGTTGTCTGTATAAACATACAAGTGTTTGTTATTAGTTTAAAAGAATTTTTGCATTTTTTCATTTTTGTTTTCAATATGGTAAGTATGGATAGCTAAGTCCTCCCATAAACAAAAGCTCTTTGGGTTCACAGATAATTTTAAGAGTAGAAAGAAATCTTGAAGCCACAACATTTGAAAACAACTGCTCTAGGGTCACTCCCTGCCTGTCCACCCTTCATACTGCCACCATCTTTCCAGTCTTCACATTGATCATAACACTCCCTATCCATGGCATACTTCCATATGTAGTACAGGGTCCTCAGTGGTCTATCCTGCCTAACTTTTGAGTTTCATGTCATACCACTCCCTTCCGTGCAGGGTGATGTCCACCCATAATGAATTTCATGTCGTTGCTCCCAAACTCCCCGGGCTCTTTCTTGTCTCTGCATCTGCACACATGCCGCCCCCACCCCGGCCTGCTCAGTGTGTCTCTACTAATGTGTCTCTATTAATGTGTCTTCCTACCAACCCCTTTCCAACCACGACCACCACAAGCCCCCAGTTGAATTCCAACTAGCCTGCAAAACCTACTCCAATATCACTTCCTCAGGGAAATTTCCCCAAATCTTACCTCTTTCTCCCTTCCCTGGGAAGAACAAATTGATACTTTTTATGAACCTCAGACAATCACCAGCTGTATATAACTGTATTATAATTATTTGTATAAAAATCTGCCTCCCACATTGGCCTGTCAGCCCCAGGGAAGTGACCATGGGTTCCTGGTTCAAGCAGAGTACTGATTCATAGAATCCCTCCATAAATATTTTCCAAATAAATGATTTTGAGATCCCTTCCAGATTTGGAATTCTGCAGTTTATTCCTCAAATAGGATATACTGAACCATAATCTTTTTACTGGTTAACAAAGGGATGTATTTGCTTTATTCACACACATTCACCCACAGGCTTTTTGGTTTTTAGTTAAAGAGATCATCTCCTAAGATTTTTTTCATATCTTTTTTGTCCTTGCAAAGATAGCTCTGGAGAAAATTTGATATATTAAATTTTATGTATTTTAATAAATTATAATGTGCATATAATCATTAATAATATATATATTCCACACCAAGGCATCAGTAAGAATTAATTTTTAAAGTCTGCTCTAATATGAATGTAAAATTATGTAAGAACTCTGTATAATAAGCTCACAGAGAACAGAAAAGGAGAGGAAAAAAAGTAAAAGAGAACTGCCAAAGAACTATGAGGGGTTTCTAAACCGCAAAATTGTCAGTGAAGCCATGAGAAACTCTAACTCACTAAATTCTTTAATTTCTCAGCCTACCCAAATATTGGGCAAACCCTAATTCCCTTGCAGGGGAAAAGCTGAGTCTGGAACTAGCCTGTCTTCCGAGGACCTAGAGACAACGGTATGGGAATTTCAACGAGACATTTTTGCTTTCTTTTGACCAAGATTCAAATTCTTTATTTCAGCCCTGGATAAGTAAATAAGAAGGTAAAGGACTACTTATGTTTAAAAAATTTTTCGTGATTTTGTGATGACACCTTGTTCCATATCATCTCAGATAAATCAGAATAATTTGTGAAAGTTATTCAGTGATTTCCACAATAGATATTTTAAACCTAATTTTATTTCTAAAACAAAAACCAACCAGGAGACGACTCCAATTAAGTAAAATGTATGTATTAATATAAATTAGCCATCCCCATCTGGAAAAGGGCAGCCATCTCTGTGCTGAGGTGCCTCAATGATACTGAGGCTGAGACAGGTTAGATGATACAGGTATACCATCAGCGGCAGACTCAGTACTAACTCAGCTCTCCCATTCCAATCGCAGTGTGTTTTCCATTCATTGTCAATAACGACATCAAAATTAGTTGAAAACCAAATCCTCAAATCAACCTTTTTTTCTTGTTTTTCTCCTCTAAGAAAGCGACCATGTTTCATAGAATTTCCTTAAGACATGTTTGTCATGCTGTTTCATTTTCATTCAGCACTTGGGAAGAACCACAGCCATTCAATTCATGGCAGGTGATATCAGACAGATGGTTTACACATCTTTGGGTACTTAAGGCTTGCAGAAAATGCTCAAACTCTTTCTGCACTCCAAAGCATGAAAGCTGTGATTACTCCACACAGCTTAGAGTTGGATTGATTATGTGGCCATCAAAATTGACTAAAAATGTTAGTTTTATTTTGTGCTGCCCCCCCGTAAATTTAGAAAACACAAAATAAATGATCAACTGACTTTTGAGTGAAATAGAATTTTTCTCAAATCTTTCGATTCGTGTACTATACCACTTGATGGAGGAAAAAAAATGTGCTGCCCAACTATAAAACAGAAGTTCTGTTCAAAATTAATGGGGAAAAATGACATAACTTTTGACAGGCCTGATATTTTATTTTATAATTTATTTAGAATATACTTTCATAGTAGCAAAAAAATATAATGTTATATCATAAATAGTCATTCAAAGAAAAAGACATATCGTACGTTAAAAACACTTTTTGGGCCAGGCACATTGGCTCACCCCTGTAATCCTAGCACTTCGGGAGGCCGAGGTGGGCGGATGGCTTGAGCCCAAGAGTTTGAGATCAGCCTGGGGAGAATGGCGACTGAAACCTCATCTCTACAAAAGATACAAAAAATGATCCAGGCATGGTGGAGGGCACCTGTAGTCCTAGCTACTCAGGAGGCTGAGGTAGAAGGATCACCTAAGCCCAGGAGATCAAGGCTGCAGTGAGCCGTGATTGTGCCACTGCACTCCAGCCTGAGTGACACAGTGAGACACTGTCTCAAAAAAATCATAATAGTATAAAATAATAAGTAATTTTATAAAAACACTTTTTTTGTCATTGGAACAGATCAAGGAACTAGTAATTAAGATATAAACTAAACACACACACACACACACACACAATAACCCATATTGTTTTTCTTATGTTACTAAAAGATCCAGAGCATCTGATTGTAAGCTCAAGTACATGTAGTGAGCTGCCAAGAATTAGAGGGCCATTTAGGGATAAAATATTATGTAACCTAGAATAAATGTAGGGACAGAGGGGTATGGTAGGAATGGGGAAAATGTCACAGATAACTTTGATCATGACTTTGGTGCCATAGTGGTAGGTTCTTTTATAAGATTACTGATGGACTTATTTTATTTGGTATTGTCATTGTTTCTATATCTTTAGTTTTTAAATGTGGTTTTTGGCATAATGCAAAATAAAATAACTCATGTTTCAAAATTTATGTAGCTGATTTCTTGTGGTTTTGATAGTTCTATTATGTATCCTACAAATAGATTTTTGTTCCTTTCCCTGAGAAATTGAGCAGGCCCGCTCCATCGGTCGGCCTTCCCTTCTTTCTCAGCCAAGTGATCGGCATGTGTGAGTGTGCCCCTATAAGCTGCACTTCTCAGTTCGTTCCTTTAATTCCGTGGTCATAGTTGTGGTTCCAGTACAGCAAGAACTTGTTTAAAGAGTGGTTTGAATTATGAGGATGCTTGAAACCCTAAAAGGGGAAAATGGCTAGAGAAACTGAAGATAATTTAATTATGATAATTTACAGTAATGTAGTGCTTACTAATTCCAAAAACTATTCTAGACACAACATAATTAACTCATTTATTCCTTATGATAACCCGGGAGATTGGCTTCCCTACTATCCTCATTTTATAGATGAAGTCAAGCAATAAGGCATTACTTTGTCCACGATCACACAGCTCATAAGCGACAGAGTCAGGGTTTAGAACAGACAGAGTCTAGCACCTGAGTCCATGCTTTTAACCACTATACTAAATGGAAGATTCAGGGAAAATGTTAAAATTGTCTTGGAATAACTGAAGGGCAGCAGATTGAAATAAGAAGTAAACATATTCTCCATTGTTTCAGAAGGAAACAGAGTCTGGCTTAATAAAAGAAAGGAAATGCTAAAGATAGATAGATTTTTCTGGAGGTAGTGGCTTCCATGTCCTTGCTTGTTGGTGATCAGATCTTTTCTGGAGCAGCAGTTGTCAATGATGGTAACAACGAGAACAGTGGTTGGATTTGGCAAAACTTCGTTTCCTGTCCTCGTTTGTATGAGTCAGGGATGTATCACAATAATTGCATTGTTACCAGTACTTCTTTATTTGGGGAGTTACAAAGTTATGAAAAGGTGGGGGGTATTATGCAGAATAATTAAGCAATTTTATTGACAAACTTTACTGGCATTACTCTTTTGCTGAAAGTATACTATATTTTGGTGGAAAGGTATCAAAACAGAATTTTTTAATGCTCTTAAAAAATGGACAAAATTATATATACTTGAGATAAAATATAATGTTTATATGTATTATATATACTATACATTGTAGAATGGCTAAATCAAACTAATTAACATTAAGTACAGACTTTTGATAGATTTATAGACTTGGCTTATTGAGAATTAGGTTGAATGACAAAGTTTCCAAGTTCAAATGTGTAGTGTGGTGCTAAAAGCATGACTTAATGTTTATAGCTTTAAAAATTACTAAAAAATGACATTTTAGTTGATTTTCTTATACCCAATTGCTTGCTTTCCTAACTCTCGGGCAATTTTTCTTTTATTGCAGGCAATTCATATGCAAGAAGCTACACGTAATTAAATGTGCAGGATGAAAAGATGGCACAGGCACTGTTGGTACCCCCGGGACCTGAAAGCTTCCGCCTTTTTACTAGAGAATCTCTTGCTGCTATCGAAAAACGTGCTGCAGAAGAGAAAGCCAAGAAACCCAAAAAGGAACAAGATAATGATGATGAGAACAAACCAAAGCCAAATAGTGACTTGGAAGCTGGAAAGAACCTTCCATTTATTTATGGAGACATTCCTCCAGAGATGGTGTCAGAGCCCCTGGAGGATCTGGACCCCTACTATATCAATAAGAAAGTGAGTATTGGTTTTAGACTTTCAATAAATCTTTAATTAAACTCTTAACTATAATACACTTTTCTGGGCCTTATATACAGCATCATAATTTTTCTTCTGTTAAAGATTTTATAACACTCTTCACTGTCACTTATTTTTAGTACAATATAATAAAACAAACATTTATAAGAAATGAAGTCAAGAGTTGGTTACAGTGAGGAAATATGAATAGATAAATGATTTCTATAATTTCACAGTAATTCAGATAGTCAAAATTAAAATTGATATCAGCAAGGTGAAATATCTGTTATGGCTGATATATTCAAGCACAGGATAGTCTACAAAACAAAACCGATGCAGAAAAGAATTATGAGCGTATGTTGTACTTAATTATTTTTTAGTTCATGATTGACTTGATGTACCTTCACAATAATTTGTATTCCAGAGGACAATAAATAATCTGCTTAGCACCCTCCTATAGGCAGATAATACGTGAAGAAGCATGTTCACTCAGAGATTCCTTTTTCTCCCTAGTCACCTAGAATATGATTAGGATCTTCTCTTAACCTTATATAGTTTGTAGCATGCTAGATTCTGGATCACCTATACTGTTAAAACATCACCCTGAAGAAAAAAATGTCAAAATTGGAAGACTAAAAAAAATAACTTTCAAATTTTCTCCATCTATACATGGTTTAAATTAATAGTTATGACTGTGCTTTCCTAATGCTAAAATAAATGCATAACTGTATCAGAATTAGTTGGTTTCTATAGTTAAACTAGCTGGGTGGTATCTTATAGAAAATATAAAAAATAGGTGGTACACTCCATTCTTTCTAATTGGATATTAAGGCATTTTATAACCACGATTTATATTTTACACTTATAAGCATAAAACTAGTTCAATGTAGAAACTAAAGATAAATTAATATCACCATGAGTTGATGACATAGATTATGGAAGATATTGAACACCTTTATTAGTCAAAGCACATCCTTTTGGAAGTTTATAATTTAGGCCGGGCGCGGTGGCTCAAGCCTGTAATCCCAGCACTTTGGGAGGCCGAGACGGGCGGATCACGAGGTCAGGAGTTCGAGACCATCCTGGCTAACATGGTGAAACCCCGTCTCTACTAAAAAATACAAAAAACTAGCCGGGCGAGGTGGCTGGTGCCTGTAGTCCCAGCTACTCGGGAGGCTGAGGCAGGAGAATGGCGTAAACCCGGGAGGCGGAGCTTGCAGTGAGCTGAGATCCGGCCACTGCACTCCAGCTCGGGCGACAGAGCAAGACTCCGTCTCAAAAAAAAAAGAAAGTTTATAATTTAACTTTATAAAATCAGTGATAGCTAAAGGAAATGACAACCATTCAGAGATGGAATTAGTCCTGTTGTTCTAAGTAAGTACTTCTCAAACTTGCACATCCATACAGATTACCTCAAGATCTTTTAATTTGCAGATTCTGAATCCATAGGTCTGGAGCAGGGCCAGAGATCCTGAATTTCTTACCAACCATCAGGCTGTTACATGGCCACACTTTGAATAGCAAGCTTTAATGTTTTATTTAAAGCCATAAAAATACATGTAAATAGTTAAACTGATTCTTCTTTTACCCTTTTTATAGCTAGTTTCATAAAAGGCAACCTTTAACACATTCATGTACTTCTAAAAATAACTTATTTCAACAATTTACTATAGAATTGATAAAGAAAAATTTGAAATTTAGTTATGATTATTACAATAAGTCACCCCCCCCCCCCCGCCCACAAGAAATTGGAAAAAAAATATTATCCGGTGAAAACTGTTGCTCTGAAGGATATATTTGTAAAGATATCTTTCAGAGAGGAGGTATGATTCACTCTGCTATGATTAAAAATATTTGCTACTTAAAGAAAGGAAGTGTCCTTAAAAAAGTGAATCAATCAGCCTGGTAGGATTAAGGGGGAAACGAAAGGAGAACAATAGAGGCAAGCGTTAGTATTTTCCAAGGGAGACAGAACTTTAGTAGCAGCACTGAAAGCATTTTCTTCCCAAAGGCCAGGCCACCTCATTGTGCTGGGGCTACACTAAACTACCTAACACATGCTCTTAAACATTCCACATCATTCGATTAGGTCAGCTGTCTTGGGTTCCACACTCAGCAAGAAACCTTCTGATTCCAATTTGTTTTCCCCTAAATCTGCTTGAAGAAAAGAACGTGCTGGCTACAGCCCTACAATTATCTCAGTCCATATGAAAGTAATGTATCTCATTGTAAATAAATAGATTGGAGGCCAGGCATGATGGCCCACACCTGTAATCCTAGGGCTTTGAGAGGCCAAGGCAGGAGGATTGCTTGAGGTCAGGAGTTTGAGGCTGCAGTGAGCTATGATTGTGCCACTGCACTCTAGCCTGGGTGACAGATCAAGGTCCTGTCTAAATAAATAAATAGGTTGGCATTCTTATTTTATATACCAGGTTTTCAAGTTTGGTTAATGTGAGTCTGCCACTAAAAAACAGAATTGTCCTCTGTTGTTGACAAAGTCAATTTTATTGCCTCCGTAGCTGAGAGCCAGACTTAGACCCTAATTTATTCAATGTGGCTGTGAACCATCTTGTGAGACATCTAGACAGTCTTTACTGTTGGCTGCACTGCTTTCGTTTATGAAGTATCCATAAAGATGAAGATTGAGGTGCTATTAAACAAGGAAGTAATTTGTCATTCTTAGCATAGAAGGAGTAATGGGAGAAGCTAATAGAAGAGGTTTTAGAATTTAAAAATATGTTATGAAGCTGTGTTAATTATATGGAAAAATACAGGTAAAAGGCATTTAAAAACTTTAAAGCATTATGTAACTCTTTGCCACCATTAATTAGTGATGCATTTTGTATACCTAATTTAATTAAATGAGTAACATCACAATGTATCTTAATGGCACTGAATTTGACCAGGGTACTATTAATAACAGTGACAGTGATAATCATAACTAACCTTTCTTGTGCTTATACTGTGTCAAACACTGCTGAGTGCTTTAACTCATTTACTATTTAGTGAACCAGTGAGGCAGGTCCTATTGTTAGCTTCAGTTTGTAAATGAGGAAGTGAAGCACAGAGAGGTGAAGTAACTTGCCCAAGACCACACTCCTTAAGTGGTGAATCCAGGATCTGAGCCCAGGCATTCGGCTCCAGAGCCAGAGCTCTTAACCACTAAGTGAAATGATATACTATGCTTATTAATATAATAAAATAAAAGAGAATATTAAAAAATTGGTTGCATCATTTTTTGAGTTCTCTGATTGATGTGGTCCTAATCATTGAGATGTAAGTCTTACTCTTCCCACAAAGTAGTAAAACTTTTAGTAAACTTACAAGATATGCATTTACCTGGGAAAAAGCAGCAAGTAACATTCCAGAGTACAAAATAGCTGGTTTAACATACTTCCAGCTGTAGCAATGATGATCAGTATGATGTCAGTAGCAATAAGAAGTATTAATTTTTAAAGTCACATCATTACTTATCATTACTTGGAAACATACCTTTAGAATTGCTACAATTTATCCCTCCCCTATTCATCTGTCATTTTCTCAAGTAATTTTCAGTTTAGGTATATCTCTTCATAACTTCAGAGCCCCATCATTTCAAACTTTTTCTTGCAATTCTTTCACTATACAGGACATTAGTATTTTACTCTGCATTTCTCAGAACTCAGGGTTCTCTTTGTGTCAGGTATTGTTCCCGAGAAATAAACTGGGATTGTAGTCTTAAGGCCTGCTCTGTTTTAGAACTTATACATTCAAGGAAGATGCTCTTAGCATGTCAGCTTTAATTCCACTAGTACTACAAAGGCTAATCTTGCAGGAGGAGCAAAGGGTTCCATGTTTAAAGGGATAATTTATTGCTGTTCACTCTGTTTTTGGAGATAGTTCAAAATGAAACCCTCTCCTAATGTTGCAAGCAGAAATTGCTTTTTCAGGGAAATTGTTTCAAAAGAGCATGAGTGCCTGCACCTTAAATTATGGTGAGCTTTTTCAAGTTACTGCTGTTGTTGAAAGTCTAAATGGATCTTGACTGTTCAACTTGTAATATTAAATAATCTAATCTTGTGACTCCAAGGCAACCCTTTAATGCTTCTGTGTTTCAGCAACAGTCTTTCCAAGGTCCACTGTCCCTTACACACAATCCTGCTGCTGGTAAAGAATAGTTTGCTTGCCCGCTTCATAAAACTATTCACATTTATAGAGTGCATTTTCTGGAATATTGTTAGTTAAATAATGGTTGGCTCTATGGTCTTAAATACAAAAGGGCAATGAACAGAGAAACTGTATAGTTTCTGAAAAAAAATGGTTAGTTAAATAATGGTTGGCTCAATGGTCTTAAATACAAAGGGATAATGAACAGAAAAACTGTTCAGTTTCTGGAAAATGGTTAGTTAAGTAATGGTTGGCACCATGGTCTTAAATACAAAAGAGCAATGAACAGAGAAATTGTTTTCCCTCCCCTTTATACTGACGATATAAATATTTTTGTCTACCTATTTAAACAAAGCACGTTGTCAGTGAACATAAATGTATGGCATATAGCTCCTAGTTAAAGGACAGAAACATATTATTAAGTCAATGGATATACAGAATAGAGGTCTTAAAGGTAAATAGTACCTTTAAGGTAAACCCACATTTTATTAAAACAAGTGTTTATTTGCAAACCAGGCTATTAAATACTGTGAAAAAATGGAGAAAAAGTGGATTACAAGCTCTTTATGCTCAATGGTTTATAACAGTTTCTAACCTAGTTCTCACTGGAATGAACAGTATGTGTAAATTGCTACTTGAGTATAATTACAAGCAACATGTAAAAGAGTGCAAATTAATATACTAAGACTTACTGGTAAAGAGAAACAATTAGGGAGTGATCAGGAGGTAGTGTGATTTATTTGGAAAGACATGACTAAGGAGGTGATTGATAGCTGAGAAAATTCCCAGAGAGAAGGGATTTTCAACCTTGATTGCATATTAGAATCGCCTCAGGAAATTTTTTAAAATACCCAAGTCTGCGCCCATCCCTCAGAAATTTTCATTCAATTGGCAATTTTAAAATCTCTACAGGACAGCCTAATATTCAGGCAGGATTAAGAACCTCTGACATAATAGGGGGCCGTTGTAGGTGGAAGTATATTGTAAGGTGTGTTATGGAGACATTTACCTGAAATGAAGGGAGTTTGCATTAAATGACCTTTTAGTTGCCACCTTCTTCTAGGAGTCTATGACATTCATATTCAGAGCCATAGGGAGAGTTTCGTTGGTTGTGAGTGAGGTTGACAACTCAACTGAATTGGTCATAGCAAAGATGACTCTAGTGGAAAAAAGTAAAAGATGATTCTATAGGAACATGGTAGGTAATCACTTGTAGCACAGCTAGTGCTAAGTGGATGATTGTAGCTCTCAGATCATAGAATTTTAATTGTGGAACGCCCTTTGAAATGGTGCATTTCAGACTAAATTTCAATGCATCCTTCCCTCCTCAGTATTAGCTGAGAAGTTGATCACTTCTCACACATCTATAGTTAGCAAAACCAGGTTATTCAACCTGTTTGAACATTTTAAATCTACAGGGACAATCAGAAGCCATCATAAACTTTGAAGTTAAAAGATTTGATGTAATTAAAATATTTATAAAAGATTATTTTAGTAGCAATGTGTACAGAGTAATCTGAAAACTTACCAAAGCTGAAGACAGATGGTAAGCTTTAAATAGAATTGGAATCTGTAAAGCTACATTACAATTCCGTAAAAAAATTTGTGTAGAATTGTCAGTTAGTATCAGCAAGTTGGAATCTTAGAGACAGATTAGATAATAGTAAATAGTATCCTTATTTGTAACTATATGTTAATTTAAACATCTAACATGTTTGTAGTTATGATATATCAACTGGTTTAAACAAACAAGTTTGAACAAACAAATTCTATTTTGTAAAAAGTTCTTCATGTATGTAAGCTCTTTAAATAAGTCCACGTCTAATTTAGTAATTTCTTTCTCGTATTTTCTTTTTCAGACTTTTATAGTAATGAATAAAGGAAAGGCAATTTTCCGATTCAGTGCCACCTCTGCCTTGTATATTTTAACTCCACTAAACCCTGTTAGGAAAATTGCTATCAAGATTTTGGTACATTCATATCCTTTTAATGTGAATTGCCTAAATGCTATTTCTAACAGTTGATTTTAAAGAAAATGACATTTATATTTTTGAGTATTTGTAAAATTTCTTTGAGATTAATGGTAACATTGTTAGTTTAATTCATTTGTTTGCACTGGTTTTCCACTATTTATAACAAGAGTATTATAGAATGACTATAGTATTACAGAAGAAAATGTGTAACCAACCATGACAGTGAATGTGACAGTGAAATATATTATATAGTAGGAAAAACAGCAAATCTCCTTACACCTTTATCAGCTTCAATGAGATCATGTATAACCATTGCTAAAGATTAGATTATGGTTAGTACTACTATTTGTATTACCAAGTGTTCAAACTTTATGCCTTAATTGTTTCTATATCTTCAGCACCTGGATTTATCCTTCTTTCAGTCCTTCCTTCCTTCTCCCCTTCCTTCATTCTTCCTGTTTCCCTTCCATCTTATTCCCTTCTTTTTTTTTCAGTAAATATTTATTAAACTCATACTATGTGCTCATGTACCTGGTTGAGAATATATATCAAAAAGTTGAACTTAAAACTATTTACAATGTTAGTCAAAAAGTATATGTAAAAGGGCAGAATAGGTGTGGATTTCAAGAAAATTCTCAAGTGGCGATAAAATAGAATGGTGATTTTCTGAGGCAGTGTTCAAGAATGGGCATTTTGTACAGGCAGATTCAAAGCAGGCTTCTATATAAACTTAAAGACTGATTCACCTAGAGACAGGGCAAATGAGATGGATAACCATTTGAGGTATGAATTCTCTCATTCTATGGCTTGATGTTGGAAAGTATTTATATTCTAAAATAAAAGATTTATCTCAAAATAATCATAAACTTTCTTACAGGGAAGTCGGGACTTAGAACCCAAGAGAACGTACTACAGCTAATTCTCAGAAGAGCAACAGAATAGTGCTGTCTGTTTAGGTATAATGTGAACTAGACACAGAGGTATAGCCAGGTGGTCTGCTGGGTTCCCCCACAATCTAAAGTGTAAACAAAAAGCTGGAAAATAACATTACCTTATCAGGACAAAATTGGATCTCCCTCTTTTGTGCTATAAACCGTAAAGGAGTAAGTTACATCACTACAAACCTACTATTTATGGTAGAATTCTCAGTCAATGTAATCTTTGATTATACTGGGCTCTACATTCTCACAATTTTTACATTGCATTCTTTAACGTTTTATAAGTCAATGGTGATGAATGTATCTGAAGTACATCTTTTACACTTATGGCATACTATAAACTCACTAAGGGATGATGAGTTATTCTTCCAGGGCAATTTCACACAACTGATAGGAATGCAAAATAATTTGCATTTACTTCAAACAGAGATCATTTTTCTATTAAATTCAGTTTTGCGAGTATGTTATATAAAATGAAAAAGAGAGTGCACCAAGGACATATCACAGGCTTTGAAGTGTCTTATTATTTTATAATTGTTTTAAAACAAATATGTAATATTAATTTCACAGTTTTTGCATCGATAAACTTTTTTGTGTGTTTTGGATCATTTATAAATGGCCATGGTAACCTACTAACATTTATTCCTTAACTATAATCTACTTTATTCAGCATGCTTATCATGTGCACTATTTTGACCAACTGCGTATTTATGACCTTGAGTAACCCTCCTGACTGGACAAAGAATGTAGAGTAAGTAGGAATAACTTATTGGAATGAGAAATGCACACTCAAATTCTCTAGCAGTCTCTTTGTGGGTATAGTCTGACTTATGGTTTCCATTTCTGTCTAAGAAAAAGTTATTTTCATAATATGAAAGAAGATAAGGGAAGTTCTTTGGGGGACTTATTCTTCTTTGAGGTAAGTATTTTTCCAACAAACTCATGACAATATCTGTTAAAGAGAGGTTATAAATTAGTATACACTTTCTGGTAAACTAAATCAATCATCTAGCCTAAAATTAAGTCTCAATCATTGTTAATCATTTGAGATAAAATACTATGATCATTTGAGTATTTTGACAAATTAAATTATTTTATTCTAGTATGTAGTTATTATTGTTATATTCGAATAGAGTAGAATAGATTTAGGTTTTTAGCTCTAAATTAAGTAGATGTCTTAATTATACATCTAAGATGTCTAAACTATATTTAGATATGTAAGTTATTTATACACAACATGTGTGCTGAAACAGCTTAGATGTGTTCTGTAAAAGAAAGAAAATGTCTTCCATAAAACTGTGCTCATAAAATAACAGGGCTCAGGGAAACATGATTGGGGGAGACTAAAACTTATGGAACTTTGTAACTAGAATACAACATAGAAACAATAATAATCCCAATAAAAAGACACTTGCCCAGTTGAGTCTCATCTGATGTTTGTACCTAAAATCAGAGCCATTGAGTTCTTTGCGGTCTCAGATCCTGAGCCTCATCCTTTCTCCCTTGAAATAGAGACTGGGGATATTTGTATGATTTCATCAAAATAAAATGCTTCATTCTGTATTTTAATACATGGAGAAAGGTCTAAGCACATTAATCGTTCAGGATGTTAAACCAGGCCCTTGCTACACTAAAAGAAAACGATTCTGTGGATTTTCTGTATTAGTGTCAAGATCTTATTATTATTATTATTGCAAGGGATTTTCCATTTAAGTGTGAGAAAAAAAATGCCCTTCATTGTTTCAAAACATCAGTATGCTGGGAAAAATTGTGCATGAACTAATACAATTTCTGCATCGTAACATTATTTCATTTTCTTATTTTTCAGTCACAGATGAGGTTATTTGCATCAAAGAAACATACTTTCTAGTGAAACAAAGTAGTTGGATTATATAGGCTATTTATATATAGTATAACACAATATTCAGGTATCTGGTTAAGTAAAAATATAATATGTTCTTTTTATTGTTATATTTTTAAAAGCAACGTACAGAGACAAAATAGTGTAACAAATACTGCTGCTTTTAGTTCTGTTTTTATAGATTTCTCTGAGGATTTACTGTACCACTCTAAACCATTATTTATCAGTAATTTAACATGCTATTTTTTAAAAACAAGTAGCTTGAAAATGCTCCCTAAGAATTATTGTAATAGAGAATCCAGCCCTTATATTGAGGAAGACCATTTAACTTAGAACTCTCATTTGCTATACATGATTTTGGAATTAACAAAATGGACAGTCCTATGTAAGACTATTCTGTAGGTGGTTTTCACAGCAGAAATTATTGAAGCATTTAAACATGTATCAATTTCATTTATTTGTATAACATTATTAAAGGATAGTTGAAGAAGGTAGTTGGAGTTTGTGACCAGCCTGGACAACATGGTGAAACTCCATCTCTACTCAAAATACAAAAAATGAGCCAGACGTGATGGCACACACCTATAGTCCCAGTTACTCAGGAGGCTGAGACAGGAGAAGCACTTGAACCCAGGAGGTGGGGGTTGCAGTGAGCCAAGATTGCACCACTGCACTCCAGCCTGGATGACAGAGTGAGACTGTGTTTCAAAAAAAAAAAAAAAAAAAAAAAAAAAAGGCAATTGAATATATAGACATCTCTTTCTAAAGAAACAGTAATAACTTAGAGATGATTATACCCATTATGAAGGCAGTCTTAGCTTTAGAAAGTTTTTGATTTGCATCATTCAGCTGGAAAACTTTGCACAGGTTTTCTGATCAATTATCTTCAGTAGCTTGAAAGCAAGCCAGCAGGAAAACAGCAAAGTAGTAGTGGTTACTACCCCAAACCCTGGGTTCAGTGAAAGAGAAGATAACTTAGTTCTGAGATGAAAACTGAAGTCACTAATATTTGACACAGTCCCTGTACAAAGATGTGGCATACACAAAATGACTTGAGAACCATATTATATAGTGAAGGGAGTGTGATGTAAGACAAGGCACTTCTATAGACTGCATTTTATTTAATTTCATTTATACTGAATTTTATTTAAATCAATATATCTAAAATATGAAAATTCAACAATTAAAATTAGCCAAATTTCAAGGTTCTAAGACACCAAAGTTACAGCAACAAAAACCTGTGACATAGGCAGAATTGAAGGCTTGATTATGAACCTAGTGTGGGCTTAGCCAAGAAAGATAAAGGTCCCCTGACTCCCACTTACCTGCCCAACCTAGTTACTAATAAGCATTTTTGAATACGTATTCTGTGTAGAACTCTGTCTCAGTAGGCTCTAGCACTCTCTTCCATAGACAGCCATGAACACTTCCCATACATTCCAAATGTACCCACATATTTTCTTAATTTTCCAAAATCAAGAACAAAAGTAGGGACTTTAATCTTATTCCTAGTAACTCTATAGATAACAAAGAATTGCCTCAGCATAAACCACAGGGTACTAACCACTAATATAATAAACAGAACATTCATATGCAGTGTTTCTAGGTCTTTAAAAGGCCAACTATCTCTACAAACAGAAATATCATGGTGATTATGTGTGTTACACAATGATTCAAACTACAACACAGCAAACATAAGCTTGCTATTGTAAAATGTATCTCTTCCTAATAGTCAGCTACTTCATAATAAGTAAAGATAGCAATTATTACTTATGAGATCAATTGAGTTTTGGGGGAGAAAAGGAAGGGAATGTACTTAAGAAAACTAGACTTGGAGATATCTGCATAAATTATCCTTGATGTCTTTGTTCCCTCATATGAAAGAAATTTGTACAGAAAACATTTCAAAAATAATGACCCTAATGTTTTTCATATATAAAATACTGGTAGGCTGGAAAATCTAATGAATTTAATATGAGTAAATCAAATCTTTGTGGCTTGGGTGAAGTGCTCTGAAAAATAAACTTAAATTGTGCTTTTAAAGAACACAATGTTGAAAAACAAGTACTCTCAACTATTTTTGGAAAAAAAAAAGAAAACAGCAATAACTTATATTGTCAAGACTCAAAGAAAAGAGGGCTAGAAATACGTGACATTAAACAACAAATAGAAAAGTCTTCCACCATTTTGGAGGCTGAAAATTGAATTTCAGCAAGGTTTGAATGATTTAGCCCAATTGCATAGAGATAGTAGCTGATGCAAGGTTAGATTTAAGAATTTTGTTTATCCGTATATTTTGGTATTTGTGCAAACACAGACATATAGAATACTGGTGAACTGAAACATTTCTTGTGATAATATGTGCACATACACACATACATATATCTATACAACACACATGCGCGCACGCACGCGCACACACACACACACACAGGGTGGGAGGGAGGAAGGGAAGGAGAGAGATAAATGGGGGGCAGTTTATAACTCTGCATGATTCTTACAAATTAAAAAAAGAAGTATATTTTCTATAGTAGACATGTAAAATAGCCCTCAAAATGAGTCTACTCATTAAGAAATTTGAATAAAATATTTTATTATTTAAGTAACTAAATCCAAGCTATGTTGCCTCTAAAGTTGTACTGTCCAATGAGGAAGGCACTAACCACATGTGGCTATGGTACCTTGAAATTTGGCTAGTCTTAATTGTTGAATTTTCATATTTTAGATATATTGGTTTAAATAAAATGCAGTATAAAAAATAAGTTTACTTGCTTCTTCTCATCTTTTCACTTGCTACTAGGAATTTGAATATTACATTTGTGACTTGCATTACATTTATATCAGACACTGCTGCACTAGAAGGTGAAACTCGATGATTATCCATAAGATACATGAAACTATTATTCTAAAACCCAAATAGTTAAACGCAATTAGATTCTTAGAGAATATATTTTCTCTTCAGTTTAACTCTTTGCTCAGACTTGTAAGTCTAATTAAATGAATAGATTATTTGATAAATAGAAGTAAGGAACAATATATTCATGAATTGAAAAACCACGAAAGGATAGGATTTGCTATGATTGAAAACATTTATTTTAACAGTTCAAACAAAATTGTTAATTTTGCCTTGGATGTTTTTCCTAGGTACACATTCACTGGAATCTATACCTTTGAGTCACTTATAAAAATCTTGGCAAGAGGGTTTTGCTTAGAAGATTTTACATTTCTTCGTGATCCATGGAACTGGTTGGATTTCAGTGTCATTGTGATGGCGTGAGTAATTTTGAAAATTTGATAAACGCAAAGGAATGAAAATAGTCATAGCACAAACAAGGTCCTTGTGTTATATATTAAATGTGGAGCTTTCTTGTTAGTCAAGTTAACTATATGGATTTGTATTTTAAGAATACATGTTAGAATACATATTGCAATGTAAATATATCCAGCAAATGATCAATAAATGGGATTATCTTCATGTCATATAGTCTTTCTCTTCATAAAAATGAAGTTATTCATTGACTACAATTTAATAGCAACAACTGTACTTTGATTAGTTTTGCAAACAAATGTGTTCATATTAGTGAAAATTACATTGAAATAAAGCAACACAATTTTGTTTCTTAAAAGCAACTTTCAGCATATGGCACCCTGAGGTCTATAGCAACTCTATTTGTTAAACTCACAGGGTTCTATGTTCCAAACCCAGCATTAAGTCCTTATTTAGTATAAAATTTGCCAAAACTATCAGTAACTCTGATTTAATTCTGCAGGTATGTAACAGAATTTGTAAGCCTAGGCAATGTTTCAGCTCTTCGAACTTTCAGAGTCTTGAGAGCTCTGAAAACTATTTCTGTAATTCCAGGTAAGAAGAAGCTGGTGTAAGGTAGTAGGCCCCTTATATCTCCAACTTTTCTTGTGTGTTATTGTGTTTGTGTGTGAACTCCCCTATTACAGATATGTGACAGAGTTTGTGGACCTGGGCAATGTCTCAGCGTTGAGAACATTCAGAGTTCTCCGAGCATTGAAAACAATTTCAGTCATTCCAGGTGAGAGCTAGGTTAAACACCGAGGCTGACTTTAATTATTAAGTTTGAAATCAATTTATAATGACTTATAGCATTAGCCTTGTTGCTTATTATTATGGTTCATCTCATTCAATAATGCCAATGGATGTTTTGATGTCAGTTTAGCTCCTAAAATTTTATAAATTACATCTTATTTATAAAGTCAGCCTTTGAGTTTAACAGAAAATTGCATGAGACGTCTTCAAAAAAATGCTAATTTTGGCCTCTTGCTCTCTCTCTCTCTTTTTCACTACCATGGCTTTACTAACTGATTTGGATTTTACCATTCACTGCAGATGTAGTTCAAAAATGGATCTCCTTTTACAAAGGAGAAAAGATTATTATTGAAGAGCATGCATATGGCATGAGACTTACGTTATCTTAAAATTCTTTTCTCCTCTAAATTACTACTGCTTGGAAGCTAGAGTAAAGAATGGATTGGTGGAAAATAGCTTCATGAAACACAAAATCTGAAATGAAAAATAACTCCAAGTTTTTTTGTACATTTGTCGAGCATGTAAAACCACACAAACAAAACTTCCTGACCAGATATTTAAACCTTCATATTGAATTTCCAGCAAGCACACTGTTCATGCATAAAATCTGCTGTTCATCTATTTCCCAAATCATCAGGCTATCCATACAGCTTTGGTGTCTAAATAGTCAAGCAACCATTTATGGGGGAAAGAGAATGTGTGTGACTATTGAGAAATCATGGCTTCTGGCACTCTTCCTCAGGTGACCTATAGTTCTCTCTCTTCAGGTTTAAAGACCATTGTGGGGGCCCTGATCCAGTCGGTGAAGAAGCTTTCTGACGTCATGATACTGACTGTGTTCTGTCTGAGCGTGTTTGCTCTCATTGGACTGCAGCTGTTCATGGGCAACCTCAGGAATAAATGTTTGCAGTGGCCCCCAAGCGATTCTGCTTTTGAAACCAACACCACTTCCTACTTTAATGGCACAATGGATTCAAATAGAACATTTGTTAATGTAACAATGAGCACATTTAACTGGAAGGATTACATTGGAGATGACAGTAAGAAGTATTGCCACATTATGTTAACCTTAGTGTTGCTGAATGAGTTTTCAACTATAAATAGTTGCGACTGTGGGTGTACAGCCACCTTTAGTCTGAGATAGTCAAACTCTGATTTATTCCTAATGTGAATAGGATTAATATGAAATAAAATGTTTTTGGTTTTGTGTTAACAGGTCACTTTTATGTTTTGGATGGACAAAAAGACCCTTTACTCTGTGGAAATGGCTCAGATGCAGGGTAAGAAATGTAATATAGTTTTTAAGTTACAGAACTATTTGGGGAAAAAAAAGTAAGTAGGAAAACATCTACATGGTTATATGTGTAGCCTTACCATGTATATGATAAAGAGTGGCGCTGCCCACCTAGGAAGTGCCTTGTCTGCCTTACTGGATTGCCACTGGTCCAAACTCACAGCCATTAAAAATCGCCCCTTTGTGAAGACTTTTCCCCAGAATTTCACAGTTAAGATGTTCTTAAACTGATGCTCCAATGTGTGAAGGCCCAGAGTCTGTCTTTGCTGTGCATCCATCAGAGCTGTTACGAAACACAGGAAGGAACACAAGATGGGTCCCTTTTTATTGGTGTACATATGTATCAATGGGATGAGTTTTGTTGTGAGTGGAAAAGATCCAGACTATAATGTGGTCTTCAGGGTGCAAGCACACTTGGGGAAGTGCTTTGAAATATTTAGTATTCTTGAAAGAGCATGAATTTCTGTATAGGAAGAAGCCAAGGGTGCATGTGTGCCAAAGGCATGTCCAAGTTTGAGTAGACATAATGAATAGTTATTTTAGGCCACATTTTACAATAAGAGATGTTGTAATATCTTAGTCATGCTGTTAGTCTCTAACCCTTAAATATTTTCCTAAGAGTATTGTAAGTTAATTTTAAATCAAAATAGGGAATTTTTTAAGAGCCGAGAGATAGCAATACTAAGTGACTCTTAGGACATGGAACTTAAATATATTTTGAGTCATCCTTTAAAAAGGGAAACTGGTGTAGCCATAAAAATCTAAGAGAGTTAATGAAAATATATACAAGTCATATAAATAGAGCTTTGGGGAATATTATTTTCTTGGCAGTTTTCCTAACCTTTATTATGTGAATGTAGTGGGTAAGAGCATAGGTTCTACAGTTCATGTATACCTGGGTTCAAATCCTAACTCCACCATTTGTAAGCTCTTTGACCTTGGAAAAGTGTCCTAAGCACTCTGTACCTTAGTTACTCATCGTTAAAATGGAGAGAGTAATATTCTGTCCCTTTAACAGTTGTGATGATAAATTACGCAATACACATAAAGTATTTGAACTAGCATATAGCCAATTGTAAGAATTTATTGTACGTACCAGCCTAAGGAACAAAGCAAGACCCTACCTCTACAAAAAAAAAAAAAAAAAAAAAAAAAGAAAGAAAAGAAAAGAAGAAGAAAAGAAAAACCTAGTCAGGCATTGTCATGCACATGTGTAGTCCTAACTTCTCAGGGGGCTAAAGTAGGAGGATTGCTTGAGCCCAGGATTTCCAAGCCACTATGAGCTATGATCACGCCACTGCACTACAGCCTAGGTGACAGGCTGTCTCTGAAAAACGGCCGGGAGCGGTGGCTCACACCTGTAATCCCAGCACTTTGTGAGGCAGAGGCCAGGGGATTACTTGAGGCCAGGAGATCTAGACCAGCCTGGCCAACATGGCAAAACCCTGTCTCTCCTACAAAACACAAAAATTAGCTGGGTGTGGTGGTGCACACCTGTAATCTCAGCTATTCTGGAGGATGAGGCAAAATAATCCCTTAAACGTGAAAGATGGAGGTAGCAGTGAGCTGAGATGGCACCACTGCACTCCAGCCTGGATGACAAAGTGAGACCCTGTCTCAAAGAAAATTTTTTTAATAATAAATAAAAAAAAAAATAACAGGCACACTCTCTAAAAAAAAAAAAAGAATTTATTGCCTATTGACTAGTATTTATTATGATGATGATTAACATAAAAGCCCAGATAAAATTTTGGATAAATTTGGTTAATGCATACTTTATTCCTATTAAACCATAATAATCTATTCCCTTTAATGAATACCTATTATGGCTTAAGTAATTCACATCAGCAGTCCCCAGCCTTTTTGGCACCAGGGACTATTTTGTGGAAGACAATTTTTCCACGGACCAAGGGTGGTGGTGGGGAATGATTTCAGGATGACTCAAGCACATTACATTTATTGTGTACTTTATTTCTATTATTAGTATATTGTAATATATTAAGAAAAAATTGCACAACTCACCATAATGTAGAATCAGTGGGATCCTGATCTCAAATGATTCACCTGCCTCGACCTCCCGAAGTGCTGGGATTATAAGCATGAGCCACTGCGCCTGGCCATTGGTGATGAGTTTTAAATACAAAATCATTTTGTATTTAAGTGGCACATTCCATTAAAGAAATAAATGATTTGTATTTTATTAAAAGTAAAAGCCTCTGTTCTACAAAGACATTCTTAAGAGAATGAAAAGACAAACCACCAACTGGGAGACAATATTTGCAAAGCACATATCTAATATAAAAAAAATGACTGGGGCCAGGTGCAGTAGCTCATGCCTGTAATTCAGCACTTTGGGAAGCTGAGCGGGGAGATCATTTGAGCCCAAGAGTTTGAGACTGGCCTGGGAAGCATAGGGAGACACTGTTTCTACAAAAAATAAAAAAAATTAGCCAGGCACGGTGTAGTGTACCTGTGGTACCAGCTACTCAGGAGGCTGAGGCAGAAGAGTTACTTAAGCCTGGGACGTCGAGGCTGCAGTGAGCATGATCAGACCACTGCACCAGAGCCTAGGCAACAGAATTGTACCCTGTCTCAAAAGAAAGCAAAACAAAACAAAACAATGAACCAGTGTCCGGAATATCTAAAGAACTCTTAAAACTCAACAATAAGAAAACAAATGACCCAATTTAAAACTGGCAAAAGATCCGAACAGATACCCTACACGAGTATATAGTACAGGTGGCTGTTAAGGAGGTAAAAAGGCGCTCAACATTATTTGTCATTAGAGAATATTGCAAACTAAAACAAAAATGAGTTACCACTGTACATCTGTTAGAATAACTGTAAAATGTATCTGGCGATACCAACGTCTGATGAGGATGCAGAATAACAGGAACTCCTGCTTATTGCGGATGGGAATGCAAAACTAGACAACCGCCTTGGAAGATAGTTTGGCAGTTTCTTACAAAATAAACATAGTCTTACCATATGATCCAACAGCTGCACTACTAGGTATGTAGCTGACCAATTTGAAAACGTATGTCTTCACAAAAAACCTGCATGTGAATATTTATAGCAGTTGTATTCATAATGACCCCAAACCAGAAGCAACCAAGATGTCCTTCAAGAGTTGTATCGATAAATAAATTGTTATGCCCATACAAGAAAATATTATTTAGTGATTAAAAAGAAATGAGCTATCAAGATACAAACAGGTTTTAATGAATGTTAAATGTATATTTCTAAGTGAGAAAAGGCCAACCTGAAAAAGCTACATACTGTATGATTTCAATTATCTGACATTCTAGAAAACACAAAGCAATAGAGATGATAAGAAAATAGTGCTTGCCAGGGGTTCATGGTGAGGGATTATCTAGGTAAAGCAAAGGGGATTTTTTTTAGGGTGAGAACCTGTTCTCTAAGATTCTATAATGGTGAATATGAAACATAATGCATTTGTTAAAACTCATAGAGCTTTATAACACAAAGAGTGAATCTTACTGTATACAAATTAAAAGAAATCTTTTGTGAGGTTTGGGAATCCCAGGAAGAAATAGAGTATGTGACAAAAATACATAAATGTATTACAAAATATGAAACAACCTCACTGAAGGTGGTGGGGTAATAACATACTAACCTAAGTAACTTTGGAAATGAGTGGAGTCTGTAAGACTGAAGGTAAAAGGAACAATACTCTAGTTGATAAAGTTGTTTCCAATGGTAGTATAGATTAACAATCCTGAAACCACTGTGCATGTGTACCAGTATTGAGCAATTATAGACATATATATCTCCTTGTTCTGTCAGCTGAGATGGCCTAGAAGCAATGACACCCCAGTAGCAACAAACACAGCTAGCACCCAGATCTTGGTTTCTAATACCATTTTCCAATTAAAAAAAAAAACTAGTGCTCCTTGGAGAAATGGTTGATTCTAGCACTGGGGAAGAAATTATAATAGATGAGCCTGGAGCATCTGATAGTGCTTGAAAGTAAGAAAGTGTTAAAAGATAAACAAACAATGCAACCCACAGCCATGGGGTATGTCAAACTGTTACAGGTGTCAACTGAAAGAGCTTCCAATGGCCAAAGATGAAGCAATTTGAACAAGTAAATAAATGAAATATCATTGAATTTAATCCAAAATATAAAACGAATCTCCATGACTACATGTTAATTGAAATGATTGAATAATCAAACAAATTATGAATAATGGACAAATATCCTGTGCAGAATAATTTCAGATAATTTTTGTATATACTTAAGATCATAAGTGAAGGTTCCTTAAATGTGGTCTGTACACAGTGACTTTATTTCAAAGAGTACATATGGAAAAGGAAGAAAACACTACCTCAAGATAGGTGGTGAAAGTTAACATCAACAGTGATAAGTCATAGTGATAAGTATGTACCCTTGGCATGATGTGATGTGATGATAGTGACGTTTTACCTCTGTAGTCTTCCACCCACAAATCCATAACTTAAATATAATCATGAGACAACCATTAGACAAATCCCAATTGAAGGGCATTCTACAAAATATCTGACTAGTAATCCTCAAAACTGTTGTGGTCATCAAAAACAAGGGAAGTCTGAGAGATTGTCACAGCCAAGAGGAGCCTAAAAAGACATAACCACTAAATGGAATGTGTATCCTGAATGGGATCCTGGAACCAAAAAAGGACATTAAGAAAAAAACTGAGGGTTGGGCGCAGTGGCTCATGCCTGTAATCCCAGCACTTTGGGAGGCCAAGGCGGTTGGTCACGAGGTCAGGAGATCGAGACCATCCTGGCTAACACTGTGAAACCCCATCTCTACTAAAAATGCAAAAATTAGCCGGGCATGGTGGCAGGCGCCTGTAGTCCTAGCTACGCGGGAGGCTGAGGCAGGAGAATGTCGTGAACCCGGGAGGCGGAGCTTGCAGTGAGCCGAGATCGCGCCACAATACTCCAGCCCGGGCGACAGAGCGAGATTCCATCTCAAAAAAAAAAAGAAAAGAAAAGAAAAGAAAAAAATTGAGGAAATCTGAATAAAATAGTAACTTTAGGTAATAATAATGTATTAAGGCTGAGTGCAGTGGCTCACACCTGTAATCCCAGTACTTCAGGAGGCCAAGGTGGGAGACTGCTTGAGCCCAGAAGTTTGAGACCAGCCTGGGCAACATAGCAAGATCCCATCTCAATTAAATAATAACAATGTATCAATATTGAAAATGGCATGGAATGTATGAGGCCTGTACTATCTTCATACTTTTTCTGTAAATACAAAATTGTTATAAATATTAACTTTATTTTAGAAAATTCTATAAAACCAGCTATTGAAATGGTTAATTGATTCCCCACTCTTTGGCTTTTTTCTGGCTTTTAATTTTTAACTATTGTTTCTTGCCACTTTGTAAAGAGTAGAAATGTGGTGATGTCGGAGCCAAAAGTGTGTGGTTGCTAGCTCTCTGCCATTCTAAATGTCTGTAAATATTTCTTTGCATCTAAATTTTCTATTGGTCTTCCTAGTGAATTTCGTCTGGTAAGTTTCATGGTGAGCAATCACCTAAAGTGTTCTGGAAATGAAAGCAAGATAATTCGTCACAGATAGCAACTTTGGGTTTTGAAAATTCCTATAAGTCAAATCAATTGAAATTGCTGTAATTTCTATACTGACCCTACCTCCATTTATCTCTCTTATAGCCAGTGTCCAGAAGGATACATCTGCGTGAAGGCTGGTCGAAACCCCAACTATGGCTACACAAGCTTTGACACCTTTAGCTGGGCTTTCCTGTCTCTATTTCGGCTCATGACTCAAGACTACTGGGAGAATCTTTACCAGTTGGTAAGGTCCAAATGAGCATGCATAACATTTACTTTTATAGACATATATGAAATGAAAAGCATAGGCTGGGTGTGGTGGCTCATGCCTGTAATCCCAGCACTTTGGGAGGTAGAGGCAGATGGATCACTTGAGTCCAGGAATTTAAGACCATCCTGAACAACATGGCAAAACCCCATCTCTACCAAAATACAAAAATTAGCCCGGCATGGTGGTGCGCACCTGTAGTGCCAGCAACATGGGAGGCTGAGGTGGGAGGATCACCCAAGCCCAGGAGGTGGAGGTTGCAATGAGTCAAGATCATATCACTGCACTCCAGCCTGGATGACAGAGTAAGACCCCATCTCAAAAACAGAAAAGGAAAGGGAAAGGGAAAGGGAAAGGAAAGGGACCTGCTTATAACACTCTGGAATACAGAGAAGGATCCAATATAAAGCAAGTGTGCCAGAGATCCTAATGGCTCATTGAGTCAGTACCTATATATGTACACTGAGAACTTTTTTCATGTGAAAGGCATTCTGCTAGGAACTATGGGGATGCAAATAATGTTCATGACTCTGAGGAATTGATAATCCAGTTGTGGGTATATAAAAAACACGTTAAAATATTTTAAAAATCAATGATGTTGATGTGAAAATTTCAAATGAAAGCTCTAGCTACTAACTGAGACTAGAAGAGGAGGGGAGCAAAAGTCATCTATGGATAGTATGGAGAATAGACTGCAATGCAAATGGAATCCCAGAGAAAGGATTTAAAGGTTTAGTGCTCTCACTTGTCATATTATTGCTCTGCATATGAACTCTAATAAAAGCATTATAGTGGGGTTCACATATATATCCACTATATATGAATTTAAAATGTATTTATATCAAACGAGACTGCAGTCAAGCCTCAAATAATCTGATTCTTAATTTTGTGTGTTGAGCATATCAATACCAAAAAACTCTTGGTGAAAAGAAACTGGATACTAAAAAGCGAATTAGTCTGCTGACTATCTAACTGTGGTAACCAGATATTTATTTGGGGACATTATACTAAAATACTGATGGAATTATCCCCCGTTTCTCCTAGACATTACGTGCTGCTGGGAAAACATACATGATATTTTTTGTCCTGGTCATTTTCTTGGGCTCATTTTATTTGGTGAATTTGATCCTGGCTGTGGTAGCCATGGCCTATGAGGAACAGAATCAGGCCACATTGGAAGAAGCAGAACAAAAAGAGGCTGAATTTCAACAGATGCTCGAACAGCTTAAAAAGCAACAGGAAGAAGCTCAGGTACTGAGTGATAAAAGCAAAGATTTATCATTATTATTATTAGTTTCTAAGTAGAAATAGTGTTATACTATAGAGGGTAGATTCGTACTGCCTTTTATTTCATATACAGGCGTTGTCATTAGAAAAAGAAAAATATTCACATATGGACTTGTTTCTGAAGTTAGAGTTGAATAAACTTTTTAGACACTGTATATAAAGAAATCAGCCAGTGGGTAGAAAATACATTAGGGATAAGGTTTACTATGGAATTGTCTCATGGAACCTAAGAGGGGAATTTAATTTTTTATTTAATTTAGAAAAGAAATAAAACTGATATTTCCAATTATTAGTGATTCACCCCTAATTATGACATTTGAGATTTTGTTCTGAAGTTAATTGATTTTAAAGGTTGACAAGAAAACTTTATATATACCTATGTTTAACAATTCTTTGGGATTTCAGTAACAAAAAATTTTAACAAGGTGTTTGCTATAGCCCACATCAGGATATCAGGAAGGTGTCTAAAATTAGATGCAACTTGAGATTTTTATCAATATTAAAGTCTGTGTGAGCTAGGGGTATAGTGAATGGGGTATTAATGTGTTGAGGAGAAGAGATGCAAACACAGTACTGTATTAGAAGACAGAAAAAAAAATCCATATACTGAAAGGTGAAGACTCTTGCAAAGATATAGTAAAAACCCTATTCATGCCAGTTAGAATTATAATTTCTCAATATTTTTGCCAACATTTGCTGTGGCCAGTCTTTGTAATTTTAGCCATTCTAATAAGTATCTGATTGCTGTTTTGATTTTCATTTTCCTAATTACTAATGATAAGCATCTTTTTCTGTTCTTATTTTCCATCTGTATAGCTTCTTTTATGAAGCGGTTGTTCAACTCTTTAATCCCTTCCTTTTTTTAGCTAGGTTGTTTGATTCCATATTATTGAGTTTTGAGTGTTCTTTGACTCTTTGGGATATAAGTTCTTTCACATATATGCCTCTCAAATATTTAAAGTGCAGTTTATCCAGCGAACTATTTCTTAGCTTTTTTGTTTAAATCATTCTTTTGGATTGAAGAAACTTTTGCCAAGTCAACACCACAAGTATTTTCTTCTAAATTTTCTTCTAAAGTTAGTTTTATGCTTTAAATTTAGGTCAATAACCCATTTTAAATTAACTTTTGTATAACATATGGGTGATATGTTGAGATTGACTTTTAAAAAATATGAGTATCTAATTATTCCAACTGCATATAAACAAAACATTCATTCTCCACTGCATTGCCTTTGAACTTCTGTCAATTATTAGTTGTCCATAGGTGAGTGTGTCTATTTCTGAACTCTATTCTGTTCAGTTGATTTATTTGTCATTTTTATACCAACACCACACTCTCTTAATTACTGTACCTTTTATGGTGAGTCTTGAAATAAGATAGTGTAGGTCCCCAACTTTTTGTTCTTTTTTTTTTTCAAAGCTGTTTTTTGGCTGTTTTATGTCCTTTGTAACTCTCTACAAGTTTTAAACTCCATTTGTCAATTGCAATTTTAGTAATTTCTATCGTTGTCTTCAAGTCAATTATCTTTTCTTTTGCACATTTAATCTGCTGCTAATTTTATCCAGTATATTTGTCATCTGAAACATTGTAGTTTTCATCTCTACAAGCTTGATCTGGGTCTTTTTTATATTTCATATATCTCTCATTAATATTGTGAGCATACACAATACAGTGACAACAACTGTTGAAGTTTCCTGTCTGCTAATTTGAACATCTGTGTCAGTTCTTGGTCAGTTTTGATTAATTTTTCTCTTTATTATGGGTCATATATTTCTGCAGTTTTATGTTTCTGACAATCTTCAATTGAATTCCAGACACTGTCAATCTGGGATGTAGTTACGTCGTTTATGCACAGTTTGATCCTTTTGTATCTTTAAACCTTTGAAAATAGACAGGACCAGAATACCATTTATTCTCAGACTAATTATTCCTCACTAGTGAATCAAGACCCTTCCTAATACTCTACCCAATGCCCATTTAAAAGGAAGTGTTTGCCGGTATAGGAACAGACACGGTTCTGGCACAGTGTGATTGCTGGGTGGTGTTCCCTCTAATCCTCGGCCTCAGGTAGTTTTCTAAGACACATGCTTCGTGAATAATCTTCTCAGTACTCAAGGGGAACCTGAGATCCCTAGAGTTCTCTCTCTGCTCAACTGTCGCCTCTGTGGTACCCTGTTCTGTGAACTATATAGCCACCCTGACTTTCCTAGATTCAGCTTCTTCTCATCCATTCATGGAGTCTGCAGAGATACTTCCTCTCTACATCATAGTCTGGAAGTTGCAGACCATAAGCTAAGAAAAGCATAGAGCTGGCTTGCTTGCTTTTCCGTTTTCCAATATCTTAAAACATTCTGATCTGATGTCCAGTGTCTTCAAAACCACTGTAACATGTATTTTGTCTGTTTTATTGGTTGCTTCAGAAGAGAGTAAATCTGGTCTCTGTTACTACGTTTTGGCCAGAAGCAGAAATCCAATTTTGTTTTTATGCACTGACTTTTTTGAGGATTTTTTTTTTCAGATGAATGGCTCCACATATTTGAAGTGTTCTTTGGATGACAGTATATACTGGAAATTGGTATATTCAAAATTTAAGTTTTTAACAATTCTGAGTTACTTTGAAGATGCACAACAAATAGCATTAGGTCCTTTCTCAAGGCATTTTTTTGGTGAAATGGAGATACAGCAATGAATTGTTTAGTGAATTACTGAGCTCAACCATAGACTTAGCTTTGGGTGAACATGCTGGTGTGGCCACTTTCATCTTACCATTGAGTACAAAGTAGTAATGTGGATATACCTTATTGATTTTATATAGAAAACTCTAAACAAATTTGGTGAAACTTGAAAATATTTAAAAATATACTTCATGCATGCCAGAAAGTTCTACATTTGAATTATTGAAGAGTTTTATTCTATATCGCTATAAATAAAACACATTTATAAGATAATAAAATAAAATAGTTATTTACAGGGAAAATACTTTATTTCATGGTTTTAAATAAATGTTATAGGAAATAATATTCATAAATTGCTTATGATTGCATTTTAAAGCACTGGGTTTTTCTATTATAATTAATAAAAGCAGACAAATTAATGTGCTTGAAAATATTACACAGATAATACAGTACGGAAATGAGTTATTCTAAAATTCAGCCATTTTAGGGTAAAATATGGCATCAATTAAAAGAGTATAGTCTTTTTGAACTTAGAAATAAACATGCACTATGTCTAATAGAAGTTTAAAGAACCTATGATTATGATGAGTTCGGCTAAAAAACATCAATTCTATTAACCTAGTAGTCAGTTACTGAATTTTAGTGACAAAAACATCACAATTTGATTCAGCTATAGCTTCATACATACAAAATTTAAATTTATCCAAGGTAAAGTATAGTACTGATTGGAGTAGCACAGTGCCAAATCCATTTTAGTTCCTTATTGACAACACAGGTAATGATGACCAGTAAATTATCAATGTTGAATCCAGGAGGAAATTGTAGGCAAAGAGAGAGAATGAGTGCACCTATGAAATCATTTATACTGCAGTGTAGCTTAAGTCTCACTAACCACCTACCAGTCTTCAAAACTTACTATCTAGCCAATGACTTCATGAAGGCTAGCATCATTTCCATCTTTCTTTATTATTGGTTGAGGGGCACCTAGGGCTAGTCATTGTGTAGGCATGAGAAAATAACGTGGAGAAACACAAACCCTGCAAAGAAATCAATGTTTTGTCCTAGATCATTCTAATTGTGTTTGGCATTTAAATTGTGATATTTAAGTGCCTAATGTTGCCCAGCTTAGTATATCCCATAGCAGTCTATATATAGGAAAAAATTTGGGAGTAAGCTCTAGAACAAAATTCAGAACAGTAGCTCTTAAGAAATCTAATATAATTGGGGTAGAACAGAAATAGGTATAATGTCTTGTAGCTTTGAGTGGGATTTTAACTGGATTACATGTGTAAAATGAATGAAGTATTAGTTATGTGGTTATATTTTTATGGACACACAGATACAGTGATTTACAGAGCCTATTTTGAATCACACAAAAATGTTATAAGAAAATGTTATTTCCTGAGTAAATACTAAGTGAAATTTCTTACTTGTTAAAAGAGGAATTCAGTAAGTTGGCTGTGAAAGTAACACTATTATTCTAATACGCAAGACATTGGTAGAATCACAGAGTTGGGTATAAACAGGTACACAGACATGAGAGATGACAGGAAACATCTGCCTTTGAGGGAATTGGCAAATCACTGGAAGTGGAACAAGTGACAAATTTGAGTTGATGAGTGACACAGAAAATGTGTCAGAGGTTACCTTTGTTGCCTTAGAAATCTGTTTTGGTTTTGAAATATTTGAACTGTTACCCAGAATACATAGGGAAATAACATCTTATGCAAAACAAAGTTTGGGGCCAGGTGCGGTGGCTCACGCCGGTAATCCCAGCACTTTGGGAGGCTGAGGTGGGTGGGTCACTTGAGGCCAGGAGTTTGAGATCAGCCTGGTCAACATGGTGAAACCCTGTCTCTACTAAAAATACAAAAATTAGCCAGGCGTGGTGGCTCATGCCTGTAATCCTAGCTATTCAGGAGGCTGCGGCAGGAGAATTGCTTGAACCCAAGAGATGGAGGTTGCAGTGAGCCAAGATTGCGCCATTGCACTTCAGCCTGGGCAACAGAGTGAGACCCCATCTAAATATATATATATATATATATACACACATATATATATATATGTGGAAGTGATTTAAATGAATGTAAGTTTTAGGATTATGGTGAGGGACTATGACCACCACTTCCTTTGTTTCCAGGGACAAACAAGTCAATAAATGATTAACACTGTGTGTTGTGTGTTTGTGTCTATATAAAATGGAAAAGAGAATTAAGGACTTTATTTGGATAAGAAGGGGTATGCGTGTATATATATATTCACTGTTTCAACAAATGGTGTATATTATGTATATCATATGTATCAATCACTATGTAACTATATTTAACTTGCTTATCACTTGATAAATGATTCATTTATTTACTTTATTTTGCATATATAGTCAGAGTTATAAAATGTACTTAATATTTCTCATTTTATGTCATGAATTATATTAAAAGTGATACTGATGATCAATAATTTGATTAAAAACCTGGCTATGTGACTATATAACATTTCATAAATATCTAAATTCTGAATTAGTGTTTCATTTAAATGCTGGGCATTATCTTATATCAAGTCTTATATCTGAGTTTCCATTATGAGTATAGTGCTTAATATAAATAAATATCTGTTACATTTTGTGTGTTGCTTGGTCAAACACATAAATTTAAAATCATGTTTAGTACTAAGTTTCCCTCCCTGAGATCATTGTAATCCTAGAGAATTTGCAGCATAGTAATTTTAGATTTAAAATCTTTTTTTAAATTTTAGTTAACATAAAGTTTAAAACTGAAAACTACTTAGCAGGGTTTGCTTCTTCTTAAGACAGATGAAACATAAAGCACAAAGTGATGTCACAGTATTATAAATAGGTTTTATCTCCATTTCTTCCTAAAATATGTTGTTATACAGACTGTTATGCCAGTCTTTTATGATGTCTTGAAAAGTCAAGGCTAAGTATGTCTTGTTCTTCCCCCACTCCCACCCCAGTGTCTGAGAAAATTGATAGCAAAATACATTTTTAAATCTTTATTCACCAATTATTTACTGAGCCCTATTTATGTCAGGTGACATACCAGTCTCTGAGCATACGGTGATACAATTTCTATCCAGCTTATAGTTGGTGGGAAAGATAAACAATATAGTAGATAAGTTAGAGTTGTTTGTATTTAGTGATGACATATGTAAAAAGTTTAACTGATATTGTCATAATTTAATAGTTTCCACTTCTGTGGTTACATTTTCAAATAGTTATATGCTTAATGAGAACTCAGCTTTGATGCTCACCATATTGTTTCATATCCTCTGTATGTCACTGTTAGATCATTTCCAGTCTAAAAATACTATTTTCTATGTTTCACCTCAGAGCGGACTGTGTTTTATTAGTAGGTATAGAAATTCAAAGTGCTTAAGAATACTTAGTGCTGCAATATGGAAAGAAAATATTTGAAGCAGTTCTCATAATCCTTTGAATGAATTTATGTGTTGCTATGTTAATCATTTGTTATTATTTATAATATTAAACAATTTATGAACATTTAACATTTTAAAAGTGATACATAATAAATTTTCTGGGAGTAACATGACCACAGAGAAGTGAACTAAAGTCCTAAATGCAATTCAAACGAAGGAAGAGGATAAACTAGTTAATATATTCCCCTACTTCCATCTGGAGGTAAAATAGTAGGCACTTTAAATGTTTTGCGTTCACAAAAAAGAAAAGAAACAGTCTTTTGTACTGGATTTAGAGGGAAAAAAATTACTACTCAGTTGCTCACAAGTGCACACAGGAGGAAACATTTTACAGATGGAATCAGAATAGTAGTTAAATGAGCAACCACCACTAAGAAAACATTTGCTTTTTAAAGTATAGAAGATACTATGGAGAGAACAGTTGTCCCCTCCGCCCCCAAAAAAAGACAATCCAGAAGATAGGCAAAACCATATTTTTCTTGCTTTAATACATACACTAGCATATTGCTTTATATGATTTCAAATGTAAGGGTTGTTGTTAAGTAAACTCTTGTGGTGAGACAAAACAAAAGGACTAGAAGAACAGACTTTTCGCTTATAGTTAATGAGTCTTAAACGGCAATATTTTAACCATACTCCACTGTTTTCAAAGCTCTGTGTTCTAAATAGTGCCTGACTTTGTTTTACGACAGGCAGTTGCGGCAGCATCCGCTGCTTCAAGAGATTTCAGTGGAATCGGTGGGTTAGGAGAGTTGTTGGAAAGTTCTTCAGAAGCATCAAAGTTAAGCTCCAAAAGTGCTAAAGAATGGAGGAACCGAAGGAAGAAAAGAAGACAGAGGGAGCGCCATGAAGGAAACAATAAAGGAGAGAGAGACAGCTTTCCGAAATCCGAATCTGAAGACAGTGTCAAAAGAAGCAGCTTCCTTTTCTCCATGGATGGAAACAGACTGACCAGTGACAAGAAATTCTGCTCCCCTCATCAGGTAGGATTTTCTACTAAGTGCTCTGGTTTCTTTGTCATTGCTATTGCTTTTTAGTTGTTGTATTTTGTTTTAGTACACTTTTATGCTATCTGACTTCAGTGAGGGATGGGGAACTAACATTTAATATAGTTGTTTAAATTCTTATCGTAGACTGTCTTCAAAGGGATTTTTATTAAACCGTTCATAAAATGTTCACCATTTTGAGACTGATATATATAGATATATTGATATCATATATATAATATATATATTGATATAACCTATATATATCAACCTGTATGTGTGTGTGTATATATACATATATATGTGTGTGTATATACACACACAACCTATGCTAACAGACTTTTCAGGGAGAGTTTGGGAATCTCTTGTTTACATTTTCCACTTTGAGACCCCAGATAAACTTATTTTCTTTGAGAATGAGTTTTTGCCTTTGGTATACAAAGTTGTGATTGTAACACACATAAATTTTGAAAAGAAATGTTCTTTGGGTTTTATCTTTATCCTTTGATATGAGAACTGGACTATGGTGAGTCTCCATTTTGCTTGTATAGGGTCATGCCATGGTACATTAGAATGAAATTATGACCTAAATGTTCCTGAAGAGAATAGCATCAAAGGTAGTCTATTTTGTGCTCTGATTTAATGCCAGCTACCTAGTTCTTCATCATAGTTTTAAGTAAAAGAGTAAAAATTAGTTTCAATTATTTGTTGTTTAGTAAGTTTTATGGATTAGTAAGTTAATGTATTGTTTACATATGTCTGATGTAAAGATTAATTAGTTATAAAATCTGTGATAAGTACAATTATGGCTTTGAACACTATTTGGCACCATTAAAATTTCATGTGCTATGAATTGCAAATGCTTCTAATCATAACAATCTTGAATCAGAATTATACCCTAAAAATAATGCTTCGAGAGATAATATATAAGATTAATCAAAAACTGCAAATCAACCAAGAGGTATGATATATTTTTCATAAAGAAACTTCTAAAAAAACAGAAGTAATAAACAAAAAATTCAACATAGTATTTACTTTTGGTTGGGAGAAAAGGTAATATGCAAGTTCTCAGTGAATGTTTTATAATCTATGTTTAATATGTAAACAAATATTTTTAAAGAAAAAAGTAGACTATATCAATAACTTAAACTTGTATTCTCATATTAGAACAAAATGGACATGAATGCACAAAGAGTTTTAAGATACAAGCCATTTATTTAAGACAATATCAATATCAAGAAATTCAACTATTACTATCTTGTGTAATACAAATATAAAATATATTATCAAATCAGTATAACACATTTGGAATTAACTTGAAGCTCTGGAGGGCAACTTGGTTTCTCAGATCAGATTTTTTTTTTTCTTAAACAGTCACCCTTGATATTTTGGAATTCTTAAAACTATTAGGTGTTATTAGAATTAAGAGTATATGAAACTATAGCATAATGATGCTATAGTGAACACAAACGTTCGTGTTCATATCTCAACTCCAAACTAGTTCTGTGACCTTGGTCAAGTCAGTTGTACGTTGTAAAATTTCTGTAAAATAAAGTAAGAATACCTACATTAAAGAGTTTTACGGGACTAAGCAATATATTGAAAATCTGTGTGACAAAGAATAAGTCTCTTATTAAGTTAAAATTGATGAATGAATTTCAAATGAGGGAAACAAAACTTTTGAGTAGTTTCAATTACTCACAAATGTATGTACGCAGTTTGATAGCAGTATTATTTCCTTTATTGTTTCATCATTTTGCTCAAATAAAAGTTTGCAGATTAGTTCATTCAGTCCAATCAACAAATATTCATTGATCACCAACTATGTGGCAAGCATAATTCAAGATGCTGAAAATACCTCAAAGAACAAAAGAGATTCAATTCACTGACCTCATGGAAATTTATTTCCAAGGAGACGGACAATAAACAACATAAATAAGTTATAGACTGCGTTAGAAGGTAACAGATGTTAAGGGAAAAAAAGTAAGGAGGAAAAAAGGAACACGAGCCATAATTGGAAGTAAAATTTTAAATAGGGTGGTTTACAATGACCTCAGTATTTAGACATTTTGGGAAAGATTTGGAGGAGGCAAAGGAAGAGGCTATCTTATGGAACAGCGTTCTAAGCTGATGATAGAGGAAGTGCAAAACCCTGACATGGTAGCATGCCTGGAGTGCTTTAGGAGCAACTGGTAGACTTGGTTTGCCGGAGCTGAGTAAACTCCAGACAGGCAAGATCAGGGAGGTTAGCTGATGGCCAATGTTTTAATACTAAAAACAGAAACAGTACATACATATGGTAGATGTCGTTCATTTTATATTTGTAAATAGACAGAAGACAGATGGATAGATAGGTAATTTCAAAAGTGAAAGAAATAATCTATTAGTTTTAAATTTGCATCTCCCAGTAAAGACAGGCTAAGAGCATTAACACAACTAACAAGCAGAAATATACCATAAACAGTTTACAGTTTCTGATTCTGTAAACAGAAAAGGAATCTGGTAGAAAGAGAATCAGTGAAGGTGGTGGGGACAGGAAACATAAGATACACAGTAAATACTGCTCAAATCAAATATCTCTTCTGAAAATGTCAAAGCAGAGAGGCCATAAATTGTGGACACCCTGTCTTCTATTCACATAAATTACAAATGTTATTTTGTTTATTACATTATTTTATTTTTAAGCAGATTATATATGTTAGTAGTACAAAATAAAGAAGTATTTAAAAGTATACAATGAAACTTCAAAATGCTAAGTACTTCCAACAAATACTCACTTTCCTTGTTCCCACTAGAACATCTTAAAATTCCCGGCATCTTTGTCCATCTTGACTTTTCCCAACCCACTTTGAATCCAAAGCCTACCTTCATGCTTGTGTCTTACAGACCTAATTTCTTCTATTTCCCCTTTTGTTACTGAAAATTAAGAAACAGTCGACATTTATCTTCTGGGAACAAGATGAAAAAGATACCTGGGAAATGTGTTTTGACATGCCTGAGGCAAAGAAAGATAGCCTTTCACTCCTTAAAACATGAAAGCTGGTTTTCCCTAGAGAAAGTGTTGCCACATCTGTGGGTATTCCCTCCACTCTGCTGCATCTTCCAGTGTGTTATTTTTGGTTTATTTTCTCTGAATGCTATTTCTGTTATCTTCTTTTTCTGTCTCTGTTGCCTTGAAAGCTGCGCTCACACCCATTATTATACATTCCGAAGAGTGAATAGAAGTTTCAAATAAACTCAGAGATCTGGAACGCCTTTGAAAATACCTGACATAAAAATATCCAAATTAAAGGCATGTCCCAGATACATAATGGATGCACAAAAATAAGTTTGACAGAGTCTGCCTTTTCTGTTTTTTCCACTAAAATCATTTTATTTGGTTTTACACTAAAGCTTAGAAGAAAGAGAAGATCCAGGAATGTTTGCTGCTGACATATGTATATGTATATGTATGTATGTATATTACCCTGGGTGTGAAGAGAAGTAGGAAAGGGAATGAGAGAGCGAGGAGGAATGCCATTGTTCATGATGAGGGGAGAAAACAAATATTCTGCAGACTGAATAGAGATGTTTTTGAAAACTATCTGCAAGACTAGAATACACACAGAATTATTTGGGGTTGCTAGTTTAAAATCCTTTCAAAATGTGCAAGAGGGAACTTCAAGCTAAATCCTCATTTTCTGGTACTAGGAAACAGTTCGCTTAACTTACTTGGGAATAGCTGTAATAAAAAACGTTTTGAATTGTCTCTTTCTTTTCAATACAGTTAAAGTAAAATCAGAAGTATATGCTGTTTTTTACACCACCCGCTGGTGAAGTCATGTTATATGTCTTGCTTTTATAAGCCAGTGTTATATTTTACACAAGAAGAGTAATTTATGTAGCAGTTTAGGAATCCTCTCTGTTGCGTTTGCTATGACATGTAGTCTCTCAAATAAGGTGAATCATTGGTTGCCATTTGGGAAACTGTTAGCAAATTTGGAAGACAACATTGTAGGTAAGTTTTGTGACTTCTATTCCCATGTGGGTAGAGACAAACCATTTCAGACAAAGAGTAAACTAATTTTCTTTCAGAATTCAAAAGAAGGGAATGGAAAAATAGTAGTTTTTTTTAAAAAAATAATTATCCTGAAGTAAGATACTGGCTACAATGGAACATTTGAAACAAATATTTTAAATTTGAGCCAACATTCTCACTTGAGCCAAAACTTATTCTCCAGGTTGCATTCCCTTCAGATTACAGCATTAAGAAGTAGAAGCTACTTACTATTTGTTTAACCACCACTCCCATCAAAAGTAATCATTTAGCCTTTTCAGCATCTGGTCCCTAACCTATAGCATTATGATAACCCAATCCACCTGAAGTGAAGACTAAATGAAGTGGTTGCATACTTAGTAAATTGCAAATCAGTATTGTTAGTCAGAAAAACACTCTTTTACTTAAATTTGCTTTAATAAAAGTATTAAAATATATGTGTCCTCTATAAATTTGATAATCCATGTTTCAGAGCAAGACTATACTAACTCCAAAGAATATAGATCTTTTAATATTAATACTTTTATTTTTATTAAATAATTGTGTTCTCCCCCCACCCCATCCCATTCCTTTTTGCTTTCTCCGCAGTCTCTGTTGAGTATCCGTGGCTCCCTGTTTTCCCCAAGACGCAATAGCAAAACAAGCATTTTCAGTTTCAGAGGTCGGGCAAAGGATGTTGGATCTGAAAATGACTTTGCTGATGACGAACACAGCACATTTGAAGACAGCGAAAGCAGGAGAGACTCACTGTTTGTGCCGCACAGACATGGAGAGCGACGCAACAGTAACGTTAGTCAGGCCAGTATGTCATCCAGGATGGTGCCAGGGCTTCCAGCAAATGGGAAGATGCACAGCACTGTGGATTGCAATGGTGTGGTTTCCTTGGTGGGTGGACCTTCAGCTCTAACGTCACCTACTGGACAACTTCTCCCAGAGGTGATAATAGATGACCTAGCTGCCACTGATATTATTCACTAATTTGAAATAATCAAAGCCTGGACAGTTTAGGCTGTTATACCGTCCTGCTTCCTCAAAATGAAAAGTTGGTAAAAATAATACATGATTAATCAAAGGGAAAACAATAGAATGTTGAGAATCAATTGAATTGTACGGGAGCATTAGCTTTTGTTGTATGGGAATTCATTGTAAGGGACTATGGCTTTAGGTTAAAAGGGCCCAGTTTTTAGAGTCTGCTTTGAAACACATATCTGCAAATTTGGTAGACCTACCAAGACAAATAATGGACATTTTCACCATCAAATCTGTAAGATGCATAATCACCAAGAATTGTAAAATTATCTATTCATATTCTGGAAAATTCATATTCTTAATATTAAATATTATAACCAATTTGTTGATAATGGGCAGTTTCACACAACTGTCAATATTTACAGTGCTATTTTAAAATGACTCTAAAATGTGTTGTTTTTTAATAGGAAGAGATATAGAAATAATTAAAGAAATTTCAGGAAAGCACACACATTTCATTGTACATCTGTGTTTGTGCATGGAAAAAAATTGGCCCATGTATGTCAATATTGTCAATATAGCCTCAAAGAAAATAATTCAGCCTTGAGACTATATAATCATAGTATTTATTGGGGTGGAGATTGATCTGATTATTAATCATTGATAGAAGATAAAAATAATTTTCACCTAAATGAAATAAAATAATAAATGACTTTAGCATGTTTACAACAAATTTCCTTGAAAATTGTGACAGGTTAATTAAAATATTTCTGTAATATAATTGTGTTATACAACTGCATCCACTGGTGAATTCCTCTTAAATAGTACTACCTACTATAACTTTTTTTAAAAAAACAAAACTGTTTATAACTTAACAATAATTCAACATTTTATTCCTTGAAAATTCTTAACTGGAAAAATTGCATGTGGCATGATTTACCAAAGAAATGCTATGTGGTGTTGTATTACTTATTGGAAAGAGTGGTTTGAGCCATCAGTATTTGGTTTGCAGGGCACCACCACTGAAACGGAAATCAGAAAGAGAAGGTTAAGTTCTTACCAGATTTCAATGGAGATGCTGGAAGATTCCTCTGGAAGGCAAAGAGCCATGAGCATAGCCAGCATTCTGACCAACACAATGGAAGGTAAGAAGCAGGTCATGGAACAGTCAACTTTCTGTGATTATGTGCTTTGTGAACTATTCCTTCTTTTCATAGAGTTACGGAAGTCTGTTACCCAGATCAAAACTATATACTAGACCTAAGAATGTGATATATGGAGTATATTATCACATTGATTACAAAAACTAATATTGGCCTTATTTCTTTTTGAGTTGGTTCCTTACCTTGCTTGCAGAGTGATATTTCACCACTTGATACTATATCAATGAGGATTTCTTCTTATGTTATGTTACTCATGTGCAAATAGAGTAAACTCTTCTCCCTTTCTAAGTCTTGGTATGTAGAAGCATAAGGAAACATTTCTTTCAGGCTTTAGTCTGTTCTTCAGGCATGGAGGTGTTGATAGGGTTGTGGGAGCGCTTGAATGAGTTGGACAAATCAAAACCTGTCCTCCACTCCAAGAGAGATCTTACCAAAGGGTCTCTCTTCCATCTTCTACATACACAACAACCATTACATTCCTCCAAAGGACCATGGACAGATATGTTCATTGATTTTGACATACAGGAATGGGCAGCAACTATTTATACACTAAACTTGTTCATACTTCACACAGTCCTCACTCCGTGAAGTCTGGAGAGAGAATATATTAGTACTGCCCTTTTTAGATCAATTGTTTGTCAATTCTAACATATGTTCTTTAAAAAACATCAATTACATTTTGTATCATGTCTTCTTGGTGTATTAGACATACAGTCACATAATAATTATTTTGTAACAGGCCTCATCCATTAAAATTTCACGTAATATTTTAAATACATGATGCTAAAATTCTAAAAGATATGTACTAGCCACAAAAGTAGATTTGAGTCTGAATGTATACTAAAAAGAAGGGCATACTACATTCTCATTGTGTGCAAGATGAATGTTGATATGGAAACTGTGAGAGGAGAGAATAGTTCATAAATGTTATCACACACATAAGGGATCACAACTTTAGACAATGTTTTTAAAAAGGTACTTTCAGAAGAAACCATAATTATTTAAAATTTTAATAGTTGTGTCATGCTTATTTAAAATTCTGTTTTGACAAAGAGAATACAGCAATTTAATCAATCATAACCTAGTGATTTTAAAGCAAAATATTAAATTCAAAGTGCTTATTTTCTGTTTTTAAAAGAAAAAAGTCAATCTATATGACATTTTAATTGGTATTTTCTGAAAATATTTAATGGGATTGTCTTCTTAAGTTTCTTAAGTAATATGAATTTCTATTTTCAAATATAAGCATCAATTTTGTTAAATGATATAAAATCTACTGGCAATAATAACTCATTTTTGTTGTTATTTACTACTCTTTCTCTTTATTGTCCCTCCAGAACTTGAAGAATCTAGACAGAAATGTCCACCATGCTGGTATAGATTTGCCAATGTGTTCTTGATCTGGGACTGCTGTGATGCATGGTTAAAAGTAAAACATCTTGTGAATTTAATTGTTATGGATCCATTTGTTGATCTTGCCATCACTATTTGCATAGTCTTAAATACCCTGTTTATGGCCATGGAGCACTACCCTATGACCGAGCAATTCAGTAGTGTATTGACAGTAGGAAACCTGGTAAGTACATTTGAAGTTTACTTAATTACTTTGGCAGAGGTGGGAGACATAGACCAAAGGGAAAGATCTATTTGTGCTATGCTGAACCCAAAAATTGTATCCTCTTTCCTCATAGAAAGAAATATCTAAGGAATATTACAGGGAATCTCAGCAATAGAGCCTAAAACTCAACTGGTATGAATGCTGATTGTTTAGGCCAATGTCTGTGCTGATTGATCGTGGTGTCTTACCAGTTGTAAACATCTCAAAATCTTTACAGTTGTTCTTTCTGGAAATGTGGGTCCAGATAAACCAGAAGATCTAATCCTGGCTCCACAAACATGTGGTTTTAACCCACACAACCTCTGAAAAAATCATGTCCGTTGAAGGGATGACCCAAAGATTGATGTATATTTTAAAAAAGAACATCATTGTTTCAAGTTAACTACCTAATAAAAAGCTTCAGTGATATTCATACAAGAAAATAAATAGTTGCTAAATGTGCATTTGTGATTTAGCCATACCTCTGGTTTAAATTACTGAGCATGCATCTGTGTCTGTGTGTGCTGATCAAAATGGGTGAACAAGTAAGAAAAGGGTTTACATATATTATTAATCAAGACCTTGCCCTGTACTAACTCAAACAAACTTGGGGCAAGGGGTAGTGGGAAAACTGGAATGGAGGGAAAAGGTAGACTAACAAACTAAATAAAGGGCAGTATTGCAGTCTGACTTCAGAAACAGTTTTCATCAAGGGCTTAGATATGGCCTGCAAGTTCACTGCATCATTTGTCTTTAGGTCAGTAAATGTTCAGTAAGAGCTCACTGATTTTACATCTTACAACCTCTACACTGCAAAAAGCCTGAATCTCTTTTTGAGTCTCATTCCAAAGACTCCTGATAGAACTTCGGCATAATTTGGGTCAGATGCTCACCTCTGATTTAATCAGCTTTGGCAGAGGATGGAATCGTGTTGAAAACATGGCAGTCCTGAGGAATCATGGGTGGAGGAGCAATTGCCAACAGAAGGGGGAAAGGAAATGCTAGTGGACAACTGGATAAATGTGTGCCCTAATAAGCGACCTCAAATTCTCTGCATTACTTGACTCAGTAGAACACTCACATATTCTTAAGATTTTCTTCATCTTTGGCAAAGGCCATGTCCCATTTTTCTGTTGCCTCTCTCCGTGTTTACATGGGAGTCACTCAATGAATAACCCACTGGTTGATACCTAGCCAAAAAGGCTGCTACAGGTAGCATGATTTTGCAAAAGAACGCAGGCTTTGCAGTGGAGTGGAATTGAGTTTGACTTTAGTTGCCAGTGCTTACTAGTGATATGGCCTCTGGACAAGTCTGATAAACAATGTGAGTCTTTGTTTTCTACTATTGAAATGAGTGTAGTAATACCCTTCGTGTGGAGCTGTTGTGAAGGTCACATGAGGTAATGTGAAAGCACCTAGACTGTGCCTGGCATCTAGCATGTGCTCAATAAACAGTTTCCTTCCTCAAATATATGCTATTACCCTTTCAGACCTTTCTTTGAAATAATGATGGAAAATATTTCTGGTGTAGTTCTTGTGTTTTTCCCAGGATATTGGACAGTTAGGGAAGTTAAACAGGTGAAGGAAGATTTTGGAAACTTGCCAGAGTGAAACAGTAAATATAGAATTCCAATGTTGGAGCAGTTGAGTATGGAAACACAGGATAAGAGAGGCTGGATTATAAGATGATTGAATGAAAAAGCACAAGACAAAAGCATCAAATCTAGGTCCTAGTCAAAGTGGTCATGGTAAATATCTGTGTGGTTTTGAAAAGTCACTTAGATCCTTGAGTCTGTTTTCTCAACACACATATAAACAATGAGTGTGTTGGACTAAATGACTTTTTAATGTATGTTCCAGTTCTACAATTCTATTACTTGATGGGTAGTAACTGAAATAATGAGGTGGGAAAGTGGAATGGGAGACTGATGCCTGGTAGATTGTTGGTGATAGAACCATCTATAAGTTCAGTTTAGTGCTGGGGAAACAAAACTTGTCAAGATAGAGAGCATAAATTATAGGGAACGGACCTGAGTTATTTATTTCTAACCATAACAATAGGAGAATATGTAAAGTGACTGACTCTATTGGTTGATACCTCCTTACTATAATGATTAACATATCAATAATGCATTGCATAATTTACAAAGCATTTGTTCATAGAATATCTTATTTCCTACCCATAACAACATTTATCATAAATATTTATACATATGAAAGTAATACATATATTTAATATATAGGCAGAGAGAGAGCATGTGAGAGAGAAAGAAAGAATTTCCATCATGGGTGCTTAGCTGACTTAAGACTATATTATAGAGCATAGATGATTACACAGCATGTTTTGTGGAGAGCTTATAATTTTCTCATTAACATATATTTAGAATATCTATGAACTAGTTTATTACTGCTCAAATTATTGCATACTACCTTATATTATACATGAGGACATTGAATTGTGGAATTTTCCATCTTAACTTAGATCAACATACCCCATTTTGTATTGTTTCTGCAGTACATAAAAATTACATCACTTCCTTGTTGATGAGATTAATCAAATTTGAATATCAAGAGACCTTGAATCTCAATTAAGTTTTGCTAAGGTGCTCTGTATTTTTGTGGAGTATTTTTCTGTTTGTTTTTTAATCATTATAAAATGCTTGCAACCATCATAGGGATTCAATAAGCAAAAAATAGCGTATCAATCGTAGTAGGTTAGACAACATCTTCATCATAACAAACATTTCCAACCTACCTGACAATGCTGAAACTAGATTAAAATGTACCAAAAACAATCCCATTGATTTTTAGGGCCTTAACTGAAAACATTTACAGAGATATAGCTGTCATTTTGGATTACTAGCTGTAATAAAAATATTATTTTTAATGAAAAGTTTCATGGTGGGATTACATTTTTAGATAAGCGTAAATTTAGGGTATATGTTTTTAAAGGCATGAGATCTAGCCATTTTAGAAGAGCTGAAAATACCACCTTATGATTTTCTATAGAAAGAGATGTTTGTAGATTATTTACCTGGATGGTTCTAGCTCACTTTAAATAATATATTTCTATCATCAGAGTGCCTATTTCAAATAATAACTGCTTCTAAAAGTTTTATACAAGAAATAAAATTTGCATAGTTAGAACTTACTTTGTATTTACCAGGCAAAATCACTATTTGAAAAAAAGAATCTTTGATGTGTTATTCTATAAAATGAAAAATATATTTTTCAATGGGCATTTCACCATATACCTGGATTTTCATGTACCAGGCTTGCTTAAAATACATTTTATTTCTATTTGAGTGCATGGATGACTACCGTCAGGCTGTTTTTCTTTCTGTGATGGATATTTTTCATCTGTGATTGGAAACAATGAAGTGTTAGCTGAATTTATACATCTGTAAGGGTGGATCAATATTTCTTTTAAGTAATACGATGTTTTAGGAAACCAAATAATTGTTATACTGTTATTTTGACAGAATTCCTTCAAGATAAAGGCTGATTTATCTTGGTAAATGCTAAGCTTGACTTTACAGTCATAAATTGTAATTTTTAACTATAGTGAATTAAGAGAATTGCTTTAAAAGATTTTCTGCAAGAGTGATTTCACAATTCTTCATGTCCTGTGTCTCTCAGCCTATCATTTTGAGTTAAAAAATAAATGCTGTGTTTGTTTCATTGTTTTTCTTTCTATTGTCAAGTACACATTTAGCTAGCCACTCAAGTGGTTTATTAATCTTATTTACATGTATATGCATACTGAGTATTTTCTCCTGCTGGTTTCAGTTAAATCTGCAGTTTGTTACTCTGCTAATCCATTGACCTTAATTCTGAGGCATGCATCCAGAGATCGTTATTATAAACCATTTACGGCAAACTTACTCTTGTTTCAGGAATGTTTATAAAATTATAGAAATAAGATGGTATCCCTTAAAAAACACAAAATCAAAAACAAAATATGGTTTTTATGAAATCAATTTTTAATAACTTTCAATAATATGTGGATTTGTTCCTGATGCAATACTACCCAGAAATGAATTTGGTTGTGATTGTGTTAGAAATGTAGTGTACCAACAAGGGCAATAATTCAGGAGCTATTATTCAATACCAGATTTAAAATGTAGACCACGAAATGTTTTAAAATTAGTGTTTTTCTTGGAAATCCAGCAGATTCATTAAATAATATCACTCTGCTTAATAAAATACTCTCCTAGAGGGGAAAAACAAATGCTAGACATGACTGGGTGTGGTGGCTCATGCCTGTAATCCCAGTACTTTGGGAGGCTGAGGCGGGCAGATCACTTGAGGTCAGGAGTTCGAGATTGGCCTGGCCAACATGATGTGAAACCCTGTCTCTACTGAAATTACAAAAATTAGCTGGGCATGGTGGCCCATGCCTGTAATCCCAGCTACTTGGGAGGCTGAGGCAGGGGAATCACTTGAACATGGGAGGCAGAGGTTGCAGTGAGCCAAGATCGTGCCACTGTACTCCAACCTGGGCAACAGAGGGAGACAATGTCTCAAAAATAAATAAATAAAAATGAAAATGAAAACAAAAAAAAAAAAGCTAGACGAGTTGATTTGTCACATTTTCTCACTTTAAATTTTAGATATTTTTATTCCTGACTATTAATGTTCTTCTTTATAAATTCATGTAGCATCAGTGTTTTTCAGTGCTCTTGAAGTAGTGCTGATCTCTATTTTTAGGTCTTCACTGGGATTTTCACAGCAGAAATGGTTCTCAAGATCATTGCCATGGATCCTTATTACTATTTCCAAGAGGGCTGGAATATCTTTGATGGAATTATTGTCAGCCTGAGTTTAATGGAGCTTGGTCTATCAAATGTGGAAGGATTGTCTGTACTGCGATCATTCAGACTGGTATCTATTTATATATATTCCTGTCACTCATTGGCACATTTATTTTGAAATTGAATCAATGTATATTTATATAATTATTAATTTTAATTGTAATTTTACATCAATATATGACATTCTAAAAAACATATAAACATCATCTTTAAGTATAAACAGTTTCTAAGATTGATGAAAGCGTTTGAAATACTTTATAATGATTAAGTATATAGGGCACATTTGAAAACCTACATGTGCTTTCTAAAACTGTGTTTTAAGTTTATGAAGTTTTTTTGGCCTTACAGTCTGTAAAGACATGCAAATAAGAATTTTAGGCCCCAATTAATTTTAGCTTTTTATTAACCCTACTTCTATGAATGGGGACTGTTTTAAAGGAACATGCAGGGAAATATTTGATGTTAATATCTTAAATAATTGTATAACAAACTTTTTAAATTATAGCGCAATTTTATTGAGAAATATATACAATTTTTATTGAAAATTAAGCAAAATGTGTATTTCTTCAAATTTTTTCTGTACATTTGTATCATATTATTTAGTTTATTTTACTTTTATTTTATATTGGCCCATACAAATATATGATTTATACTTTTAATATTTCTTTTTACTCTCTAAAATAGAACCTGAAGATAACATTAGTTTGCTCATTTTAAAATGTCTCTAATCAAAATATCAATTTGTTTACATGGGCATATCTTTTGATGAATCAGAAATGTTTTATTTATTATTTCTGAAATGTTTTATTATTTTTACTTTTGCCCTTAAATGATATTATGACCTGATTTACAATTCTAATATTGTTAACACTGTTTTTTCTGGATTTGAAATTGAATTAGTTCAGCATATTTTGAGTTTTTACATCTACCACATGTGGTTCTATGATACCACATACTAATAAAATAATGTATAAAATTATATTATGATTACTACTAAGAGCATCTTTTCACTTCATTACAGCTTAGAGTTTTCAAGTTGGCAAAATCCTGGCCCACACTAAATATGCTAATTAAGATCATTGGCAATTCTGTGGGGGCTCTAGGAAACCTCACCTTGGTATTGGCCATCATCGTCTTCATTTTTGCTGTGGTCGGCATGCAGCTCTTTGGTAAGAGCTACAAAGAATGTGTCTGCAAGATCAATGATGACTGTACGCTCCCACGGTGGCACATGAACGACTTCTTCCACTCCTTCCTGATTGTGTTCCGCGTGCTGTGTGGAGAGTGGATAGAGACCATGTGGGACTGTATGGAGGTTGCTGGCCAAACCATGTGCCTTATTGTTTTCATGTTGGTCATGGTCATTGGAAACCTTGTGGTACGTATGTATTACAAATGCTCATAAATTAGAACAAGAGCAGACAGTAGCTGGGAAGGTGGCCAGATGTGGTAAACATATCTCTGGTTTATAGTAAGTGGCCTAGACTAAAATCCCCCTATTAGCACTCTGAGAATGAGCAAGTTATTTAACTTCTCCTGGACTCTGGTTTCCCATTTTTTATGACATTGGAATAACAAAACTGAAATCATATCTTTGATGTAAAGATTAAATCGGGGTATTTATGAATGCCTGAGGGGCATAAATATTAGATTTTCCTTTCTTCTTCAAAGAAAGTAAATTTTTATCACTAAGACGAATTGTGTCCTAATATTGTTTTGATAAGAAAATGACCTCTACTAAATCTAAAAAGACAACTATCTATTCTATAATCAAATTGCTCTTTGCATGTTCATAGTTCATGTAGTTGGCTTACTCAGAGATATAGGTCATATACTACCAAATTTTGAAGACATATTTCAGTGAAGAAGACCATTATATTTTAGCTATGCATTGTAATTATCCAAGTAACTTGGAGGAGGACAAAATGTTTTCTTCCCTGAATTTCCATTACTAAAGGAAAACCAATTATTACAGTTTAACTTATTCATATGTGTGGACATTGTCCAGACTCAAAGGGCTTACTTTTATCTGTGACTTAAAATCACTAATATAAAAACATAGTTTAAATAGATGTTTAATGCTTAAATTTCTCAATCATGTGTGGGCAAAGCATTTCTTTATGCCATCACATTGGGCCTTTCCTTTGAGGGATACATTTCAGATAAATTTGTTCAAAAGAATGCTACTGGGATACCTACAAACACGCAATTTTTTCTCCAGAATAGTAAATTAGGGAGCTCTAGATTCTGAAAAAAATCTGATACAGAAATAGGGAAACAAACTGGGGCTTTTGCCTTGCATGTCTTCCTATAGTGTAACATATTCTGAAACTCAATAACTAACTCCATTTCGGGCTAAAAATATTGTTATAAATTTTCTTTTACATCAGAAATAATGAATTAGTCCTGCATTAACCATAACTTACCAGTTGGCTGGGTAGCTTTGTCACGTATCCTATGATATTCTGAGAGTTAATATTGCCTCATACTTTCTACACACACACACACACACGCACAAAGAAAGAAAAAGAAAAGTAACTTATGAGTTTAGCCTAAACCCTGGTATACTTTTAGATTTCTCTCCATCTGTTGAGCTATTTGAACACATAAATTTCAAAGTGTATTTGATGGGAAACATGTTAAATCGTATATAATTTGCACTTAGAAATTTCTGCTGTTATAAAAGTTTGTGGCCATTGGGCCAAAGGAATTTGTATTTCAAGTGCATCATTTGGTACATATCATCAGGCTATTAAATAAATGAGTTCATTCTTTATATACATGAAGCTAGAAATTCCCTAGAAAAAAAAATGGTGAGATGAAGTAAGATAAAATGATTAAGATGAAAGTATCTTTTTTTCTCTCTCATTGGCAAAAACCTTGAGGGCGAGATTTTGTCTTTTCGCTGGCAAACCTGAGTAGACACCATTTAAAATCTTAGAAGCTCTGCTTTCCTGTTGTCCCTCCCAACAGGAAAAAAGGAGAGGTGCTTGTTTTATCGTTTTGCCCTTAGACCAGGATATCAAGTCCTTTAAAGAGTGTGTGACTTAGACATGACATCTGAAATATAGTAAGCATTCAATAAACATTTGCTGAAATAATTTTAGCAAAGATCTGAGTTCCCTTTTTAGGCTGTTATTTAAATGCATATTTCAATATTAAAATAGTTTTTTTTGTTTTTTCTTTTAGGTTCTGAACCTCTTTCTGGCCTTATTGTTGAGTTCATTTAGCTCAGACAACCTTGCTGCTACTGATGATGACAATGAAATGAATAATCTGCAGATTGCAGTAGGAAGAATGCAAAAGGGAATCGATTATGTGAAAAATAAGATACGGGAGTGTTTCCGAAAAGCCTTTTTTAGAAAGCCAAAAGTTATAGAAATCCATGAAGGCAATAAGATAGACAGCTGCATGTCCAATAATACTGGAATTGAAATAAGCAAAGAGCTTAATTATCTTAGAGATGGGAATGGAACCACCAGTGGTGTAGGTACCGGAAGCAGTGTTGAAAAATACGTAATCGATGAAAATGATTATATGTCATTCATAAACAACCCCAGCCTCACCGTAACAGTGCCAATTGCTGTTGGAGAGTCTGACTTTGAAAACTTAAATACTGAAGAGTTCAGCAGTGAGTCAGAACTAGAAGAAAGCAAAGAGGTAAGAATGCTTTTAAAATTTTTGTTGCATTTCCTATGATAACCATGTACTACAGTTATTTACTATTTTCTTTGTACTTATATGCATTATTAAAAAGTAATATAGAAAGTCATATATATATATATAGTGATGTTGGAAATCACAAGATACTCTTTATGGGGAAATGCATTTCTAAAAATTCCAACTTTTCACAAGAAATTAAACCATTCTGAATATTTAGTATATTCATTTTCTTGATTGTTTGAAAATGTGGTTTAAAAATGTGGCCTTTTAGGCTGGGCATGGCGGCTCATGCCTGTAATCCCAGCACTTTGGGAGGCTAACAAGGCTGATCATTTGAGTCCAGGAGTTCAAGACCAGCCTGGACAAGATGGCGAAATCTCCTTTCTACAAAAAATATGAAAATTCATTGGGCATGGTGGCACATGCCTGTAGTCCCAGCTACAAAGGAGGCTGAGGTGAGAGGATTGCTTGAGCCCAGGAGGTAGAGGCTACAGCGAGCCATGATCACATTACCCTACTCAACCCTGAGTGACAAAGCAAGACCCTATCTCAAAAAAAGAAAAGTAGCCTTCCAAAAAAGAGATGTTATTTAATACATTACACTCTCAACTACATTATGCTCTTTAAAAAATAAATGAACTTATTTTCTTGATCTCCTTACTCTCTATATTAGGTTTTGCTTATTTTTATGTGAAAATTTATGTACTTTTGTTAACCTCTGAAAGTCTGATTCACTATGATAGTGTTTCATTTATGAAAGTGTTATACACATTAGGAAAGTGCAAGTAGGACTGATTATATTTTGCCCAGTCAAGGATGAGCAAATCTATAGTCTTCCAGAGTAACTTGAAAATACTAAGAACTACTTTAAAAAGCTTCACTTGAGGGCTATAGTTATTTTGTAGATTAACCTGCTCTTACTGTTGTATTACTAGGAAAGAGAAAAAAGAAGGAAGGGAGGAAGGAGGGGAAAGAAGGAAGGAAGGAAGGAAGGAGAGGAGGGACGGAGGGATGAAAGAAGGAAGGAAAGAAGGAAGGAAGGAAGGAGAAAGAAGAGGGAAAGAAAGAAAGGAAAGAAAGAAGGAAGGAAGGAAAGAAAGAAAGAGAAAGAAAGGAAGGAAGGAAAGAAAAGAAAGAAAGAAAGAAAGAAAGAAAGAAAGAAAGAAAGAAAGAAAGAAAGAAAGAAAGAAAGAAAGAAAGAAAGAAAGAAAAGAAAGAAAAAGAAAGGAAGGAAGGAAGAGAGAGAGAGGAGGGAGGGAGGGAGGAGAAAGAAATGAGGGAGGGAGGGAGGAGAAAGAAGGAAGGAAGGAAGGAAAGAAGGAAGGAAGGAAGGAAGGAAGAAAAAGAAAAGAAAAAGAAAAAGAGGAAGGAAGGAAGGAAGGAAACTAATCATCCTACTGCACGATTAGTATTCTTAAGTTTCTATCATAGTAGTAATGGTATTAATTCTTCAATTCTGTGTTGTGGAAAAGAGGATTAAAATTATTTACTATTATTTATTTATAGACATTTAATATATGAATACAAAGTAAGTCTAGTACAGATGGAGTTATCAAAGACACGTTTTAGCTTGAGGGTATAATGTTGACACAGTGGGAACCAAACCAACAATGTCTGATTTTGTGAGCATATTTTGGAACTCTTTTTTTTAAATAAGTGTATCAACAAAATTTGATCTGAAATCCTTATAATAGGTAGCTGACAATCTTACAACTCATAGCTTCCTGAGTTTTTTCAGGTATTTTGGAGTTGCTGAAAGATAGTATGATAATAAATTGGAAAATATTTTGAAAAAGGTAAAATACCTACAAAATTAGGTAGTGATTTTTTTCTCTGAATTCCATTTAAAGTCTGCTTAGTGAGTTCAATTCTAATTTATGTTGCTCATTCTGACAAACTAAGAATTCAACTCTAATTTTATTTCCGATCACTTGGTATGAATTTATGTAAGAAGCAATACCAGTCAATTAACAAGAACTTACCGAGCACTTTTTATGAATTCAGCAATCTGCCTTGGATGCTAGGGGTGAAGAAGAGCTCTATAACAAAACTCTCCTTCAAGGAAATCTCAACATATTTGAGTAAGCTAACATGAACTCATGAAATCATTAAAGACCTATTAAAAAGTTTATTCCTGTCAGGTTGCGTATAAGGCTGTAGATACTGAGGACAGCAAGAGTCATTGCTAAATGGAAGAGATAAAATTGAAATAGGCCTCAAAGTTTGGGTCAAATACAGATTAACAGAAAGCAAAATGCTGGAGCTTACTAAAGGAAAGCTGGAGCTGACAGTCAGCTTGGTATTAAAGAGAGTTTAGGGTTATCATTGCAGATTATCATGCAGTGATAATCTACGTGAGGTAAGTGTTGGTTGAATATATAGTGGAAAATATGTTTGAATGTGTGAGGTAGTTTCAGATTATAAAGTTTTAAAGTAAGCCACAGAGTTTGGAGTTAATAGGGAGCCATTTTCTGTTCTGAAGCAGGGGAAGGCAATAGGAAAGTGCTGTTTTAAGAACATTAATTTGACATCAAAGAGTAAAACAGTTTAGAGTGAAAGATAAGAAAGATTATCTTAGGGAATATGGTGATAATCATTTGATAGCAATGAGGTGATAAAATTCTCAGCTAGGGTAATAAGTAATGAGAATTGAGACTCATTGGCAACTTGAGAAACCTACTAAAGAATCTGGGAAAATGGAAAAACAGCAATGCCACTTTCTGGAATGGCCTTTAAAAAGGGCTACCCAGTTTATGTTGGAAAAGGAGTTCAATTGGGATATACTGAATTAGAAGCATCAGTGTTGGGAAACAGAGTCTGAGTCAGAGGTCAGGGTTTAAAAATAAGGTAAAATGTTTGATAATGCAGATTTTATAATTACCTCATTCCCTGAAAATGAAGGAGTTCATCAAATAAGTAATTATAAAGTGAAAGAAAAAAGAGAAAACTAGAGACAAAGTAGCATAAAAACTTGGGGTCAAAAAGAGGCAGAAAAGCTAAAAGGCAGAAAAACTTTTTCTAGATTAATACCATAGAATTTTTTGACATCAGATTTATGGAAAGTAAATATCTTAATTTCCTCCTACTGAACAGTTGGTTTCCAAACTACTTGAAAAATTTCATAATGACCACAGATATTTCAAATGACTGCTCATTATCATGTCTTTTTAATGGTTTAAACATCATAAATTTAGAATAACAAGATATAAATCTCTCCCTTGTTATGTAATCCTGGAAAACATTTCTTACCTGAACAAAAATGTCTTCTAGGGTGATTGTAATAACTACTTTATCCTCTTCCAAGCTAAATTTTGAATACATAGAATTCAATTACAAAATGCAAAGAAATTATTTAAAATATATAATTATGTTAGTGGGAAAATCATTAAATATAAAGATATGTATTTTATAAAGCTAGAATAAAATTTCAAATTATCTTGCACAGTAATATTAAATTCATTCAACAATAAATTTTATGTGAATGATTTAGTCAAATGAATACTTTAAAAACCCACCAAAAAAGTAACAGGGCAATTCTCATACATGCTCATATACAAGATAAAAAGCAGACAGTTTTTGAAATAAAAAGCCAATACCAACATGTTCTAATATTATAGAGCAGATTAGATGAATTCTAGCAAAGTGCATTTTTTATTTGAAATTTCCAAAAGCTACTAGCACACTTCAGGTGCACACTTACATTGGCTGGGTTATTCCTTTTTAACAGGTATCACACACACATAAACACATTTAAAATAACATATCCATAAAGTGACATTTTGGTTCATATTTCTTAGGTTTTTGACACAAGTAGCAAGAGAATACTGAACTTTACTTTGCAGAGCACAGAATATTCTTCCTCTTTGCTAATAAAGGGAGCACTCATATAAGTTAAACCCACCAGAGTTATACATTTTTCACTAAAAAAATTTCATGAAATGTCTACTTGAAGAGGAGACAGTAAATTAATCATTAATTTAGATGGTATTTGAAAACTCCAGTTACTGTATTTCTTCTGTTCATTTTCCTAATAAAGGATACCTGACTAGTGCAGATAAACAGAAATGATCCCTAGAAGATTTTAGAGATAAACATAGGAATTGCTGTTATATATGTGTGTGTATATATCTGTATATATGAATATCACTAACATAAATAGGCTGGTATGGAAACAAATACAAACTTTTGCATGAAAAAAGGTCAGGAAATTGAAGGCATGGATTTCAAAATAGTGATTTTTTTTAATATTGCAAAAACTTGGAATTATACGAATCTTTTTGAGAAGCTCTAATGTAGAATTTGTTTGTTTTTATTTTTTTAAGTTCTCATAATCACGATTTCTTGAAATATTTCTATAACTATGAATTTTTACAATTTAATTCTTAAAAGATTATTGGTTTGTCTTCCTAAGTGAAAGATATAGAATAAATGCTTTTAACAATCATATTTGAAGTTGAATTCCAAACACAATCTAGCAATATCATACTGTGACCTTCACTGCTTACCGTTCTTACTTCTCACAGGAGTAAAATCAAGCTGGAGCCATCAAGAATGCAGCTCTGGTGTTTTTTAACCAGCCAGAGGCTCGTGCCACCACTTTTACCCAGGTTACCCAAGCAAGTTGTACATGTATAATCATGTTCTAAATGAATTTTGACTGGCCTGCATGCTACTCAGCTATGTTCCTTCCCCTGCCATGGCAAGGAAGTGCTAGACTTGCCCAGCTGCTCTCTGCTGAATCGTGTGACACATCACAGCATGGTCAGGCGAGATGGGCAATCCCAACATCATATTTAATTCTGCTAATGGATTTTCTAATTTAGTCTTTAGCCTTTTAAAATCAATTGCATGCTCTATAGGATCTATAATATCTATTTTAAAACATGATAGGAATGTTTATGGTACAATATAAGTCAGGGATGTAGGAGGGCATGCATTTTTTTGTTTCTCTGCTTTTATTTCATTAAAATAAGACCACAACTTTTTGTTGTTGATTCAGCCTTTATAAGTAAATTGTATTACCAAAATAAGCCTCATGGGTTTTTTGGGTTTTTTTTCTGATAGTACTGCCATTTTCAGATCATTATATTCAGATCTATGAATATAATTTTCAATCTATCCAATTCATATGCCCCAGATGAAAATGTTTGCTTTCATGTTTTGGGGAAAAGGTTCTGTAAAAAAAAGGAAAAAAAGAAAGAAAGAAAAAAGAAAAAAAAGAATAGGGTGATGGGTGATCTTGAGGTTTGGAGATGAAGGGCCATAGTCTGTATGCATTTGGGCAACACATATCTTGGATTATCATGTAGGTTAAGAACAGTTATGTCTGCAAACCATAGTGATCAGTGTAAAGTAACTTAAAAAAGAAAGCTTCATGATATATGGGATGAAAATTCATTACATCTTGATCATTAAGTAATTGGCCTAGTGTACCCATTTTTTATTTGAAATTTCTATGATCTATGTTAATTTCTCCCTAAATGTTCTACCCAAAACTGACCAGGCAAAAAAGAGCCTTGGAAAATTTACTATTTTCAGTTTTTAATTACTAACTTTAGTTTTGTGAGGGGTAAAGGGCATCTCTCAAGATCATTGTAGATTTGTGGCTTAATGAGCTTTCATTTTATTCTATTGACTCAACTTTCTCCATTGCTTACTGGAATCTCAGCCAGAGTGCGGGTTCTGGGAGGGAAATTTTGAAGCAAAAGTAAAGAGTTTGTAAATATTGGGCAGTTTTCAGGGCTTCTGGTGACAAGGAATATCTAATTAGTTTGGGGTTGTCTCTGGGTTTAATTTATACATACTCTTATTTTCCCTAGGGATAACTGAGAATTAGTTGCAAAATGCAAAAAAAAAAAAAAAAAAAAAAAAAAAATCAGACATAAAGTTATCTATGGAAAATAGTAACAAAGATACAGTCCATGGTGATTTATGCAATTTTTGTTCAGCACCAAATTTTTAGATTTAGAATAAAACAACATTATTAGTCATTGAAGAAAATCTGAATTTTCTTTTTTTTTTCACAAGCAGAATAGAATTAAATAATACTGGCATATTATTATTTACGCCATGTTTGTAACAGGATTCCCTCCTTTTCAGAGTCTTTATGGAAACTTTGAAAGTAGATATTTGACTAAGGTCCGGAGCACATGCCCTTCTGGAAAGGCTTTGTGCTGTTTTTGGAATTTGGAAAGCAATGGAATAATGACTCTAGCTTTCAGTTTCTCTGTTACATGGCCAGTGTCTTCCAAATGTTCTTTGTGAAACTGAATGTGAGGCAGTTCTTTGAGAGGAGCAGATGGGTGTGTGAATAGCCATTTTAAACCCATCTCAACCTTTAAAGATGGTCTTGGTGCTTAGTACTTCTGCTGAAAAAATAAATAAATAAATAAGCCTCGTTTTGTATCCTTTCTGAAAACAAATGGCCTTTTTCTTTTTCCTTTTTGATGCTCCTTTACCCTACTCTTCAACTACAGCATAATGATTTTCAGTTTTACATACCATGTTCTTATTCAGGCTATTTTAAAAATAAAAGGAGCTCCGGGGATGTTGTACATTTAATATATGTCCAGGCAAACCAGATGGTGGTGGTTCATATTTTTAATGTTTCGATAAGAGATCGTGGAAAAAAAAAAAAAAAAAAGCTACTGGCCTTGTTCTTCCCACCTAGGACAAGCAACCTAAGGGCTTCACTGTGTGGCTGTCTGTTTTTCATGTGAAATATCCTAAGTCCAGATATGGTTATGCATATCCAAAAGATCAGACTAAGGCCCTGATAGTGTGTATGGCCAAAACTTTCCTCTTCTACTAGCAAGACAAAAATCCACAACTTTTTTAGAGAAATGGCTAGATTTTAAAGGCAATCTGTAATGGCTGAATCTTTTATTTTGCCTCTTGAATCATACAGCAGTTTGTGAGAGTCAAAGATTTGATAGCTGACTGAAAATAAATGAAATGTGAGCGCATTTCAGTGGAAGTAGGCCAGTTGCTAACATTCTCTTTCATCTCTGAAAGTTAAATTTCATTATTTAATTGGATAAAAATCAAGAGCAATATTTGTCATATGGGGGAATTTCTATATAAGGTCACGCTATTGAGCAGCGGGGAATGGTCTCATGGCCTTTTTCGGGTGTTAACTCTATTGTTTCTTATGTTGAAATAACCCATTCATTCCTGTGAGTGGTATTTGTAGTTAACCTTCTTGAAAACTTCATATTCAGGTACCATGTCTTTGAGGACATGGTTCTTGGATCAGCGTGCGGCTTCCACAGCATTGCGCCAGGCTTCTGCTACAGCCAGGCATGTTTTCTGTGACTGAATTAGGCCTGGAGAATGTTGCATCTTAAAACCTGCTTTCCAGCGTGCATTTGTAGAGCATAAGCCATCATCCCTCTGTAGACCCAGTCGTTTCTACAAGGGATGGAAGAATTTAACCTTTAAGTGCCATAAAATATTGGAGGAGTAGGGAGAAAATAGTACAAGAAAACAAGTTTGAACTTGTACTATGTGGTTTTATATGGAAGCTTTCTATTATTATGCCTATATGCCCAATTATATTTTTCTAACTACTTCAGAACAAGTATGAATTTAGTCATTTAGTATAGTCATCGAGTTCTTTAATATGGTAAATTTAATTTCAGGTTTCTTTGCTTTTTTTATATCATTGTAGTATCACAGCTATGGCAATATAAAGAAAGTAAGTTATTCTTTATATTTATTGGTCACTTGCTTTTCAATCAGTTATATGCTTTTAAACCAATTTGAAGGTCATTTTGGTTATGACTATAATAAGATGTATCACAAACCACCCTTGACTAGAATGTGAATGCCAAAGTGTTGAACTTAATTAGAAAAATGTTTAGATTATTTAGACTACATCAGTGTATAGAATTATGTATATAGTATAGATATGTATTTTATAAATGTATACAATTTAAAATGCTTATATAGTTTTTCAGGGTGTAAATTAATGATTTAAAAATACTGCAGTAAAGTTCTTTATGTATCCAGTGACTAAAGCATATCAGGTAGTAGATCATAATTGGTAAGTTGATGTAATTTAATAAGAATGTGATTCAGAATTTAATTTATAAATATAGGTAAATGCATAACTTCAGAAATTTTATATAATTGATGCAATATTTTCATAACTTCATAGAATTAAAACATAGGTACTTTCCTATGATAAATATGTGACCTAGGGCATTAAAAAATAATGTAGTAGCATTTCTGACTAATAAGATTAAATTGGCGAGGTGCAGTGGCTCATACCTATAATCTCAGTACTTTGGGAGGCCAAGGTGGATCAATCACTTGAGCCCAGGTGTTTGAGACCAGGCTGGGCAATACGGCAAAACCCTATCTCTACAAAAAAATTAAAAATCAGCCAGGTCGGCCGGACGCGGTGGCTCATGCCTGTAATCCCAGCACTTTGGGAGGCCGAGGCGGGCGAATCACGGAGTCAGGAGATCGAGATCATTCCTGGCTAACATAGTGAAACCCCGTCTCTACTAAAAATACAAAAAATTAGCCCGGCATGGTGGCGGGCTCCGCCCGTAGTCCCAGCTACTCGGGAGGGTGAGGCAGGAGAATGTCGTGAACCCGGGAGGCGGAGCTTGCAGTGAGCCGAGATTGCGCCACTACACTCCAGCCTGGGTGACAGAGCGAGACTCCGTCTCGATAAATAAGTAAATAAAATAAAATAAAAATAAAAATCAGCCAGGCACGGTGGCATGCACCTATAGCCCCAGCTACTTGGGAGGCTGTGATGGGAGAATCGATGGAGTCTGGGAGGTTGAGGGTACAGTGAGCCATGATCATGCCACAGCACTCCAGTCTGGGCCACAGAGTGAGACCCTGTCCCAAGGGGAGGGGGAAAAAAAAGAGAGAGAGAGAGATTAAATCATGACTGAGTCAGATTCTTCAACTTGGGAAAGCTGACTTTATGTCAACCTTCATAGATAAGGAAGCCTCCCATAAAACCCTTTTTAGTGAAATGAAAACTAACTTACCATCTTCTAAGCTTTAGTTCATGAGGGTCCTGGGAGCTTGCAAAAGCTTTGCCAAGATTCCCTCTGAGCATTCCTTGAGGGACTTTCCAGAGCCTGAAAGATTATCTTTATAATCAGAAAATCTCTGGAATAACTGTAAAGCAATTCTCCATGAAATGGGTTCTACTCCTTGGACAATCAATAGTAGAATGGTGGCAGGGTTTTTTCCTTGTCCATTGTCAACAGATATGTTGTGCCTCACAATGCCAGGAGAAGAGAGGTGAACTGTGATCACTGTCCCTCTCTACCTTAAGATGTATAAATGCATAACCTTCAGAGCTATTAGAATAGAGATTATTTATATCCAAACAACTTAACCACATTCACAAATATATGTAATCTAATGACCTTCCCAATAACAAAAAATACACCCGGAGGTCCATATGTGTAAACGATTGATTCCATTGTCATTCAGGTTAGTGGCTATTAGGACTTGTGCTGTAAAGGGTTTGTTTTAAATATGTATATATTTGTATTAAACATAAGACACCTACAGAATACATGGAAGAATTATAATGTGAAAAATTAAACATCTCACAATTATATTAGCAGTGGTAACATGGGAAGTGAAGGGTGAGTATATTTTCTAAAGTTTTCAAATGGAAAAGTACGTGTGTGTGTATACATGTATAATTACTTTTTTATTATTAACATATTATTTTTTATTAAATAATTCCTATTTAATAAGAAAATGCATTTTCTAATATAATTAGATAGACTCTGTCAGGACCAGACTTGAGTTATAGATCAAAATGGAGAGAGAGAATTCTCTAAAGACTATAATTCACTCTATAAAGTGACATTAAAAGATATTCAAACGTTTATTGATTCACTCTTCGTGAACCCAACATAGCTATTCAGTGTCTGTTCTATACTTGGTGATATACTGGATCTTTTGGTATATATATGTGTGTGTGTATGTAGTTGGTATACATGTGTGTATATACATAGATGTATGTAAATATGTTCATATATTTAGGAGAATATTTGGTCAAAGGAAACAAGTATAATAGATTAAATGCTCTATAAAATTTAGCATGAAGAAAATCATGCAAGAAAGAATGGCTTCATAAGAGGAGGTTGAGCTTTACTATGATGAGGCTCAGAAATCATTAAGTTTGGATTAGACAAGAGGACCAAAAAAATGAAAATTTCTATAACTAACCTCAAATACATTGGTTTCTTATTGTTATTACTTGTAAAGTGGATATTATGGCTGCCACTCATCAAAAGCCATAGTAATTAACCCATAAACTACCAGTGAAATTGGAAGAAAAAGTTAGTGGCTGAGACCAAACAATTATCCAGTGTTTTCTTAGTTACACCAGAAGCTGCTGCAATTCTACCGAGTAGTAATTTTCCTAGGTCTTTCTTAAATGTATAAAAATATCCTGGTTATAAGAAGCAGAAAAATCCTAGGACAGGAGAAGATGTCTTGGCTTTCCCACCTCTCCATAATGTAGAGGAAATTAATGGTAAAAAAAGAAAAAAAAAGTTTGTGCTACCATGACCCTAATAACTATCAGCCAGAAGTGATGGCCTAGCTTCTCTATTTACCATACTCCAGCCTAGGAGGTACTGTACTAAAAAATTGTATTTTTACGTGAAGTAATTTTCATAATATATATATTTGGACATGGTTAATATCAGGTTAATATCACCTTTAAAGTAACACAACAGAAAGTGTCATCTGGATACTACCCTTTAATTAGTTCACATTGTAAAATATTAAACTACATTTGCATTATGTCTTCATTAAGTCAGGAATTTTGAGCCAAATTTCCCCAACGTGAACTGTGTTTATGGCCTTTTTAAAAATAACACAGTAGCTCTTTCAGAAGGCTTTGGCAGAGTGACCCTAACACTCAGCTACCAAAGTTAATGGGGGATTTGAAACCATTAACATGTCCATGCACTATTCTTTCATCGTAAAAGCTTTACATTATCTAGGTTGTGCTGTATGTCATGTCTTTGCATCTGTTTTCATAAAACATTACACAATCCTGTCTTCCCAAGTGATCTCAGAGTACTTATTATTTATTCTTGTAATATTACAGTGGCTCTTCTAGCCATGTGTCATGTCACAATGATTTAGTTAAAGGAAATATTCACAGCCGGATCACACGTTGAATTCAGAATGTGCTCCTAATGAAAGTCTATAGAGATTCTGGACAGTGCCATTTATGAAGGAATTTCCATTTCATTTAGAATTCTTTGGCAAGTATTGAATTCAGTTATGCAGTTCAAAAAAAGAGAGAGATCCATCATTTTTCTTCTAGTAAAATAAGAAGAAAATTATGTAAGCCAGAGAAAAATAGAGCGCAAAGTTGAAATATAATGACTGTGACTCATGTTAATGTGCTGCTCTTCCTTTCTAAAATTATAGAAACATGGACAATACTTAGAAACAACTGGTAATATTCTTTGCCCTCTGAAAATTTCCATCTGAAGAGGTGGAAATTAAAATTTGATTTGATGTATTTTAGTTAATATAATCATTACTAGATGTCAGCATACCACTTTATCCAACTATTCTTGGCTTGGCCTCAATATTAACGTATTAAGTTATGTTCATATAGCATTCATATACAAATGCAGATCATAAAACAAGTTAATCAGTATAATCCATCCATTCCAGACCACCCACACTGAATGTTGTCTAAACTTTTTTTGTCTGATTCAGGTCAGTAGTCATATTATTTTGAATAGTATGTCTTGATTTATGTTAAATTATTAGTACATAATGATCAGTAACGCTAATAGAGTTAAATGCTATCACTACCTTTTTTTTTTTTCACAAAATGACACAGTATTTCCCAGTTAGTTAAATAAAAGAGGGGAAAATCACATCTTTGAAATGGGATTTTGTTTCCAGAAATTAAATGCAACCAGCTCATCTGAAGGAAGCACAGTTGATGTTGCTCTACCCCGAGAAGGTGAACAAGCTGAAGTTGAACCTGAAGAAGACCTTAAACCAGAAGCTTGTTTTACTGAAGGTAAACAAGCTCTAATGTGATTAAATACAATCTCCCCTTGTTCCTTACAGAGACTGAATATGCCTCATTTTTAAAAAATATATTTATGAAACGAGGTGTGGTGGCTCATGCCTGTAACCCCAAAATTTTGGGAGGCTAAGGTAGGAGGATTGCTTGACCCCAGGAGTTTGAGACCACCCTGGGAAATGTAGTAAGGCTTTGCCTCTACAAAAAATAATAATAATAATAATAAAGAAAAAATAAATTAGCTGGACATGGTTGTACATGCCTGTGCTCACTGCCACCTCAGCTACAGCTGTATCTCAGAGCTTTTGCAGGGAATCGAGGCTGCAGTGAACCATGATTATGCCACTGCACTTCAGCCTGGGCAACAGAGCAAGACCCTGTCTCAAAATAAATACATAAATTGAATTAAATAAGAAAAATATTTAAAAGAAATAGTGAAGGCATGTTTATCTTTATTTTCCTTTTTTTTTCTTGTAAAAAGTTAATCTCTTTAGATATCTGGATTATACTTACAGCAGTGACTATTCCTGGGCAATTAAAATGATCTGATCAGTCTTTTTGTTTTTTCTCTTTCTCCATAACATGAGGAAGCTGACCCTATGAGATAAATGGCATTCTAGAATGTCATGTCATTGATATTGTAATCCTGTAGAACTCCTTGGCAATGGTGCGATTTGATTTATAGATGCTACAGTAATTACATTCCCTCCCTTATAGTTCCAATGCGGTTAATGTGCTCTGGCTAGAGCTGTTTTGAGATGTAGCTGTGTTGTGGAGTTTGCCAGGGAAAGCAATAGCTGTTCTCACAGAAAGCAGCACAGTGTCTTGCACACAAATCAATGAATATCTATTATTCAGTGTGATTGGACTTAATCTGATGAGTAGTGCTCAGAATCTTACAGCAGAAGAGTGGATGGGAGTTAGAAATAATGTGAAAGCTAGGAGGGGGAGGACAAAGAGAAAGGAAATACTGACTGACGAGCTGAGTCATAGGTGTGACTAAGAAAAGCACTGAGGCTGAAAAATAAATTAGCTTCGGAAAATTGACAGTGGCTGATGCCTGGGAAGACAGCGAGATTTTCTGTGCGTGAAAAGAAGTAAAAACCCAGGATCACATCAAAATATGAATAAACAACTTGAACATGTAGTTTTGCCTCAAACCTGAGAAATGCACCTGGACTATTTTCATCAATGGCCTTGAGGCAAAATAATCCTGACTGGTGGTGAAGAAGGAAATCATTGTTACTTAAGCAAATCTAGATAAAATATTTCCTTAAATTCTAAGTAGGTGGCTTGGCTGAGTATATAAGTCTAAGAATAATTCAGTATACAGGAGGGATGCTGAAGATACCTAGGAAATGAAGGAGATGGTTACTCTATGAAATGATTACCTGGAAGTGGAGTGGGGAAGGAACAAGAAAGTTTATTTTTTCCTATTTAAGATGAAAATAGATTTTTAAATAAACTATATTTGATTTTTAGGATGTATTAAAAAGTTTCCATTCTGTCAAGTAAGTACAGAAGAAGGCAAAGGAAAGATCTGGTGGAATCTTCGGAAAACCTGCTACAGCATTGTTGAGCACAACTGGTTTGAGACTTTCATTGTGTTCATGATCCTTCTCAGTAGTGGTGCTTTGGTAAGTGAAACGCATATTGGCAAGAATCAGATTCTGGCGAAATAGTTTATTCTCCAAAATTACCAGATGCAAACACTGAGCTTCAGAATCAAAAGAAAAGGCATATCTGTGTCTTGCAGAGTTTGGCACCCAAGGTTTAACGATGCAAAATTCAGTTCAGAACAAATCAGCACCATGAAACAGCCAGATGGAATTTCTCATCTGGTGTTTATCTAACAGATGTTTTCCTCACTGAGACAACCATTTGCAGAGACTTTCTGTAACCACGTTACGTTCCCTGTCAAATACCATCCAGTTTTCCCTAATAATTGTATTAACATTTATGGACTAAAAGTGTATTTTAGGTTTTTTTTTCATGTATAATCAACTTATTCTCTCAAAATAAGCCAGATCATTCAGGAAATTGTAGAAAGTAATGTTTGAATAGGCCAATTCTGTCCCTCATTAACAGAACTTCTAGTTATTTCTGAGTTCATATTACTTCATTAAAAGCATGTCTTTGTAGCAGTAATTGAGATAGAGACTTAGGGGTGAGAAGTAGGAAAGAAAGCACATTCTGAATCACTAAAGGCATGACATTTCCTTGCCAGCATTTTCACACTTAGTTTTAGTCTTTAGATTTTGTCTAATGTGCAATGTTAATGTAAAATATCAATAATCAAATTATTGTTTTGTACCCACTATTATACTAAGCAATTTTTTCAAATATTTAGAATATTTGAAGCAAGCCATTTAAGTAAAATAAAATATTTTTGATTCACAGGCCTTTGAAGATATATACATTGAACAGCGAAAGACTATCAAAACCATGCTAGAATATGCTGACAAAGTCTTTACCTATATATTCATTCTGGAAATGCTTCTCAAATGGGTTGCTTATGGATTTCAAACGTATTTCACTAATGCCTGGTGCTGGCTAGATTTCTTGATCGTTGATGTAAGTATCTTGAATGATTTTTATAAAGTTGTTTTTAAAAGAGGCAAGTTTGACATTTCATATATTTCTGTTATTAAAACTGACTTTCACTAACGATGACATAATTATGCAGTTATTTAAACAAAACTATAATATATGCAATAATGAGGAATATCTCATGGGAAAGAGTAGAGGAGGTCCTAAAAACATGGGCAGTGGTTAAGAGAAAACACAGGGAGAGTCGTTCTATACCACAAACAGACAGCTTTTATTTTTTTGAAAGTTAAGTGCCTCAAGGTAAGTAATAGCTACATAATATGTTGATTGACAGATGTAAGCACTTAGCTTACTAACAGTTCAGTTTAAAAAAACAAAGAAACATCTCCAAGAGGCAAAATCAAAAATGACTGAAGGTCAGAAATTGTGTAAACTGCACTTTAATCCCTTCCTAGAGTACACGTGACTAAATACTGTTAAATTAACCCATGTACTGAGTTCATTCAACCACAACCACATACCCACAGACACAACAAAATGCATTTCCATTTTTAAATCAGTAGTTAGATCCCCATAACTAATCAGATATTTACCATGCAAAGAGTTAGGTGTAGGTCCGTTCTGAATCTGATTACCCTGGAGTGAGTAGTCACAGGAACATTGCCAATTATGGAATTTATCTGACTTGCAGCCTGTTTTTTTCTTTATTTCAAATGACGGAGAAGCACTGGGACAACATGACAGTCCTGTGCTTCCTTGTAGTCTGTGATATTCCGTTGCACAAGGCTTCACAGCCTCCTAATCTTCACAAATCAAGGTGCTTCAAATACTATCTCTAGCCATTTCCTAGCAATCACAAAGCACTTTATTTTTAGCTCTAACACTTGCCAATATGAATCAATGATTGCCATATGTGTGCATTCATTCTTTTTCTCATTTTTGATGAGTCTGGGTCTATCCAAATTCTACTCTTCTTCCTCCCACAAATACATGTTCACAATTATATAACCAAAATGTGTTTAACCATTTAAGTTGATAAGAAATCTGCTGCCAAGTCACTTTTAATAGACCAGAAATGACTTTCAATTTCCTTGGCTGGCCTTTCATTAATAATAGAGATGAATTTCAACATAACTCTGAAAAGCTATCCACAAACGGAACCTTAATATTTTCACATTCTGCAGCTAGAGTGGACCTTAAGGAATATCTAGGCTTTATTTAAGACATGAGGAAACTAAAGCCTCAGTTTAAATATTTTTTGGAGATAGCACAGCTTCTTAATAATAAAGTTGATATGTGTCCAAATTTACTAATTCTCAATTCAGTGCTCCTTTCCCCCATAGATTTTCTGCCTAACTGATCCATTATAAATGTATTAGTTGTAATAGGCAGATGTGTGTGTGTGTGTGTGTGTGTGTGTGTGTGTCAGACTGGCATCAGACTGGCTTTGAGATTTAGCATTTAAAATCTCCACCTTCTCTGTGAAAGATGGAACACTAAATACATTCAATGATCCTTTCTGGTCCAAAAAGATTTTATCGTGTATGAATATTGTTAGCATTTTTTTTTTTTTTTTTTTTTTGAGATGGAGTTTCACTCTTGTTGCCTAGGCTGGAGTGCAGTGGTGCGATCTTGGCTCTCTGCAACATTTGTCTCTGGGGTTCAAGTGATTCTCCTGCCTCAGCCTCCTGAGTAGCTGGGATTACAGGTGCCCACACCACACCCGGCTAATTTTTTGTATTTTTAGTGGAGACAGAGTTTCGCCATGTTGGCCAGGCTAGTCTCGAACTCCTGACCTCAGGTGATCCACCCACCTTGGTCTCCCAAAGTGCTGGGATTACAGGCGTGAGCCACCTTGCCTGGCAAGATTATTTTAAGATGTGAGAGAAGTTTTCTAGAACATTCTGACTTACATTTACTGAACTACTTCATTGTACTTTGAGTATTTCTGTGTACTTCCCTTATATGGAAAACATGATTATGAGGTAAAAATCTCTTGAGGTTGGGGATTTTCCATCATGTTTTTATCCTTGCACACCTAACATAGACATTTAGACATCTATTGAGTAATGTTTCAATGAATGACAAAAGAATAGTGCCCCAAAATTACTTTGCTTTTAGTGAGTCAAAATTAGCAGATTGGAACTGGGTACGGAAAGCTTCCTCCTTTGGGTAAGTTATTGTATCTTAAGTGCGTCTCTTTTCTTAGTTTTCCCAAAGCAAGGGTTAAATACATGAATTAATGCAACCTCAGATAACAACTTGTCCTCAGAGTACTAGGGATTCACTAAGCTAAAGTAAACATAAGGTTAAAATAGTTTTTGAAAGTACGAGTAAAATGGACTTAAAGAGTTTAAAGTCCATAGAGTATATCACTGTAACAAAACTAAACAGTCACAGAAAGGTAAAGAGAGAACGCAATCAATGAAGCAAGAAAATAAACAGAATAACCAAAAAAACTTCCTTTCAAATGTATCTTTCAAAAACTACATTCACACACTTGAGAAATAGGTCTGTGTTAAAAATGTACCCTCTTCAATTATCTCTCGAAAAATAAAATTAGATTTATAGTGAGCTATCTTTGTAATATCCTAAAATTCATTCATTTATTCAATAAATATTTTTGAGTACCTTATAAACGATCATATGCCATTCAAGACAAAGGAGAAATGAACAAAACAGACCTAGCCTTGCTAAAGCTTACACTCTATGGGAGGAGAGGAACAGATAGGAAACGTGTAAACAAGTAAAATCTAAAGATAAGATAAAGGCAGATGGTGATCACTGCTATAAAATAAAACAGGGTACTAGGCTGGTAAATGACTGTGTGTTTGGGGAAGTGGAGGGAGGGCAGGAGCAGTGTGTCAGCTAGTGTCCAGGAAGATGTCTAAGGAGGTGCATGGGGGAGGGTGCAGTCATTCAGAGACCTGGGAGAAGAGAGGAGTAGAGGCGGAAGGGCCTGAAGTGGGAATGAGCCAAGGAGATTCAAGAGACAGAAAGAAAACTTGTGTACTTGTATGTGATGAAACATGAGTAAGAGTGGTAGAAACTGAACTCAAAAAGTACATTGTGGCCATGGCAAGAAGTTCATATTTTACTGTAATTTACTATATATCGTATATATTAATATTATGTAATCTATCACATATTAGTTATAATTACCAAGAGAAGCCCCAGCAGCAGGATAAGCAGGGACCTGATCTCCTGTTATAAAATGATCATATCTGGCTATGGAGAGGGGGAGGCAAAGAGTAAAAGCAGAAAGATCAATTAGGAGGTTGTTTGAATAATGCAGGAAAGTGGAGATTTTAGACTAAGGTGATGAGACTTACTGATGGGTTTGATATGTGGAGTGAAGAAAAAAGAGGAATCAACAAATGGATTTTCTTTCACCGTGAACAAATGGGTAGAGGACAGAACCATTAACTGGGATGGGGAATATCAGAAAAAAGGTTTGGCAGGGTAGGTAGATGATGGCTGGGAGAGAGATGTATTCATTTGATATATATTCATTTGAGATGCTTATTAGACATTCAAAACAAGGTACTGAACTTTGCATAGATCTAGAGCTCAGGAGAGAATCCAGAATCTTATGTATATAAATTTAAGGGTCATCGAGATGTATACGGCATTTGAAGCTACAAACCTGTTTTAGCTCACCTAGGCAGAGAGTGCAAATAAACAAGGGAACCCGGAACCAAACTCTGGAGACACTGTAACATTTAGAAGTTGGGCAAAGGAGAACCAGCAGTAAATTAGACTGAGAAGTAGTAATTAATAGGGAAACAAAATATGCATGGTGTCATAGAAACCCAGAGAAGATAGTTGGGTTTTTCCAAAGGAGAGGTGATCAATTTTATCAAAGGCTACAGTGAAAAAAAGTCAAAGATCAAGCAATACTGATATATAAGATTGACATTTGGATTTGGCAAAATGAAGGTCATTGGTGTTGTGGATGAGAGAAAATAATGAAGATGAAGAAATGGAGACAGCAAATATGATACTTCAGGATGGAATCAAGGACAACTCATGCTTCTGTCTTCCAGAATACTGCACTAGAAGGACCACTTTTTCAGATTCTGTGCAACTCTTTTCTTCTCAGCTGAAGGTCAAAAAGATACTATGTTCATTTAAAAAAACAAAATATACCTTACTATATATTATACATTCTATAACTACACAAACTATACTATAGATGCTGCTATTGACCACACAATGAACTAAATACGTCATTTAATTAATATTTATTTAAAATGTATTGAAAACATCAGATTTCTTGTGGTCCTTATCAATTTTTGCAGTCATCTCTGAGAAAATGCATCTGAGCATCTCTCATAAAAACTTCGTTTGATTCTAAAATATCCTAACATGCTGATGTGTGCAAACAAACTCTAGTAAAAGGTTCAACCATCGTGGAGTATTTATGGCCCACAGGTGATTTTCACTAACAGCACAGGTTAAAAGGAGATGCTTGATATTATGGCTTTGGAATTCTTTTCCTGCTTAATCACAGGCTCCTGAGAATCCCATCAGCTGCTCTGTTGAGGTGAACAAAAGCACCATAGGAACACTTTCTGATCCTAATACGTATTTCCATTTGCCAGCAACACCTAGGATCTAGTGTTTCCTGCCTTAGTTCTTGACACTTATTATTGACATATTGGCATCCTCAATAATGGAGCTAGATTGTTATTAGTAGTAATAGTAGTAGCAAGATATTACGCCTAGTACCTTGTAACCACTTATTGTGGGAATGGCACTAATTAAGAGCCTTACATAATAATAGTGAAAATTACTACCCTGATTTAATGCACACTGTGTACAGGTGCCACCGAAAGCACTTTACATGTGTTAACTCATCTAATCTTCAAAATTCTGTGAGTTAGAAACAATTATTCTCAATTTGCAGGTAGGGAAGCTAAGACAAACAGATATTCAGTTACTTTCCCATGTTAACAGAGCTAATAAGTGGCCAAGCTGGATTTAGTACCCAAGTAATCTGGCTCTAATGACTGTGTTTCTAACCCCTACATTACAAACCTCTTTATAAATGTCTCTTTTACTTACAAAGTATTGATTAATCTTGTTTAAAAACTTTTGATTTTTCATATTATTATTTCTATTTTGCTACAGATTTTATCTCTATTTCACAAGTTTAGAAATGTCATACAGCTAGTAGGTGGTAGAGCTACCTTTACCCAACACCGAGTTCTTTGATCCATATTTTACAACAGAGCACAGATCTATTTGGCATATTGCGCTGAACTAGTCAGAGTTCCCACGTGACGCTGAAGGTGATTGCATATAAGTGGTGGTGAATGAAAACAATGAGATGGTGCCTTGCTAATATGCAGACATCTGCCTTGAATTTTATCTAGTGCTCTTGTAGAGAGAATTAGAATAAATAAAAGAGCTTTGGGGTAAAGGAACTAAATAATTATAAATGATTGTCATTTCATATTAATTTCTGATCTGTCTCTAGACATATTTCCATGTAAACAGTCTAGTATGTGATTTGACTTTTTCTATAAATGTCTTCTGATAGAAATGATTCATTTTGCCCATTTCTTGGAGAATTTAATTCTCCTTTAGCATTAGTAGTTAATTAATAAGAAAAAATTCTCACAGGCCAGTTTAAAAAGATAATCCTACTAATGTAGCTATAAATTTCTATAGCCCATTCTTTGAAAGAGTATGGCTTTTAACAGAGACTTTTAATCTCTAATTCTGGTCTTTTGTTAAACTCCAACCCATACTTCTAACTGCTTCCTAAATAATACCTGCGAATACACCTACCATCTGCACACGTTCAACATGTTTCCCCTCTAAGTCATGCATTTCTTCCAAATTCCCTACTTAGTCTGAGAGTAATGTTGGTATAAATCCAGGCCAGATGTCGTCTTCAGCCTTTCTGCCTTTCACCAATCAATCAGCAAGTTCTTCTCCATTTTACTAATAAATGAGTGGACAGTCTCGTCCCTCCTCCTCAACACATCAACACCACTGCAATCAACTGGGCCAAGCAATAGCTTACTAAATGTTCCTGCCTCCAGTCACGACCTCTGCAAATATGTATTTTAGGAAGACCTACAGGACCCTTTCTCTTCTTAAAGGCCTTCCCGTAGGATGCAGTTCATTAGCCAGTATTCTAAATGGTGACAGGAAAGGCAAACAAGCGTTATCATTTGTAATATTAATAACAACCAACCTTAATTGAGCTATAAATTGTCCTTTGTCTTCAATGCTTAATTTGTTTAATCTTCACAACAACTTATGCAGCATCTACTGTTACTTTCCTAGCGTGTAGATGGGAAAATTGAGGCACAGAGTAGTTATCTAGTTAAGTAACTATATAACATACATTCATTGTGTAAAATGTCAACAATTCGTATCTTTTGAAAAAGAAATAATTACACTTGAAGATACAGTCATAATTACACACTTCATAAACAGAAATAATTATGCTCACAGTGAATCAAAGTTGCACTTTAAAATTTTTTCTAGTAGTGTGCTTGATTGAAGATGATGCATCTATTAACAAAGATACTTTGATTTGTTCTTTTTCAACATAAATGACATATAGTGTTATTTTGATTTAATCATCTTGAAATTGTCAAATTAAGAATTCCAGACAAGGAAATAAACAGAGAGATCACCTGATTCACAGTCTTCATTTTAAAGACCCCTTCCCCAATGCACATAGGGTTTGGAATGTTTAAGTGAAATTCCTGTGAAACTCATGGTTTCTCTGTACCATATTGTAGTCGACAATGATCAGTGCACCAGATTTTACTTATCCTTTCCCCGAGGATGAACGCTTAGATTGTCTGCTTCCTGCTATTATAAACAATACCACAATGACCAAGGTGTTTGCTTTTATATAGCACGTGAGCATTGTGAATTTTCTAATCATGTATAAAGTTAAAGACCAATAAATAAACCGCAAAGATAAAAGCAGAAGAGAAAGCAAAAAGGTGGCCCTTGAATTATAAACTTACAAACTCCCCTTACATAAAAATAAATTATCCTTTTTTTTTTTCTTTAGGAGACAAAGTCTCTCTCTGTCACCCAGGAGGCAGTGCAGTGGTGCAATCATAGCTTGCTGTAACCTCAAACTCCTAGGCTCAAGCAACCCTCCTGCTTCAGTCTCCCAAAGTGCTGGGATTACATGCATGAGCCACCTCCCCAAGCCTGGACTCCCATTTCTGACTGAGGTTGCATAGGGACTGCACTTCCCACAGCCACTGGAAGGACTTCCCACGGTCTCTGGAAGCCTGCGTTCTATTCCTGCTGTACACGTTACCCACCCCAGCTGGCCAAATGCCTCTGTAACCAGTATCCCCAACCTCCCACCTTCAATAGAGTCCTCTGCTACCATTCCCATGGCAGCTTTGTACCTGCCCCTCACCCCTACCTGAGCCCTTTTGTAGGAACTACTCAGCAGATAGGAAATAGGGCTCCTTTGTCGTGGAAGCAGGAAGGTGTGCACCTAGCAATCTGAAATTCCAGGTGCCCTTGTCCTAAGAAATATTGAGCTAACCCATATGCTATTTAAGCCCCTCAGTACTATTAATGGGAAAAACTCAACTTCAAGATACACTGAAAGAGAGATCTGTGGTGTTGCGGGGAAACCCAACAACAATGTAGATAACTGTTTAAATGTTCTGACCTCTGTAGCAAGTACAGATTTTACTCCAGAAGTTATGAAGTTGTATTTTATTCTGCTCTCTTGAAGGGTTGGAGAGCGTTGGGTGAAGGGACTCAAGAGTGTCTAGCTTTCCTGTATACAAAATTTTAATCAGTTCTGTTTTCAGCTCCATCCATTGCCCCTCTGTTTTTGGCAACCAAGGGCCTCCAGGTCCAGAGCCTTCTGAGCATTTGTTGAAACAATTTATGTTGCTTCTGCAAGGCACCTGCATTTCTGTTGCTCTTTCTCTGATGAGAAAGTAATTATTCCTGTGCTTTCCACAGTCCAGAATGTTTTAAAACTCTTCTTGTTGTCTCTTGTCCTGTTATCTTTGTCTGTCTGTATTCCTTTGCTTTTCTTCTAGTTGAACTTCAATGGGGGGTATAAATAAATATGTTGTTCAAACAGATATAGTAAAAGTTTAGAAAGAATCTATGTGCTTTACTATTTGGTTAATGAGCTTTTACTGGATGAGTTGTAGGAGCTCTTTTTATATTGAGGAAATTAAGTATTTTGTCACATGTGATATGAATATTTTTCTAATTTGGGCTTTTGTCTCTTGAATTTTTTGTCATGTATAAATTTTTCATATTGATTTAGTCAAATTTATCAGACTTTTTTTTCTTCTTGATTTTCTCATGTTTATGAAGACCCATTTCAAGACTGTTAAAAATATTCCGGTTTTTTTTTTTTTTTTTCAGTTTTTTTGTTTGAGAATTTTGTTTGTTTCTTTGTCCATTAGTTCATATTTTATGTTTTAATGTTTGACCAACCTGGAATTTAATTTGGTATAAGGTGTGAGGTAAGGCTCTATTATTATTTTTTTTCCATGTGGTTTCTCATTTAATGAATAATCAGTTGTTCTATTTCTCCTCTCATTTAAAATTCTCTTCTTATCCACGTGCTAAATCTCAGTATCCACATGCTAATTTGAGCTTTATTTTATTTCATTCCTTCTTTATCTACTAATATAACAGCTTTAATTACTGTAGATTTATAATTAATATCTGGTGAATTTGTCCTCTCTGCTTTTCTTCTCCCCCAAATTTTAAATTATTCTTATACTTTTACTTTTTCTGAATTATATTTTTAAAGTTTTTGTAGTTCAAAAAGACTCCTACACAAACTTTTGTAAAAGTTAAGACGAAAAATGCATTTGTCAACCATCTAAAATAATTAAGTTATTGTTTATAATATTTTACTTGATTCTTTTATGGGATTTTTTAAGATAATGACAATATATCTACAAATAATGATTTCTCCCACTTCTGTAATTCTTATAACTCTTCTTTTTCCAGAAAGTGTTAAATAATAATGTTGTTGGTGGGCATATTCTTTTATTCTGATTTTCATGAGAATGCTTATGGATCTCATCATCAAAAATTATACAAGCTTTTAGATAGAAATATATCATCAGAATGTATGGAGGTTATATAGAGTTTTTATCTTTTATGTTCGTGTTGAACTTTAAACATTGTCTTTAGCCATTTTCAAGGGAAATAAATTCCTATTGCTTGGTTCCTTAACCAATCACAGGATTTCCAGACTCTTCTTTGGAACCATCAACTCCATCCTGCATTATTCTTTTCTTTCTCAGTCTCAGCTGCCATAAGAATCTGGAAAGGTGTGGATGACAGCTGAGCCAACCCCTGACACCTCTATCACAGACATTTCCATTTATTTACTGTGTAGTGTGATATGGTACCTAGAGTCATGTAAATTCATATTAAAAATTTAGTTTTTGGAAATGGGTATTTCATACTTTGCACACATTGGCAAGAGTGCCTTTTATGTTTAGCACAAAAGAGATAAGATTAAAACACTATGTATTGAAAGGTTGGGAACAAATTTGCTAAGATGAAAAACACATTAGACATAAAAACAGAAGACCTAAATTCTAGTTATATGTTTACTTGTTGCCGTCTTTCCTTGGATTGGTCATTTCACTATTCTGAGACACAAAGATAATGAGTGAAAGAGATCACTGTGAATTGTAAAGCACCCTGCCAATGTAGTCATTATCTTCAAACTTTATGTATGTTGCAAATCTTTAAAATTCTTGCAAGGAGCTACCTCCACTTATAATAGAGATTTGAAAGATCTTATTTCAAAATAGCTTTTAAAGCATATTTTTTCACATCAGTTAAACCACTAAAATAAGGTTTTGCCTTATTCAAAATGACATTGTACTTAAGTCATGCAAACCGGAAAAAAAAATTATGTATACGACTGATCAGATTGTGATAATCTTGTCAGAGTGATTTGCATGGAAAAATCATTTTAAGTTGCTTGATTAAACCAATCTGCAGTGAGTATTCTCAAAGTCTTAAAAATATTTTAAATTCCCTTTATTTTCCTATATAATTCAAATATGCAACAGATCCCAGCACAGATTTGTCAGAAAATCCAATGTCAGGTAGTTTTTGACGATCTCCCCTTGGGAACTTCCAGAAACTCTAGGACATATGTAGCCTAGAAATATGGTGCTAATTTCCTCTGATTCTCACATATTGTGGCTACAACTCTGGCACTATGTCCTCTGGGCCATAAGGTCCATTAAAATAAGTACAGCTTCATTAAGCCCAGCTTCTCCAACAACACACAATTCCATGCCATGTAGGGTGGTTAGATGCAGGTGGCGCCTTTCAACCTTTGAACCCATGACTTCCTATCTTTCCAAAACCCACTGTTCTGGAACTTACCTATTTTTTGTTTGTTTGTTTGTTTTTGTTTTTGTTTTTGTTTAAGAGAAAAGAGGCTCTCACTCTATAGCCCAGGCTGGAGTGCAATGGTATGATCATAGTCACTGTAACCTCGAACTCCTGGGCTTAAGCAATCCTCCTGCCTACGCCTCCCAAATAGCTAGGGCTACAAGTGCGTGTCACCATCCCTGGCTAATCGTTTTTTAAGTTTTTTTTTTTGAGATAAAGTCTTAGACTATGTTGCGCAGGCTGGTCTTGAACTCATAGCCTTAAGTGATCCTCCCACCTCCACCTCCCAAAGCACCGGGATTACAGGCACAGGCCATCACACCCAGTTTTACTTTTCTTTTCAAAGCATGAGCTTCCTTACTTCAAGGTCTTGAGAAATTTCCAGCCACGTCTCTTTAAAATCCCATGTCTCAAATAAAGGACTTTGTTGGGAAGTTGAGAAAAATCTTCAGATAGTAACTCTAGAAACATAAAGAAGCTGTTAATGCCTCCTGAGGAAAAGGAGCATAGAACATAAAGCCTGTGTGTTCTCTAATAACCTTTCCAATCTTTCCAGTCTTCTATAACAGCAAACGTAAGACAGAAATGAATAGCTCAATCAATTATCCTGCCACTAATCAACTTTAGAAGTCAAGTCATGTATTATTCTGTTCAATTCTTAAAACGTATGCTACATTAAACAATGAGAGGACAGTGGCTTCACATGCTTTTAAAGCCTAGGTTCTGGTTTTGGTGTCACTCTTTATATCCTGTGTTCTTGGGCACATTATTGATTTCATCCCACTTCACAAGATTGTTGGGAGAATTCACTTAAATCCATTTTCAACAGCCTTTTTTCGTGAGAAATTATGCCCTAATGCCCTTAAGCCACTGTGGATATAATGAATTAATTTCTCTCTTATGCATTACGGAAAGCACTAGTTATGTACCATCTTTGAAAGAACTGAGAAGATGGTCATTCAAATCATTTTCTGTGCTCTATGATTCAGATGAAGAACAAACATGGATGCAAAAGGTTAAGATATGCTTTTGAAGTCAGATCATTTGGGTTCAAATCGCCAATTCTACCTCTTATTAGCTGTGCATCCTTTTTTTGGTGTGGGTGGGGGTGGCGCTCAAACTTCCTCACACATAAAGAGGCAATGGTAATGGTAGCTATTTCTTTGGATTTATACATGAAGACATGTTATTATATTGAAATAAAATTAAAGCAAATAAAGTTCCTCCCCCAAAAAGGACATGTCTTCTTTGATCTTTCATGTATTTAAGTAAAATTTAGTATAAATACAGGTTGAGTCTTATCAAAAACCAGAAGTGTTTTGGATTCTGGAATATTCATTCTATGTCAGTTGAGCACTCCTAATCCAAAAGTCCAAATCCAAAATGCTCCAATGGGCATTTCTTTTGATTTTCATGTTAGCATTCAAAGCATTTTAGATTTCAGATTTTTAGATTAGGGATGTTCAGCCTGTGTCAGGAAGGTGTACCATCGCTCTGAATGATGAAGACTATATTCTAAATCTTAAGTCCAGTAGTTTGATAAAAATTTTCCCTGGAATAATTATTTATCCAACATATTTTGACTAAAGTATGTCTGCCCAGACAGTGTTAGACATGTTAAGAGAACTTTCATCCCAGCTGATAAAAAACTTACACGATCTGGAAAGGGAGATAAGATATGTAATCAGTTAACGCTATTATATGGTAAATGCTTCCAGAATGCATAACCAAGATATTACATAAATTCAAGAGAGAAATATTATTTCTAATCAATAATATTAAGCACACATCCATGGAGGATCTGGCATTGAACTCAATCCTGATGCACAGGTTGAAAAGGGGCCCATGGTTGTAAAATATCTAACTGGAGGTATTGACGAGTGTTTATAAATATGGGCAAGTATTCTGGTTTCATTGCTTAAAAAAAAAAAAAAAAAAAAAAAAAAGCAATAGTATGAGAGCAGACTGGCAATATAAGATGATCCCACTATGTGGAAGATGAAAGTTGCCAAGGTACGTTCAAATTAGTATTTAGTCCACACTAAATAGATACCACACCCTATACCTTCAGTCAACAGTTTATTTCTTGGTCAACTAATTAACATTTTTTCCTTTTGTAGGTTTCTTTGGTTAGCCTGGTAGCCAATGCTCTTGGTTACTCAGAACTCGGTGCCATCAAATCATTACGGACATTAAGAGCTTTAAGACCTCTAAGAGCCTTATCCCGGTTTGAAGGCATGAGGGTAAGAAGAATAGACACTCTAATTATTCATGTCAAAATTACATGTAGGTAATGATTTGGATAGAGAAGGGTGCCATACTCTTCTGATATTTATTTCATAGAATTACAGATTTAGAGCAAAAATCTTAGAGATCACAAAGCCTAGCCTTCTGAAACTGGAGTTTATTTAAACAGGCTCTCAGAATTTGGGGGGACAGAACTGAGACTAGCATCCAAGTCTTCTTGTCACAGTTCAGATATGTTTCTACAGCACCCGAAAGCCTTTGACTGCCAGTTATTTCTTTTCATTGCTTACACACCTTGAAATGACTACTGACTACTGACATTCATCCGTGGTGGGGAGTTTCTTTCTCTCAATAGTTTGATTCCTTCAAAATTACTGGTAATGAATGAAAGGTAAAATGGGTTTTGTGTGCTTTGCTTCTTGAATTAATATCCATATTAAAAAATTATTGCATAATATCCATATTAAAAAATTATTGCATAAGGAAACAACAGTAAATTTTAGCCTCTACAAATTGCTAAATAACATCCAAAGTGAAGGGTTAAAGTAATTAACTAAGCATTTCAGGCTACCCCCCAGAATTTGTTTTATAGATGTTTTTTCTAGTTGAGCATTCTGAATGAGGTTCACTTTTTCTATAGCAGTTGTATCTTCCTCCCCAGCTGTCTTCCTTATGTGTATATTATGCATCTAAACATAAAATCACACTTATTATAGATACCACCCATTTGCCATGACCCTCAGTAGAATTTAGCACAAAGGTCAGTTTTGTTTCATCTGCTTGTGAGTGCATGTGGATATTTAATTTCTTCTAGGTCTTAGGGCTTTTATGTTAGGAGATGGTTTGTTTGGGGCAATAAAAATATTTCAACCTGGACTTTAAAGTTCACTCATCAGGGAGAACTAAGCCACTCTCCAGAATCATTGTAATCAAAGAAATATTTGGATTTTACATTGTAATTTCATTTCTTTGCTAATGTTAAAGAAAGTTAGATAAGATAAAATTCACAAAGATTACTATATAATGTCGAATTCTTTTCAAACCAAACTTTTGCCATTACTCATATTACTTAAGCTCTCATTTGGTTCCATGGTTTTCTATTAACAGTTCATCTTTGAGGGGAGATAGCAATTGAGCAAAATTTAAAACTTATAAATTTTCTCTAATCTGAAAAATATTCAAAGATTAGAATTTTTAATTCAGTCATATAGCAGAATTAATATTCCAGATGCAAATTACGAGAATGTATTATGCATTTACTTGAAAACAGGAGAACCTCTGGTGGTGTGTACCAAGCTTGTCCAATCCGCCTTATTTTGTTATTTTGTTGTTCTGTATTGTTTTAGGCTATTAACAGCCTGAAGCCGTGGTTTTTAGTTTCTATCTCTAGTGATAAGCGGAAAAGAGGGATGAGGAAGGGACTTTACTGGCCCAACCAGAAAAAGAAACTAAGAACCCAATGAATGTATCCTCTCCCTGGCAAGTAAAATGCATATGGCTTAACTTCCAAAAGAAACAAAATTCAAGTAGCATTGGAACTGTTTACAATTTTGGATTTCTGGTTTTGATGTCAATTTAAGATTTCTTGGTATTGATTTCTAAAATAACATTTGCAGTATTTTTAAAATAAAGCAATACTTTTATTTAATATAAATGCTTAACAGAATAGTCCAACATGAACTAGATTAAATTTAGATTAAAAAAAATACTATCAACTTTCATAAAGATTTCAAAATACATCTTAATATCTTGTGAATGTAATGAGAAGTAAAGTGAATGAATTTCCCTTTCATGAAATAAGTCATGAAATAGGGTTGATGAAGTAGCATGTGCTCCAAAGTGAACATTTAAGAGACTGTGAAGTAATAATAATGGGAACATATCCAGTACTGTTATGTCCAGATATAAATTCCACCTTTCCCCCTAACAATATACCTTTTTATTGAGATTTACTAACAGGGGAAAAAAGGGACCCAGTAAATTCCTAATCCTGTTCTTCATAGTCATAAAAAGTTAACTTGATCTGAGAATATAGATTTAAGGCATTTTTACTACTTTGTTTATTTGTAAAGGGTTTGTTGGTTCGCTTTTTCAAATTATTCATTCATTAACACTCTTGAAAATTAAAATGTATTGCTGAAAGACGATTATTTTTTCTGTTGGCATTTAGTGCATCTTTCTATTCTTTTTTCCCCAGCATACACACATTTTCTGACTCCATCTTACTATACCAGGTTTTTGATGATTTCTTTTCATATTGTAGCATATTTTGCTTTCCTTAAAACCTTAGATCTTTAGTTGTGTCATTGTTTTCCCTCAAATATGTGCTAGAAAATATTAGAAGAAATAACTTGTCCACCTAGATTTTTATTTAACTCTTTTCAAGCACATGTTAGTACGAAACAAATACACTGAAGGAATGGTTTCCATTCTAAAGGTTTGTAAGCTACGTTCCCCTCGTTTTCTCTTCTAGGTGGTTGTGAATGCTCTTGTTGGAGCAATTCCCTCTATCATGAACGTGCTGTTGGTCTGTCTCATCTTCTGGCTGATCTTTAGCATTATGGGTGTGAATTTGTTTGCTGGCAAGTTCTACCACTGTGTTAACATGACAACGGGTAACATGTTTGACGTTAGTGATGTCAACAATTTGAGTGACTGTCAGGCTCTTGGCAAGCAAGCTCGGTGGAAAAACGTGAAAGTAAACTTTGATAATGTTGGCGCTGGCTATCTCGCACTGCTTCAAGTGGTAAGTGGCTACTGTGTGAGTTTTGAAAAAATTTTCAAGATGTTTCAAGTAAGATTATTTCCCTGATGTTCTTCGTTTGAATGACTAACATTTGACAGTATGAAAAGAAGTTAATGATAACACCTATAATATCACCTTGAATTGATCATAAAGAAGATGTTATAGTTATTTTATAATACATTTTCCTCAGTGTTAAGCTTTTAGTATGTTTTAATATGATTTTATATTTCTGCTTCCTTTTTATTATATTTTTGGGTACTGTTATCGTTTTTATTTTTCTGTATCAATTATTGCCAAAGGAGCAACTTTAGGTACTAAAATAACAATATATATTTGTAGTGATGAATTAAATGTATAAATTAGCAGCCAGATACTTTATTATACCAATGTCTAGGAAATATGATTCTACTATTTTCGAAAACGCAAATCATAGAGCATATAAGGGAATTGGGACTGAGATGGCAGTTTCATGAATAAAGTCTTTCACTAAATTTTAGTGTAGGAAGAAAATAGAATACTTTCAAGGAAAAAAAAAGGAAACAAGTTCCAGACTTTAAATACAAATGTTTTTCTATTTCGATTTTATTTCAGTATCTTCATATGAAATTTCACAATATTGTACAAAAAGTTATTTGTTATACTGTCAGATTTTCATCTGGTTAAATGTCATTGTTGGGTGAAATTTTTATGAACAATTCAAATATATGTTATTTGTAGGCCACATTTAAAGGCTGGATGGATATTATGTATGCAGCTGTTGATTCACGAGATGTAAGTATCACTCAAATATTATTTATAGGTACTAGACTTCTTATGGCAAATACTGGTGGTAATTTAAACACTGAAACATCCAAAATTTTATATTAGAACATTTAATTTTGCATATAAAAAATGAACACTGCTTCAATATGCATGATGCTTGATTAATGTGTACCTAATACATAATATGTAGCTAATATGAAAGGATATCTAGCTGCACAGATCCTAAGACATTAGATTGGTCCAGTAAATAAGACTATTCTGAGTGGGCAAGTTGTTCAGTGGGGAAGTAACTTGTCTCTCCCTATCCCTGGAGAGTATGATAAACCAGACTCTGTGAAGCAGCTTCCAAGAATATCATGATACAGAAAAGCAGGCAAGTTTCAGGGACACTCAATTTAGAAAATGAAAATAAAAATAACTCCGCAGAACCTATCTGTGCTGAATTTTCCTCTTAGAAGTTGATGTTCTGCTCTTAAAGCCATATTTCCAAAATTCAGCATTTCCAAAACCAAACTGAAAATATTACAAAAAATTATGACTAATAATAAGCTCAAAATGTTTCCCTGCTTATATCACCATTATTTATGTTAAAGAATGTGTTAAAGGTAACGCACAATGGGAAAACAGAATCAAGAGCAATCATAAAACTTGCAAACTTTCATTTTACTAGATCATGCTAGTTTTAAAACATTGCTTTTGCAGAACAATATCTCAGGGTAAGGCAAAAGTAGCACCGTATTAAATAACAGCACTCAATAAATTCCTGATTTAGTGTAAGTATTTATAGTATTTGTAATATTATTGAATATTTTCAATGTCATTTAGGTTACGCTTCAGCCTATGTATGAGGAAAATCTGTACATGTATTTATACTTTGTCATCTTTATCATCTTCGGGTCATTCTTCACTCTGAATCTATTCATTGGTGTCATCATAGATAACTTCAACCAGCAGAAAAAGAAGATAAGTATTCTTCACGTTTTACCTTTCTTCATTCTGAGGTTCTGTCTGTTAATACAACCAAATAACCAGGATACTTGTAGTCATGACAGTCTTAAATCATGTTTATATTATTTTCAGTTTCCCATGTGGTTATAAAAGCTGCAGGGATTCCAGTCTCTAGTCAGTGGCTCTTCTCAAAGTTTATCTATTGGATAGCTTTACAACCCAAAACTGTGTCCGCGCCTTCAGACCATCCAGTGGGTCTCCAGTGCTTTAGCCTGGCTTACAGAGCCTTTCAGGAATTACCTCCACCCAGTTTTCCATCTTCATCTTTTCCTACACTTCATTCTATACATGTGTATTTCTCTACTACATAGTAACCACCCATACATCTACATGAGTTTTCTGTCCTTTTCTGAACAAGCATTCCCTTGTCCATGGGACAAGCAAAACCATTGTCCATGGTTTTTTGTGATTTTTTTTTTATCCTGGAATGTTCCTAGAAAACTTGTAATCATCTTTTAAGGCCTAGCTTAAGGGTAAGCTATGTAACAGCTTGTCTCTGAGGCTCTGAACTCATTGTTGCCTCTGCAGTACATTTAATTTTTTTTTTTTGTCACATCAACATACACTGTCCACCTATGTTTTCAGTTTCCTGCTCCACTTAGAAGCAGAATACTGTATCTTATATATTTATGTAATTCTGATACCCAGCACATTGTCTAGCACACAGAAAGTGTTCAAAAACTGTTGAACGAAGAAGTAAAATTATCGACAGTGAAATGGACTAAGAAAATGTTTTCTGTTTTACAAAAATATATTTGAGACCCTCGTGCCTACTTTTAAACATAGTATAATCAAATTAGGATCCTGTAGTGATCAAAGTTTTATGTCCGTAAGGATTTTCCATAATATTAAGACAGTCAGAATTTCACATAAATGGGAAAAGCAGGATAAATGTACATGTAGCAGGATAATATCCACTTAAAACTTAGAAAAGATTAAAGGAAAGACAAATATTTTTTGTAAAAGTGCTATTGGAACACATATTAGAATTGTAACCAGTTTTATACTATGTCTTTACTTTGGAGGTCAAGACATCTTTATGACAGAGGAACAGAAAAAATATTACAATGCAATGAAGAAACTTGGATCCAAGAAACCTCAGAAACCCATACCTCGCCCAGCAGTAAGAATTACTTGTCTCCTTTAACGTTCCAAAGCCATGTGTCCATATGATCAAACTGAACAATGCTCTGGAGCAGAATATATTAGATGATATCACCAATATTGAGTCCTAATTATAAAGTTCATATTTTGTATCATAATTCACAACTTCTGCACTCATTAGGAGTTACCACATTCCAAAAAGGAGGTAATGTTCTTTATAATTTGTGAACTGAAAACTTCTAGCTCAGGGTTCCCAATAAATGCTTCCAAAGCAAGATTCACTTTCCTGCTACCAACAGCACACCTGGTTCCTCCTCCTTTAGCCTTCCCATCCCACTCTCCATGGCTTCCCTCTATACTCTCTGTTCCCTCCATTCTTAAGACTAGAAAATATTCCAAACCTGTTTAGAAAGGGAAAATATGTCATAAAAATTGTTTGTTTCACCAAATACACCAAAACAGAATAAGGCATATTCAGAATGCATGCTCTGTAGAGCCTCATGATAATGGAATGATGTAATAATGATAGATTATGTTCACAGAGTGGGACTCTAACTCAGCTATTATCTGAGATAGGTAAAGAATAAGGAAACTGAGGCCCAAAGAACATATGAATCATGCCCCAAGTCACAAATCTTGTAATTGCCAGAACTGGGACTTGGCAAGGCCTCATAAATTCTCTAAGTGACTTGACTTTACCGTATTTATAAGAGTAGTTGGAATGTGAGGGAGCAGGGTAAGAGAGGAAAGTATTGAACCAACTTTACTAGAGTTCTTTGGCTGGGCGCTGTGGCTTACGTCTGTAATCCTAGTACTTTGGGAGGCTAAGGTGGGCAGATCACGAGGTCAGGAGATCAAGACCATCCTGGCTAACACGGTGAAACCCCGTCTCTACTAAAAAAAAAAAAAAAAAAAAAAAATTAGCCGGGCATGGTGGCAGGCACCTGTAGTCCCAGCTACTCAAGAGGCTGAGGCAGGAGAATGGCATGAACCTGGGAGGCGGAGCTTGCAGCAAGCAGAGATCGCACCACTGCACTCCAGCCTGGGTGACAGGGCGAGACTCAGTCTCAAAATAAATAGATAAATAAATAAAACATGGTTGGTTCATGACCTTTGATTTTTGGTAAGCCATGAAGTTTTATTTTAAGTTTTTACTCTAAATGATTAATAATATATTTCTTTAATAAAACTATATTTAATAGCCATATTAATATAAGAATCTTTGAAAGCATGTTGTTCCTGAGATGATTGTTAATAAGACGAAGAAAAAAATGTTTAAAGTCATGCATTTTTGTTAAAGCATAGGGCATAGGTAAAGAAGGACAGATGGAAAGAAATACAGATAAATTAACAAACCCATACAGAGATTCACAGAGCTAGAGAAGTAGAATTCAATAGCAATGTGACTGATGTATTCTGGGGGAGGGAAATAAGGTATAAACCAAAATTTCTAAAATATTGATAAATGAACTGGTGTATTCATCTATCTAAATGTCTGTCGATATTAACCTACTTTGTAAATCTTCATTATTCATTGTCACTATTTTTTAATAAAAATTGTCATATTTATTCAAATCAAGCAAAGACTATACATATTATCAGCCAATTGCCACAAATTTGTTTGCTTTTGTTTTGTTTTTTAAGAGACAGCATCTCACTCTGTCACCCGCACTAGAGTGCAGTGGCAAGACCATAGTTCACTGCAGGCGCAAACACCTGGGGTCAAGTGATCCACCTCAGCCTCCCTCGTAGCTGGGACTGCAAGCCTGTGCCACCATGCCTGGCTAATTTTTTTTTTTAATAGAAATGAGGTCTCGCTATGTTGCCCAGACTGGTCTGGAACTCTTGGCTTCAAGAAAGCCTTCAATCTCAGCCTTCCAAAGTGCTGGAATTACAGGCATGAGGCGCCACGCCCAGCCTTAATTTATGTCTCATCCAACTTTGTCTTTCCATTGGACCTAAATAAACCAAATATGCTTTGTTTAGCTATATAATTTTTTTTTCATTTTTTTAACGTGAAGAGAAAAAAAGCACACAAAATTGTTTAGGATAATATGAGGAGGGTGTACATTCATCGCCATATGTGGAAGGGCTTTATCTACAATTTTACTGGATTATTCTTTATGACATATATATAGTAACCTTATCTCTCTTCTCTCACTTTCTAGAACAAATTTCAAGGAATGGTCTTTGATTTTGTAACCAGGCAAGTCTTTGATATCAGCATCATGATCCTCATCTGCCTCAACATGGTCACCATGATGGTGGAAACTGATGACCAGGGCAAATATATGACCCTAGTTTTGTCCCGGATCAACCTAGTGTTCATTGTTCTGTTCACTGGAGAATTTGTGCTGAAGCTGGTCTCCCTCAGACACTACTACTTCACTATAGGCTGGAACATCTTTGATTTTGTGGTGGTGATTCTCTCCATTGTAGGTAAGAACAGCTTAATTACCAAGAGGTACAGTTACAGAGAAAGGGTTGCCCCAGGACCTTCCAGCTGATTAACATGGAAATTAGGTCTGAGAATAATAATGCATATAGATCTAAAGTTCAACACTAACATATATGAATAAAAACTCTGAAATCTGGGTTTTATTCACAAAGCTAACTGGTTAGAAACAATGTTAGGAATACCAGGTTTGGGAAAGAGGTGAAGAAGACAGGAAATAAACATTATCAGGCACTCTCCTAATCTTAAACAAAGGTCACAGGCTAAAAGAGGCAGATGGCTTAAAAAACAAATCATTATAATGCAATAAAGTTGGTACTCTAAGAAGCACTGAAAAGGAAGTAGCCGTCTCTGCTGGAATGAGTTAACACAGGCTTCCAGAGATAAAGGTGATGCATCCTAGGTGGGTTTTCAAAGAAAAGTTGAGAGTAAATAGGAGAAAAAGAGAGATGGGGAATTATAGAACCCCAAATTTAGAAACTTCAACTTTAACCTCATGTCAAATATGGCCCATTTTTCTCTAACTGAAGAATATCATTAAAAAATGGAAAACAATACATTCAGAGATTTCAGAAATAATTTTTGTTTGTAATTGTCACAATTCATGTGTAGGGATAACTATTCATAGAAATTAGGTGTATATAATCTTAAATTGCCATGCTACCTACCATTGGAGATTATTTGGATTTTGCAAAAAATTCATATTGGTTTATGACATTACAGAATCATTGAATAAAACTCTGTAATCAATAATTGCTAATATCAGGGATAATAATATCCAAATATTTAGTAAAGACTCATACTCATAACAAGTTTGTTGTTTTCATAGACCTTAAAAAAGATAAAGCCATCAGGTAAGTGAAAGATATTCTCTGTTTAGCTGTGTTCTATGTTTTCCATAGGTATGTTTCTGGCTGAGATGATAGAAAAGTATTTTGTGTCCCCTACCCTGTTCCGAGTGATCCGTCTTGCCAGGATTGGCAGAATCCTACGTCTGATCAAAGGAGCAAAGGGGATCCGCACGCTGCTCTTTGCTTTGATGATGTCCCTTCCTGCGTTGTTTAATATCGGCCTCCTGCTCTTCCTGGTCATGTTCATCTACGCCATCTTTGGGATGTCCAACTTTGCCTATGTTAAAAAGGAAGCTGGAATTGATGACATGTTCAACTTTGAGACCTTTGGCAACAGCATGATCTGCTTGTTCCAAATTACAACCTCTGCTGGCTGGGATGGATTGCTAGCACCTATTCTTAATAGTGCACCACCTGACTGTGATCCTGACACAATTCATCCTGGCAGCTCAGTTAAGGGAGACTGTGGGAACCCATCTGTTGGGATTTTCTTTTTTGTCAGTTACATCATCATATCCTTCCTGGTTGTGGTGAACATGTACATCGCGGTCATCCTGGAGAACTTCAGTGTTGCTACTGAAGAAAGTGCAGAGCCCCTGAGTGAGGATGACTTTGAGATGTTCTATGAGGTTTGGGAGAAGTTTGATCCCGATGCGACCCAGTTTATAGAGTTCTCTAAGCTCTCTGACTTTGCAGCTGCCCTGGATCCTCCTCTTCTCATAGCAAAACCCAACAAAGTCCAGCTTATTGCCATGGATCTGCCCATGGTCAGTGGTGACCGGATCCACTGCCTTGATATTTTATTTGCCTTTACAAAACGTGTTTTGGGTGAGAGTGGAGAGATGGATGCCCTTCGAATACAGATGGAAGACCGGTTTATGTCATCAAACCCCTCCAAAGTCTCTTATGAGCCTATTACAACCACTTTGAAACGTAAACAAGAGGAGGTGTCTGCCGCTATCATTCAGCGTAATTTCAGATGTTATCTTTTAAAGCAAAGGTTAAAAAATATATCAAGTAACTATAACAAAGAGGCAATTAAAGGGAGGATTGACTTACCTATAAAACAAGACATGATTATTGACAAATTAAATGGGAACTCCACTCCAGAAAAATCAGATGGGAGTTCCTCTACCACCTCTCCTCCTTCCTATGATAGTGTAACAAAACCAGACAAAGAAAAGTTTGAGAAAGATAAACCAGAAAAAGAAAGCAAAGTAAAAGAGGTCAGAGAAAATCAAAAGTAAAAAGAAACAAAGAATTATCTTTGTGATCAATTGTTTACAGCCTATGAAGGTAAAGTGTATGTGTCAACTGGACTTCAAAAGGAGGTCCATGCCAAACTGACTGTTTTAACAAATACTCATAGTCAGTGCCTATACAAGACAGTGACCTCTTTGTCACTGCAACTCTGTGAGACAGGGTATCAACATTGACAAGAGGTTGCTGTTTTTATTACCAGCTGACACTGCTGAGGAGAAACCCAATGGCTACCTAGACTATAGGGATAGTTGTGCAAAGTGATCATTGTAACTACACCAAACACCTTTAGTACAGTCCTTGCATCCATTCTATTTTTAACTTCCATGTCTGCCATATTTTTACAAAATTTGTTCTAGTGCATTTCCATGGTCTCCAATTCATAGTTTATTCATAATACTATGTCACTATTTTTGTAAATGAGGTTTATGTTGAAGAAACAGTATACAGGAACCCTGTGGTCCTACTCTACAAGTCTCTCAAATGATCAGACAAAAGTGTTTTGCCAGAGAGATAAAATTTTTGCTCAAAACCAGAAAAAGAATTGTAATGGCTACAGTTTCAGTTACTTCCATTTTCTAGATGGCTTTAATTTTGAAAGTATTTTAGTCTGTTATGTTTGTTTCTGTCTGAACAGTTATGTGCCTGTAAAGTTTCCTCTAATATTTAAAGGATTATTTTTATGCAAAGTGTTCTGTTTCAGCAAGTGCAAATTTTATTCTAAGTTTCAGAGCTCTATATTTAATTTTGGTCAAATGCTTTCCAAAAAGGTAATCTAATAAATCCATTCTAGAAAAATATATCTAAAGTATTGCTTTAGAATAGTTGTTCCACTTTCTGCTGCAGTACTGCTTTGCCATCTTCTGCTCTCAGCAAAGCTGATAGTCTATGTCAATTAAATACCCTATGTTATGTAAATAGTTATTTTATCCTGTGGTGCATGTTTGGGCAAATATATATATAGCCTGATAAACAACTTCTATTAAATCAAATATGTACCACAGTGTATGTGTCTTCTGCGAGCTTCCAACAGGGATGTATCCTGTACCATTCATTAAACATAGTTTAAAGGCTATCACTAGTGCATGTTAATATTGCCTATGCTGCTCTATTTTACTCAATCCATTCTTCATAAGTCTTGGTTAAAGATTGTCACATATTGGTGAAAGAATGAATTCAACCTGCTATCTGTCCATTATGTCAAGCAGAATAATTTGAAGCTATTTACAAACACCTTTACTTTTGCACTTTTAATTCAACATGAGTATCATATGGTATCTCTCTAGATTTCAAGGAAACACACTGAATACTGCCTACTGACAAAACCTATTCTTCATATTTTGCTAAAAATATGTCTAAAACTTGTTTAAATATAAATAATGTAAAAATATAATCAATTTTATTTGTCAGCATTTTGTACATAAGAAAATTATTTTCAGGTTGATGACATCACAATTTATCTTACTTTATGCTTTTGCTTTTTATTTTTAATCACAATTCCAAACTTTTGGATCCATAAGATTTTTCAATGGATAATTTCCTAAAATAAAAGTTAGATAATGGGTTTTATGGATTTCTTTGTTATAATATATTTTCTACCATTCCAATAGGAGATACATTGGTCAAAAACTCAAACTTAGATCATTTTCTACCAACTGTGGTTGCCTCAATATAACCTTTTATTCATGGAAGTTTTTTTTTATTCAACTTTTGTAGTATTTACGTATGCAGACTAGTCTTATTTTTTTAATTCCTGCTGCACTAAAGCTATTACAGATATAACATGGACTTTGTTCTTTTTAGCCATGAACAAAGTGGCAAAGTTGTGCAATTACCTAACATGATATCAATTTTTGTTTTTTGCACAAACCAAAAGTTTAATGTTAATTCCTTTTACAAAACTATTTACTGTAGTGTATTGATGAACTGCATGCAGGGAATTGCTATTACTAAAAAGAATGGTGAGCTACGTCATTATTGAGCCAAAAGAATAAATTTCATTTTTTATTGCATTTCACTTATTGGCCTCTGGGGTTTTTTGTTTTCGTTTTTTGCTGTTGGCAGTTTAAAATATATATAATTAATAAAACCTCTGCTTGATCTGACATTTGTATACATAAAAGTTTACATGAATTTTACAACAAACTAGTGCATGATTCACCAAGCAGTACTACAGAATAAAGGCAAATTAAAAGCAGCTTTGTGAACTTTTATGTGTGCAAAGGATCAAGTTCACATATTCCAACTTTCAGGTTTGATAATAATAGTAACCACCTACAATAGCTTTCAATTTCAATTAATTCCCTTGGCTATAAGCATCTAAACTCATCTTCTCTCAATATAATTGATGCTATCTCCTAATTACTGGTGGCTAATAAATGTTACATTCTTTGTTACTTAAATGCATTATATAAACTCCTATGTATACATAAGGTATTAATGATATAGTTATTGAGAATTTATATTAACTTTTTTTCAAGAACCCTTGGATTTATGTGAGGTCAAAACCAAACTTTTATTCTCAGTGGAAAACTCCAGCTGTAATGCATATTTTTAAAGACAATTTGGATCTAAATATGTATTTCATAATTCTCCCATAATAAATTATATAAGGTGGCTAATTGGAATTCATTGGCTTCTTTCTGCTCAAGTCAATTTACACATCTCACTGACACCACAGAGATGCCAAATATTGCTTTGCAAAACCTTTATAATCATTACCCAAGTGATCTATAAGCAATATATTAATTGGTATGCATTTTACCTAAATGACCATCTTCCAGAATCATCAGAAGAGACTTTAGTTGAAAGGGAGAATACTGTAAAAAATATACCTACCTAGCTAAAGGATATTCTGAAAATACTGTCCAGAATAGAAAGTTGCTAACATAATTGGACATATTTTTGAAATAACTACTTCCATAATGAGACTTCATTATAAGATTCTATTTTGAAAATGCAGGTAGAATTGGTTGGGTGCAGGCTCATGCCTGTAATCCCAGCACTTTGGGAGGCCGAGGCGGGCAGATCACAAGGTTGGGAATTCGAGACCAGCCTGGTCAACATAGTGAAACCCCATCTCTACTAAAAATGCAAAAAAAAATAGCTGGGCATAGTGGTGCATGCCTGTAATCCCAGCTACTTGGGAGGCTGAGGCAGGAGAATTGCTTGAACCTGGGAGGCCAAGGTTACAGTGAGCTGAGATTGTGCTGCTGCACTCCAGCCATCTCAAAAATAAAAAAAGGTAGAATCAATCAAGTCGGCCATAGAAATAACAATACTATGAAATAAAATTTGAATCCACTGATAAGTGATACTAAATGGCTGCTTTCTAATAAAGAGAAAACATTTGTATGAAGAGAAAAATGGGTGTTCTGGTTTTCAAATATTATAGCCAAAAGATAATGGCTATATAAATTTATGTATCTTAATAATTTTCAAAAAACTTGTATATGGTAAAATAGCACGACAACCATTTTTGTGTATTTCAAACAACTTAATAATCATACAGAAAGTCAGGTGACCATTTTTGCAGAAATGGAAAAGGTAAAAAGAGCTGGACTAATAGTCCTTACACTTAGTTTTTAGTTTCAATTCTGGCATTAAATTAGCTGTGTAATGTAGGCAAATCAAATTCTAGCCCTCAGATTTTTCCATCATTAATAGAATGTTGAATTTAGAATATTATTTCTGGTATGTCTTTCATTCTAAAATACTATGTTCAAAATCAAAGTGATCACTCATTTGCCTATTCAAAGTGAGTAATTTCCTCTATATGGGCAATATTTAGTGAAAAAAATTTATATTGTCAATAGACTTTTAGAAACATTACTAAGATAACATTAAACAGAAACATATTTGGCTTTGACTTTAGCCTCATTTAAAAAAAAAGAAAGAAAACTCTTCTTATCCCCTATAAGTTTTATACCATAAAGTTGAAGGATGCTTTAAATAATTGAAATTATGGCTATTATTTCTTCTTTGTAATGTTACAGATTTCTAAAAGACAATATATGATCTATAATAGAAGATACTAAAATCAAGAAATCACTAGTCATTTTGTAAAACTGCCTCAAACCACGAGTGTAGTAAGTTCTTTGTCATTAATTACATTTACCACAACACTTCAACATACTGGGCTTCAATCTTACATTCTCTACAGTTAAGTTTGTATTACAAAAGGATAAAATATGCATATCATTCTCTTATAATAACATCTGTAACATTTAATTCTGTTGCAGAGAAAATTGATAATTCTTCATTCTTTTCTTCTTCTTCTTCGAGATTGAGCCACTGCACTCCAGCCTGAGTGACAGAGCAAGACTCTGTCTCAAAATAAAAAAAAAAAATTTTTTTAAAAAGGAAAGAAATTGTTACATGAAAGTAACATAATACTTAAAGGTAAATTTATAGTAAAAACTTATTTTATTAAAAATACATATTGCCAAAATTTAGTGAACTGAGGAATAATTTTTAAAAATGAAATAATCTCTAAGAAACAAGAAGCAGTGAGATGATGAGGAAGAGGATAGATAGATAGGTAGATAGATAGATATAGATATAGATAGATAGGTAGTCTATGAAATACAAAAAGTAATAAATACAGACAAATGTTGGTTCTTAGAAAAAAACTAATGTTTTAAACCTCTGGAAAGATTAATCAAAAAGAGTAAACAATAGGAGGAAGGAAAAAGGGAGAAAACTATAGGTAGAATGCTATAAACTTACGTTTCAAAAGCAGTGTGAAATAAACAACATGAATAAAATCTAATAAAAATAGCACACCAATGCTGGAGGAAAAATGACAACTAAAAGTTTGAAAAATTTATAACCTTTGAAAAAATGTGGTCAATGGCTAAAATCATGCCCCAACACCAAGAGAGACAAAACAACACATTAGGAAGGGAAGAAACATTTCCAAACCCATCCTAGAAGCTAGAATAAACATTGATACCAAACCTAGGCAAGAAATAATAGAAAGAAAAATTACTGACAATTTTACTCTTATCATAAATGGAAAAAAAAGTAATGCAATATAAGAAAACCAAACCCAGCAATATATGAAAAATATAAATTAGATAGGTCTTCTAGAATAGCAGAGTTAGAAACTCAGAGGACACTCTTACCAGCAAAACAACAATTTAAGAGGTAAAAATTGGAGCAATTATTTAGGTTCTCTGGAAATTTTCCTAAGGGTGTACAGCAAATGAAGAAACATTCACTCAAGAAAATCGACTGAATATCAGTAAGAAGAGTGAGAGTCTGTGGCATTTAAGCCACAACGCACTCCCCTAATCCTCATCCTCAGTTCCAACTTACAGAACCTTTATGCTGGGTACTCTAATAGTGAGGAACTCCTTCTGACCCTAGTATCCAACCTCAGGAGGAAAAGGATAACTTTCACTTCCCTCCATCATCTCTTCCTCCGCCAGCCACATATTACATGAGTTATATTCCACATAGGCACGGCCAAGAGGACTGGTTGTCCCTTGCCCTATCTATCCCCTTTTTGTAGGGTAAAACTGCTACCCCAAGCATGGCAGACGAAGAATCCTGGGGTTCCAATCACCCCACCACAAGACACTCGTAGGACAGAGTTTTCACACCAGCAATGTCTTGCAAATCTACCCCAGGGTTGCCACCCACCATCTAGTGCCTACACTTAAAGAGGGAGTGTCACCATGGGAAAAGCAAGATCCTGTCCCCAGTACTGTTGTGGCAGTGTCAGAGTACTGCCCAGGGCAGAAGTCAAGCCATAACGACAAAGAGCTACACAGAAGTTCTTAAGGAGACTGACTGTATTTGAATAGAAAGTGGAGAATTCCATGCCTAAGGCTGTTTTCAAAAACAATAGAGATCATAATGAACATTAAGTTAGAGGAGGCTGGGAGCTCCATGATACAAGCAAAACTTCAGAGCAGCCAGAAGTTTAATAGAGTGAACCAGGGAAAGAAGCAACTAAAAAGAGCCTTCCTGTGGGTCAGGAAGACAGTATCTATGCAATAGGCTGCATCCACTCAGGAGAAGTCAGAAGACATGAAAGCATTCCCCAAGCTGCAAACAAACCCATCAACATAGGATGAAAGGTTCACTTGCACACAGGACTTAAACACAACTTCTGATAAAACACTGACTGAATAATAAACTGTTCTGACCCAGGGGTGACTCCTAGGAGACCAGAATTAAAAATAAATTTAAACTTACCCTTACCAGTCTGAAAGACTGTGTGCTTGTCCAAGGTTGTGCCTCCTCTGGAGCTATCAGAGAGGAAAGTTCCAAGCTACAGTCTGTGAACCCAAAATATGAAACAAATCTCAACCAATTTAGAAAGTTTATTTTGCCAAGTTTAAGGATGCCACCTCAGGAGGTTTCATGACATGTGCCTAAGGAGGTTGCAGCACAACTTGCTTTCATACATTTTTCGGAGACATGAGACACCCATTATTACATGTATGACGTACATTGGTTCAGTCCAACTCGAAGCAGGAGCTTTCGGGTCATAGTTAGATAACAGACAAAGATTGCCTTCTTTTGAGTATTTTATCAGCCTTTCACTGAGCCTTTTTGTGAATTGTGAATACACAATTTAGTCTGGCTCACTGAATCTGCATTTTTACATAAGTAATAAGGCAGATGAAGCAATTAGATATGCATGTGTCTCAGGTGAGCAGAGGAATGACTTTTTGCCCCATACCTGTGAAGATAAGCTATTAGTTTACATTGCCAGGGTAAAATTCAATAGAATGGTTTCAGGATAAAGATCTTGAGGCCCACAAGGAATTTCTTTTTTTTTTTTTTTTTTTTTTTGAGACGGAGTCTCGCTCTGTCGCCCAGGCTGGAGTGCAGTGGCCGGATCTCAGCTCACTGCAAGCTCCGCCTCCCGGGTTTACGCCATTCTCCTGCCTCAGCCTCCCGAGTAGCTGGGACTACAGGCGCCCGCCACCTCGCCCGGCTAGTTTTTTGTATTTTTTAGTAGAGACGGGGTTTCACCGTGTTAGTCAGGATGGTCTCGATCTCCTGACCTCGTGATCCGCCCGCCTCGGCCTCCCAAAGTGCTGGGATTACAGGCTTGAGCCACCGCGTCCGGCCCACTTCATGGGCCAATTGTGAGGGAGGTATGTAACTTCTTAATCTTTGTACCAATCTTACTTAGGAATAAAATGGGAGGCAGGTTTGCCTGACATAGTTCCCAGCTTTACTTTTCCCTTGGCTTAGTGATTTTGGGTCCTGAGATTTAACTTTCTTGCACAAGTCTCTAGCTGAACATGAGGCCAAAAACCCAACCTTTCTGATCTGATATGGTGGCCTCCAAGCCACATGCATATTCAATTGTAAAGGGTAAAAACCTGTCTCAAAGGGCTTATGCACATCTTTTGACCAACAAGTGGCTTATGCTGCTCCAAGGGCAACACCAAGGTATTCAAGATAAAAGATACAAACAAGGAAAAGCAATCTGAGCAGGGACATTAGAGGCTCCACACTGTAAGATAAATTAACTTTACGTAATTAGTTCAGTTGAATCACTGAACAACTTTTTCAAAAAAGCAAACAATAACATCCACAATCTTGTGGAGTAGGAGGGTTCAGAAATTCTAGAATTGAAAACTACAATAACTGAAGTAAAAATTCTACTAGAAAGTTTCAAATGTGAGACAACAGAAGAAATAATTTGCAAACTTGAGGATAGATTAATGTAGATTGTGTGGTTTGAAAAACAGAGAAAAAAATTACAAAACAAAAACACAGAGCCTTAGAAAAACATGTGACATCATTAAGCACACCACCATAAGTGTAATGGGAGTGCCAGAAAAAGAGTAGAGAAAGACAAAGAAAAAATATTTGATGAAATAATCACTGAAAACTTCCCAATTTGATTTTAAAAAATCACCTACACATCCAAGAAGTTTAATGAATTCCAAGGAAGATAAATACAAAGAGATATAAACCCAGACACACCATAATCAAACTGTTGAAGCCAAAAAACAAAATCTGGAATGCAGTAAAATTAAAAAAACAGCCCATCATGTTCAACAGAACCCAAATGGGGTTAACAGTTGCTTTCTTACCTGAAAAAATGGAGGTCAGAAGACAGTAGGGTAGCATATTCAAAGTATAGAAAGTAAAAATTGTTAAAACAATGATCTCTCCAGCAAAACCATACTTCAAAAATGAAGGTAATGTAAGGACAGTCTCAGATAAAAACTGAAATTTTTGCAAGCAGAAATGCTTTGAAGAAATACTAAAAGAAGTTCTTTAGAATGAAAGCAAATTATACCAGACAGAAATTCAAATTATTTATATCAATTACTAATTCAATTATTTATTTCTTTTTTTGAGTTTGTTAAGAATAGGTATTCTTTTTAAATGTTTTATTTGGTTTTCTTTTAATTAACAAACATATTTATTATTGTGTATTATATGGTGCTTTGAAATAGATATACATTGTGCGATGACTAAACCAAGCTAATCAACATATGCATTACCATACATAGTTATCATTTTTGTGGTGAATACACTGAAAATCTACTCTTTTAGTATTTTTCAAGAATGTAATATATTGTTATTAACTACATAGTCACCATATTGCACAACAGATGTCCTGAACTTAGTCCTCTTAACTAATGAAAATTTTGTAGCCTTTGACCAACATTTCTCTTCCCTCCTCCCATCACCTTCAGTTATGCATGTCTAAAACAAAATTCTAGTTTGTAGAATTGATAATTTTCCTAAGCACTTGAATAAATACATATTAATTTCTTTTCTAAATTAGTTTGACAGAACAGATGAAGTTTATCTTAGTAGACAACGCCAAATGTACATTTAAAAACCCACAAAATGCTTACTTAGCATATAATCAAAATTGTCTAGTCACAAATTTAACAGTAAATTATCATTTGTGCTACATCCACTCAAGCAAAGAAAATACCAAATATGTAATACCGTTATATGTATGTATATAATACCATATAACTGTATCTCAGTGATTAGGGACATCACACATATTTATTGCCTCACTATAATTTATATGGAAAAATACATCCAAAAAAATATGCAAATGGTTCTTTCCTAAAATATTTTACAATTTTCATGTTTTAGGTTTAGACACTTGTGCTTCCTTTACAGTTTAAAGAATGAATAAAAGCAAAAAAAATGAAGATTCAAAAGGACCTGGGCTTGAATTTCCCAGTTGGTTACTGTGTAACCCTAAAGTAGTTACTTCATCTCCCTGAATCTTACTTTTCTCATCAGTAAAATAAGATTACTATTTTAGCAGGCTTTGTAGCAGAATTAGATGAGACAATGTGTTTTTGGCCTACTGTGGTATGTTAGCACATTTGCATTGCTATAAAGTAACATCTGAGGCTGGGTAATTTCTAAAGAAAGCAGGTTTATTTGGCTCACAAATTAGGCTGTACACCCATGGCATCAGCATCTGCTCCTGGGGAGGCCTCAGGAAGCTTCCAGTGACGGCAAAAGGTAAAGAGGGAGCCGGCATATCACATGGGAACAGAGAGAGCAAGAAAGAGAGGGAGGAGGTGCCATGCTCTTTCAAACAACCAGATCTCCCATAAATTCAGAGTGGAACTCACTCATTATCAGGAAGACAACCAAGCCATTCATGAGAGATCCTGCCCCATGACCCAAATACCTCCCACTAGGCCCATCTCTAACATAGGTGGTCACATTTCAACATGAGATTTGGAGGGGACAGAACATCCAAACGGTATCAGGTAGGTATTGCAAAAAGGCAACTACTTTCATTACTAACATTGTTATTTGTGAAGTAGAAAGAAAGCATGCATATCTAGCATCCAATAGTTTAGAAGTTGTGGCAGAAGCTTTGTGATTTCAAAACATTCTCTTTTGTAAAGTGGGTAAATCAAAGAGCAGGCTGCAATAAGCAAAAATCGTAAAAAAGATCTCCTTGATTAAAAATATCTTTTTTTCCCACTATCTCAGTAGATTATCTCTCAGACTATCATCTCAAAAACTTGAGCTTACTTGCAGTAAGGAAACGGTTTAGTGGCCAGGTGAAGACATGGATAATTTTGGAGGGTAGATCATTGTGGAGGAGAGAGAGCTTGGGTGCCACTCCTGGTAAAACCAATTGACAACGTGTTGGGTTAGTTATGGTTGCGGTAAGCAACGTGCAATGTGATGAGAGTATACCTATGTTAACAGTAAGATGCCACCAGCTTTATATCAGTGTTTGCCAACCATTATCTACTTTTAATTGACCAAATTGGAGCAAGGGAGATTCTTCATGTTAGATTTTTCTGTGGTAAACTTTGAGTTCTGTGTTGCCTTTCCACCACACTCCCAACTACACTGCCTGCTGTCTCCCTTGCTGACTATCCAGTGTGTACTAAGGGAATAACAATGCTAAACTTCCCAAAATGCAATTACAAAAATGAATCTGCCTCAGGAGAAGGTACTTACATGCAATGAATTTTGCATTTCGCCCTAATGCTTTTTCATCTTTTATGCATTTCTCCCTTTATATCATTACAAATGCTTTTATTAAAAATGTAACCTTGATCATGGTATATTTGTGTCACTTTGAAACTATTAAAATGCAACTTTATTTTTTCCCCTGAGATAGAGTCTCTCTATCACCTCAGGAAGGAGTGCAGTGATGCAATCTTGGCTCGCTGCAGCCTCAACATCCTGGACTCAAACTATCCTCCCACCGCAGCCTGCCAAGTAGCTAGGACTAGTGGTGCACACCACCTCACCCAGCCAATTTTTGTATTTTTTGTAGAGATGGGTTCTCGCTTTGTTGACCAGTCTGGTCTTGACCTCCTGGGCTCAAGCTATCTTCCTTGCCTTGGTCTCCCAAAGTGCTGGGATTATAGGCATGGGCCACCACATCCTGCCAAAAGTAACTACTGATTACTTTTTACTCTTACAACAACTAGTTGATCTTAGAACAAGTAGTTAATATAAGATATACAAACTACATGCACCAGTTATCCTGATCTACCGGGCATAAATGTTCAATGTTCTTATCATGTTTCCTCTATTGTATTTGATTTACAAACATGACCAAATCAGCTGAAGATATCAGTCTGATCTAAAGTAATGTAGAAAGTCAAAGTGTTGACAAAATCATGTGTTATTGTGGAATGCAGATATCTTTATATCTAAGCAGGAAAAAAAATTGTAAACACTTCAGTTTTGGTTTTCAGTGGTGTCAGTCCTAATTTAGGATCAAAACTGAAAGAACTTAAATATACAATGTGCAATTGCCTTAAATTGTTTTGGATTGTCCAGCATTTGTTCCTCTTCATGTGGTAAGGTCACATGGATTTTCTCTTGTGGAAAATTATCATCAATCTATACAGTTCAGCCACAATCACCTTCTTTTCTAGAGATTCACGAATTGGCACAGTAACAAGGCCTGACTTGTCAATATATTCCATTTACCTCACCACAGAGATTGGTTCAATATGGGCACATGGCCCATGGTCAAATTAGGCTGAAACAAAAATACCGTCCAAACTATCAGGGGAAATAAAACAGTCATTTATGTTTGTTTTTTTCCTGCTGGGTGTATTATTTGCATTTTTTGTTTTCTATATATTATGATGTTTTGGCACCTTAATAATCTTTCTGGCTCGGGAGAGACTGCATCTCCCAAGACTATTCAATTCCCAGAGAGAGCAAATCAGCCATGAGCATGTCTTTGATATGCAAACCAACCAATCCAGAGTCACACCTCCTCTATCTTGCCCATGCATGTCCAGAGGGCAATATTCCTCTGCCTCAATCATCCCAGGGCCAGGTACCAGGAAACTAGGAAACACCCCTTTACTTAAAGCCCACTGACATTGTTCAAACTAACCAATCCTAAACTCTTTACTGGGACCTATCTTGCCTCCTGCAGAAACTCCCCTAAAGGCTGTGGCCTGGGCGCCCTCCTATCTCCTGCAAGTTCCGCCTCTGAACCCACCCTGGTGCTTTCCCATGTGGCCCTACATGGTGTGCTGGGCCTCCTGTTTCTAGGACCTGTGATCCTAAGCTTTGTTTTCCTGATCCTCTCTTGTTTCTGCCCTTGTGACTACATCTGACTGTCTCATAAAAGAACATAGTACACTGGTTTGCTGAAACAGTATGTGAAAATTTGGGTGGTCATATTGTCTCCTAGTTCCCAGCCAATAAAGGAAAAAAGGCAATTTCTAGAGATGGAGAGGGAGTCTTTAGTTTTTGATCAAGGTGAGCCTGAAGTTTGGTGCCTATATTTGAATCATTGGCTCCAATTAACAGAGCCAATAATTTACTTTTTACTTAAGCCAGTTCGAGTTGAGTGTTTGATGATTTAATTATTAAGATTTATGAGTTGCACAGGTTGATAAAAGAGAAGCTAAATGGAATGAAACAGCATTTTCAAATTAAAGGTCTTGAAGTTTAAAAGAGAAGATAATAAAAGAAGAATAGTATAAAAAGAGAAGAAATCATATAATACAATCATGTATAATATGTTGGTGGCAATACAAATCTTAGGAAAAATACTTACCTGTGAAGACTAATATTTTTATTAGAAGGCCATCAGAAAAATCTTTTTCTCTCTGCACATACACAGAAGAAGGGCCATCTGAGGACACAGGAAGCCAGGAAGAAAGGCCTCACAAGAAATCAATCCTGCTGGCACCTTGATCTTGGACGTCTGACCTCCAGAGCTGTGAGAAAATAAATTGTGTTGGTTAATCCACCTAGGCTGTGGTATTTTGTTATGGCAATCTGAGTTGTCTAATAACAACCACCAATGGTAAAATAATAATTTCTACTCATAGAAACATGGATACCATAATCACATTTCAAAATTGTCATTCCTTTTGCATGTATTTTTACAGCAAAATAAGTAATTTAAATTTATGTAACAGCTCTATAATGTAAGAAAGACGGCTATTGAGTAGTTATTAAGGGAAAATACTTTAATAGCTTATAAAAAGTTCATTGACTAGAATTGCTTCAAAAATTTTTTATTCTATTGTTCATAAATATATATTTAGTAAATAGAATTGTATATCTTAATATAGTCCACATTTTCATTTTATTCATATTAGCTCTGTTAGTTTTTGATTGATTCATTCATTTATTCTCTCAGCACATACTTATTATAAATACAAGAGATAGTGTGGTGGTGTTATAGTCATTAGAGCTGTTCATTGAGTTTTTCTAGTACTCTGTCTTTTTGGGCACATATATTGACGATATTTCCTGGCCTGCCTTTTGCTTAAGAGAAAACTCACCATACTTGTTCCCTTAAGTAGCCAGTTTTTGTGATATGAACATTTTCTGGCAAGATCCCTGAACTATCTTTCTGAGACCTTCAACAGTTCTATTTTCCTTTTGCCAGACCACTGGCAAAGATTGAAACAGTAGCTGCTCCTTCAGCTTAGTTCCAAAATGAGGAGACATGGAGCATCCCCAACTGACAGTGATGAACGTAAAGCATGAATGAGAAGTCAACATTTGTTATAACTCATTAATACTTGGGGCCTATTGTTTCCAGAGCAAAATTTAAACGACCCTAACTAATCAACTGAGTGCAGTGGAATACACAGATGGATAAAGCTAACCCCTGCAATTAAGAACTTGTAGTTTGGTGGAATGACTAAAGAGCAACATATACAAAACAAAGTACATTAAATGAAAGTAAAATAGGCCGGGGCACGGTGGCTCACGCCTGTAATCCCAGCACTTTGGGAGGCTGAGGTGGGCGGATCACGAGGTCAGGAGATCGAGATCATCCTGGCTAACACGGTGAAACCCCGTCTCTACTAAAAAATGCAAAAAATTAGCCGGGCGTGGCGGCGGGCGCCTGTAGTCCCAGCTACTAGGCAGGCTGAGGCAGGAGAATGGCGTGAACCCGGGAGGCGGAGCTTGCAGTGAGCCGAGATCGCGCCATTGCACTCCAGCCTGGGCGACTGAGTGAGACTCCGTCTCAAAAAAAAAAAAAAAAAGAAAGAAAGAAAGAAAGAAAAATAAAAACTCTGTAATCAGTAAGAGTGTGAGGGGAAATAATACCTTCATTCAGACTGGGCATATTAGGCAGCGCCCTACAGATACATGGAATTTAACCTGAATCTGTAAGAAAAGGATAGGGTTTTCATAGGCTGAGAAAGTACAGAAAAGATATTCTTATGAGTTCCAAACTAAAGAAAAGTTAATAGTAAAAGCATGAAGACAAGAAAGTATATGAGTGCCATGTCACAAATTATCATAGTAGATGTGTAACCAAATGTAAAGACCCTTGATGTGGGAACTAGATATCATAAAAGCATCAGGTCATTACTTTGAGTTTCCCAAAGTGTGGTTTCTTTCTCATTTCATTTTAATTGTTCTTACATTTAGCTCTATGACTAATTTGAAATTAATTCTTTGTGTGGTGTGAAATGGGATCTAAATTCCATTTTTTTACTACTAAAAATGTCTAGTTGAACCAGAACCATTTAGAAAGTTCTCCCTTAATGCTTCAAAGTGCTATTTTTTTGTCATGTCAAGCATCCATAAAAAAAGGAATACAATTCTGGACTTTCTATTCTGTTTATTTTTGTTTGTTCACCAATATTGTACCATATTAATTATTGCAACTTTATAAATATTGATACATACAGTTGAGTAACCCCTCTCAATATTGAAACCACCTTTGCAAAAATGTTAACAGTGAGAAAATTTTTTCAGTGAAAAATATCTGACCTAATTGGCTCCATCTTGCCTTTAACCTGCAAGCCGCCCATGTTCATTTCTGGGTGTAGGCTGAATTAACTATAGGAGGAATTTAGTTCATAGTTTAGCTTTGAAACAAAGTTGGAAATGTCTTGGGATCCTTAGGGTGTCACTTTTCCAGTCAGAAACCTCTGTGGATGGTGGCACCTTTGCCTGAGTTTTGCTCAGGCCCACTTGGTTCATTCCACCCACTGGGCCTGGCAGGCTTCACTTGGCTCACACTACTGGTGCCAGATCCCACACCTGCTAAGGGCAAGCCAGGCACAGAGCAATGAGGTGTGTGTGAGCAACCATGGGGTCCACCCCCTTCTCACAGCCATATGTGCCAGGTGCAGCAGGGCAGGCAGTTCCAGGCACCAGCATGGGCAGTGGCTTCCTGCAAGGCTGTGACTGGACCAGGTATACCACAAATCACTTCCATTGCAGGCACCAGGGAATGCAGTGGAACCTGGAAGCTTGGAGATACCAGGAACCACAGAACCCCAAAGAGGGTGTCACAGCCCTGGTTTGAGGAGCCTCTAGGTCTGGACTCCCCAAAGGGCCACAGCTCTTCTCTCCATCTTGTTGCACCCAACATGGAGAGTGGGTGAGGTGGAAGCATTTCAGCCCTGTTTGTGTTACAGCTCTTTCAGTCCCACCATTCATCAGGTCCTGAGTTCTTGTCCTACATCCAGGAAAAATGAGGTACACGGACAACTAGAGTGTGAGCAAGGCAAAGAGGAGCTTTATTGAGCAACAAAACAGCTCTTGGGAGACCCTAAGTGGGTAGCTCCTTTTTCCAGGCAGGTAGTTCCAACAAGTGTCCAGCTCTCAGCAGAGAGGATACCAAGAGTGGGTAGCTCCTTCCCACAACTGGTAGTCCCCACATCTGTATGAATCTGGCTGGGTCTGGGGTTTTTATGGGTTCAGAAGGGAGGAAGTGTGTGCTGATTGTCCCATGGGCAGTCATGGGCAGGCCCAGAAGAAGCACAAGTTTTCACTCCAGGCAGTGGACTCCACCCAGAACTGACAGCCCAGCCCTCAGGCTTCAGGCTATCCCTGGCTTGAAGGTGGAGCTTCCCTAGGGACCCACTCATTTCCACACAGGAGCTTGTCTGTCTGCCTCCTGCTGCCATTAACATGTGATTCACAGCATGCAGGCTGTTCATGCCAAGGGGCTCCTGTGAGCCTGCGCCAAGCCACCCTCAATAACCCTTGGCCTCGCTCCCATACTCATGGTCACCCAAAGTCCAGAGAGGGCTGAAGCAGAAGGAAGTTGGTGTGTCAGCACCGCCTCAAGTGCATGCACACCCAGCCAGGTCACTACAGTGCCCAGGCTCAACCACAACTTTGCTTCACCCCAGAGTGGGCACTGGGAGTGGGGAGAGGTCAGACAACAGGAGCAGGGACTTTCAAGCCTGCAGGCACAAGGGGCTTCCTGGGCCCCCAAAAGTGCAGGGATGCCTGGGTCTAGAGCCAGGACTGGGTGGCTGCAGCTGTCCCCAGGAACATGGGACTCCTGCTCCATCAACTCAGTAGGCAGCAGGGTTCCTGCCTGTTCCTGTCCCCCACCAGCTCTCCTGGAATGCACAGCCCCAGGCCCGCCTACCCAGCTACTGCCAGTGTCTTCACATCAGTGACTCCAGACCAGTCACTGCTGCCATCAATAACAGCCCTTTCCTGAAACAAACCCCTTCCTGCCTGGCCCTCAGACTACCTTTGTAAGACTAACAAATTAACCACAAGATTAGAAATTATGGTTTAGGAGTCATGCAGCCAGAGGACCAAATTTCTTAACCTTCCCAATTGCTCCTAGGAATAACATCACTATTACAAAACCTAAGATGTTGTCTGAGATATTTTTTAGCCCCTGTATTCTGATGGACCAACTGGCACCACCCAGACTGGTTACCAGGCTCAACAAGTTCTGCAATCCCAGCCAGGAAAAGAAGACAGCAGAAAAACTTGCTTCTTGCTTCAACTCCCTGTGATTTAATCTCCAACCCAACCAATCAACACTTCCTACTCCCTAGCCCCATACCTGCCAAATTATCCCAAAAAAACTCCAGTCTCTGAATTATCAGGGAGACTGATTTGAGAAATAAAACTCCAGTCTCCCATTTAGCCCACTGTGAGTGCATTCATCTCTTTCTCTATTGTAATTCCCCTGTCTTAATAGATTGGCTTTTCTGGGCAATGGGCAAGGAAAGCTCATTGGGTGGCTACAATATATTGTTATTTAAGATCATCTTAGCTTTCTTGGTACTTGAACTTCTAAAAACATTTTAGAGGTAGCTGTTCCATTAGCAAAATGAAACCAACTGGAGTCTTGATCAGGAGTGCACTGAACCAATACATTGATTTGGTGACAATTGACATTATTAGGTTTCCAAACAATAACATGTCTCTCCATTTACTCAGGTCTTCATTCATCTCTCGTAGTGAGGTTTTATTATACATAGGAGTCTTATACTTCATTAATTAGATTACTAATAATTTGATGTTTTTAATTTTTTATCAGTAGTATCTTTGTTCACATTTCATTTTTAATTGTTTGTTGCCTGTATATAAAAGTACATTTGTTTATATTGGCCATGAATCCAGAAACTTGTTCGTCTCTCCCATATATTGTATAAATTTATTTGTAAGTCATTTGAGCTTTCTTTGTTTGGATTTTTAATTTTTTTTAGTTACAATTTTGTTTTTTCTCTTCTAATCCATGTTAGTTCTGTTTTTACCTTCATTTTACTGACTAACACCTCTAGTATAATGTTGAATAGAAGTGGTGAGGGTCTCATTTCTGAATTCAGATAAAACTTTCAATACTAAAAAATACAAAAAACTAGCTGGGCGAGGTGGCGGCGCCTGTAGTCCCAGCTACTCGGGAGGCTGAGGCAGGAGAATGGCGTGAACCGGGGGGGCGGAGCTTGCAGTGAGCCGAGATCGCGCCACTGCACTCCAACCTGGGCGACAGAGCGAGACTCTGTCTCCAAAAAAAAAAAAAAAAAATAGTTTACTTTTAATCATAATGTTTACTAGAGTTTTGGCTAGATACTTTTATCAGATTAAAAAACTTAATTTTATGACAAGTTTGCTAACTTTATAATAAGCAAGAATTATTACAGTATATGCAAGATTTTTTATGTGAATGGCGATTACATTGTAATTTTTTCTTTATCAAAATGACCATAAGATTATTCTCCTTTAAGCTATAATGTGATAAATTATAGAAATTAATTTTCAAACAAGCCACTTTGCATTTTCTGTTTAAACTCAATTTGATTGTGCTATATTTTTATATAACTCAATATGTTTGCTAATATTTTATTTAAGAATTTATATCTATGTTTTATAATTTCCCTTTTATTTTTGCAATAACCAAATAAAACTTGGGTACCATTATTACAATAGTCTCAAAAACAAAATGAGAAATATTTTCTCTTTTTAGATTTTTTTGAAAAAGTTTTGCAAGATTGATGCTATTGCTTTCATAAATATTATTTTAAATTCATTAGTACCGCCATCTAAGTCTGGCATTTCGTATGTGGAAATGTGTTAAATTACAGATTCAATGTTTTATATAGTTATAGTACTAGTCAGGTTGTCTATTTATGTATTTAGTTGTGTTTTTCTGAAACTATGTCCACATTATTTAAATTTATAAATTTATTGACATAAGCTTGATCATAATATCTCCTTATCAACTTATTACTCTCTATAGGAAGTGTAATTATCTCACCTTTTTCCCTTCAATATAGTTATTTGTTCCTCATTTTCCTTGTGTTTGATTAGACTCAAGAGGAGTTTATCAATTTTATATGTGTTTCTTTTTTCAAAAGAATTAACTTTCAGCTTTGTTAGGGGAGTTTCTCTATTGCATGTTTGTTTTTCCAATTCATTACATTTGCTCTTTTATTTCTTTCTTCTTTCTATTTAAGTTTGTTGCTTTTTAATGTAATCTCTGAGATAGAAACGTAAATTATGTTTATAGCCTCTAAAGTATGCATTTATGAACATAAATTTCTCTCAGAACACTGTTTTAGCTGCATCCCACAAGTTTTACATGTACATTTCATATTATCATTCTTTCCAAGTATTTGACTTAATTGCAACTTCTTCTTTGACTTATGGATGTTTAAAAATGTGTATCTTTGTAGACTGGGCCCAGTGGCTCATGCCTATAATCCCAGCACTGTGAGAAGCCAAAGCAGGAGGGAATAATCACAGGATTGCTTGAGGCCAGGAGTTCGAGACCAGCCTGTGCAACGTAGCAATCCGCTGTCTCTACAAGAAAAGTTACTTTTTTTTTAATTGGCCAGGCACATAGTGGCATGCATCTGTAGTACCAGATACTCAGAAGGCTGAGACAGGAGGGCCACTTGAACTCAGGAGTTCAGGGCTGCAATGGGCAATGATTTTCCTACTACATTCCAGCCTGGGCAACAGAGTAAGACCCTGTTTCAAGAAAAAAAAAAAATGTACATCTTTGGTTTTGAGAAATAAAAAATGAAATTCTAAGCTCCCAAGAGAGAAACCTTGGGACCCAAGAGAAATCTTGAAAACTGAGTTATTAGCCATGGCAGGAAAGGAGGCCAGACATGCCTCATGATACCCCCTCCCTGGACAACCATAATGAGGCTTTCTTCCCAAACGGCTAAACAGAAACCAGCCCTTTCAAAAGACCCCACCATTGTTATCAACCAACTACCTGATGCTTCCCACTCCCTTTTGTGGTTTCAGCATAACTGACCAGGATTTCTTCTTAATATGAGACCACCAACCATGGAGGGGTTGGGCCAGTCTACAGATGATGCACAGGAAGGGTTTTCACATCTTCTCCCTCAACTTGGGTGTCTGAGGGCTAAAATCTCCACTTTGGATGATACCAACACAGCTGTTTTTTGGTATCTGGGATCTGTGAAGGAGCATGAAGTTCAATTACACACACCCATGGTTCTCTTCTCAATTGCACATGTTCTCATAGAAGAATCATGGACATGTGCAATTGAGCTTCATGCTCCTTCATGGGTCCCGGGTACTCCTCTCATGACTCTTTCTATAACTTATTAAATATGTATATTTGGCCACTCTGCTTAGCATAAATTCCTGTTCCCTTTGTCCCTCCCTCAAAGTGTCTGTTTTTGGCTCTGGCTGGAGGCTATCCTTTCCAGCTTCTCAGAATAGCCACCCTGCAGGCTCCAGCCCTTTATGAGAAATAAAGCTCTCCTTTCCAAATCTATGAACCTTGTCATTCGTGAATTGCCACCTTCAACTCAAGATCCATAAGGATATTTTAGTAAATTTGTCATTAACTTCTAGTTTAATTCCATTGCAGCATTCCATTGCAGCAAAGAACATACCCTGTTTAATTTCATTTCTTTAAAATCTTGTTGAGACTTACTTTACAGATGGCAGATAGTCTTTTTTAGTAAATGTTCTGTATGTATTTGAAAAGAATGTCTGCTTGGCAATGGTGAGGCACAGTGATCTACATATTTAATGTTTAATCATCTGTTTACTGAGTTTTTGTCTGCTTATTCTAATAATGAGAAAAGTAAGTTAAAATCTTTTATATAAGTGTAGATTTGTCTGTTTCTCCTTTAAATGTAGTCAAGCTTCTCCTGCACATGCACTTGCCCAGGATTCAGAGACGCCAAAAGAGAAGATCCAAAGCGTGGGTCACCAGCAGAAGAAGCTGAACCCCTGCAGTGTGGTGCTGCACAGTGACCTGGGCCAGGACTCAGAGAAGGTGAAGGAACTAAGAAGTCAAAGGGCTGCACTGCGGTCTCTGCCACAAGAGGAGCAGCAACAGAGGCAATTTAACATATTGCCTGGGGCCATGGGCCACCCTCACAAGATAAAAAAATATGGCGGCTGCTTCCATTTAGCCTGCGGACAAGGCCAAGACAAAGCCAGAGCAGAAAGGGAATTCTGGGAAATGTAGTTCCACTTTATCTAAGCTCACTCTACACAAAGCCACTGAACTAGGCTAAGGAAGCTCTCAAGATACCTTTGAAATAAATTGATATTCACTTAATTCAAGGTGCTACCCGAAGCCACAAGACTGGAAGAAACTGCCGTGAGAGAAATTATAGAGAACAGACCAAAAGTAATTGCTCCAGCCCACTACTGTTACCTGGTATAGCCACAGGTCAAAATAAAAAATACTTATTTTCTGGGAATGAAACCACCTTTGCAAAAATTATGACAATGACAGTGAAAAAAATCTGACCTAACCAATTCCATTTTGCTTTTTTTTTTTTTTTCCTCTCTGAGACGAAATCAGGCTCTGTCACCCAGACTGGAGTACATTGGCACAATCTCAGCTCACTGCAACCTCCGCCTCCTGGAATCAAGCGATTCTCCTGCCTCAGCTTCCTGAGTAGCTGGGACTACAGGCACTCACCACCACACTCGGCTAATTTTTGTATTTTCAGTAGAGACGGGGTTTCACCACGTTGGCCAGGCTGGCCTCGAACTCTTGACCTCAGGTGATCCACCTGCCTCTGCCTCCCAAGGTGCCAGGATTACAGGCATGAGCCACTGTGTCTGGCCTCCATTTCCTGTCTAACCTCTAAGCTACTTTTGTTCATTCCTGGGCTTAGACTGAACTAAGTTTAGGAGAAATTTAGTTTATAATTTAACTTTGAAACAAAGATGATGACAGTCGCTACCAGAAACAGGCCCTCTCCTTGCTTGGGGACCAAACTGCCTTTGTAAAACTAACAAATTAGCCACAAGATTGTAAATTACGACTCAGGAGTCATGCAACCAGAGGCCATCAGCTTCCCAACCTCCCCAGCTTCTCCTAGGGGTAACATCACTATTGTAAAACTTAAGAGGTTTGAGGTATTTTTCAGACCCTGCATTCCAGAGGATCTGCTGATGCCACCCAGAATGGTAAACTGGCTCATCTGTTCTTGTGGCCGCTGCCCAGGAACCCACTCAGGGCAAGAGGACAGCTTAAACTCTATGATTTCATCTCGGACCCAACCAATAAGCCCTCCCATTCCCTGGCCTCTGCCTGCCATACTATCCTTAAAAAAACCATAACCTCAGAATTTGGGGGGAAACTGATTTGAGTAATAATAAAACTCCTGCCTCCCATTTAGCCAGCTCGACTTATAGTAAACCCTTTCTCTATTGCTATTCTCCTGTCTGGAAAACTCAGCTTTATCTCTGCAGCGACCAAAATGAACCCATTGGGTGGCTATAGGAAAAGAGCTTATTTTTCAAAAATATGTATATGTGTAAAATATTGTTAAGAATTTGTGACAATTATAAATCAATTGCTCACCCCCTGGTGAATTAACTTGGTAAATTTAATTTTTTTATAACATATATGACATATATCTAATGTTGTCTAATGGTAAAACATTTTTTAATGCTACAATTTTAAATTATGCTTGTAAATTTGTTTAAGCAAAAAGCAAAGGAAACACTGTTTCCTTTCAAATATTTATAATGTATGCTAACAATATTGCCAGGCTAAGGGAATGTTTAGCTTTTGAATGTTCGTTAATATTTAAATCATTCCAAGGAACTGAGAGAAAGTTAAAAACACAGAATGGGGGAGGGGTGTGTGATATTATGTGCCAGATGCTAGAAAACTCCTTGTGATGTGGCTTTTGTGTTCATGAAATAAGGTTTGGGGTGTGTGGCTTTTGAGTAACAGTCTTATATAAAAACATAATAAAAGAGACACAATTTAGCAAATAGCGCTGGAAAGAGGAGAAACGAGGTGAGATTTTGCTCAGAAACGGCCCCTCCCCCGCCTCTCAGAAGGTCTTTAGCTCTGAGCAGCTTCCCGGAGGACACACGGTTGTCATGGAGACAGGCAGGGCCTCCTCCTCTCTGCTTGGAGCCGAAACAGCAGGGCTGGTTGGGAGCGAGCACCGAAACACGATAGTGAGCCCTTCTGCTGCAGGCAGTGGACACCAAGCAATGACCTAGTGCACTGAAAGAGAGAAAAGATAAGAATACAAACAGCTCCACCCACGCTCTCCGCCACACACAAACCCCAACATAATGATATTGGGAACAATAAGGAAACTCTTCCGTCACCGATGTACTTAGCTAACATTTAAGTAGATCAAAGAGCTGTTTATAGAAAAACCATTTATTTCTTTCAAGAGACAATAAAAGTAAAGCTACTACTCCTCCAGTATAATTCAATCTTTTGACATAACAAATATTAGCAATAAGAATAAACAACATTATAACAAGAATGCTTGTTGAATTCCTTAAGGTAGTTATGTACTGTAGTTACTGGAATCTTTCAGTCATTAGATACCAGTAATGTGTACAGAAAGATAAGTGCCAGCTATCAGATTTCTTAAAATTAAGAATGACTAAGACAAACACAAATAGAAATAGGTAATCTATTGGTGCTTACAGAGAACATTTCCTATTTATAAATATGCTCCATTTATAGTATAAAATAGAACACATTAATTCAATTAGAATTTGGGAAGTAATTAAAAGTGAAAATGTGAGCCAGTCATATTTAACACTATTCTATATATAATATTTTATTTGTCTGGATGAGTATAAATAATATTTCTTCCTTTATTGTGTAGTCTTATTAAATTCAAGGCACAGCTACTTTGTCTAGAAAATCTGTGATGACATCGTCGATTTATGTTGACATCCTGTATCCTTCAGCAAAGAATGAAAACAAGAAAAAGAGTATGCAAATGCAAAAAGTTTGTATAATTAATCAAATAGTAAATTTGCATCTAAACTCCTTTTATTATTTAATTATTGCAGGCTACCACCCTTAAAAAATTCCAAAAGAAAATTAACATAATCACACTCTAGGATATATTTTTAAGTCCTTGTACAAAAATACCATTTGAATTTCATTCAGTAAACATAAACTATATACAACACTAAAATTACCAATGTTTTTTTTAAAAATAGATGATGGATAAATATAGATGAAATTTTTGACCTTTAAATAACAAAACAGGTATGTAATTCACAGAAGACATTTATTCCCCTAGTCTCTGAGACCACAGTTAAGCATATAAATAAAGGAATTTATAACATAGTGTCATCCCAATTCTTTCTGAAGAAACATGGATTGCAAACCAGAAATGAATAAATGTTACATAAAAATGGATCTTAAACTATGTGAAAAGGCAATATGTACTCTTAGGGAATGCCCATGCTTGCCTAACATTCTAAAAATTGATATTACGATACAATAAGTTATTCATGACTTTGGTAACATAACAATATTGTTAATCCTAGCAATAAAATATCAAAGATAAATAGGAATGATGACAATTTATCATCAGTACATTAGCTGATGTTCTTTTACACTGCTTTCCATCACATTGGACTCTATGATTACTCTTTTTACCTTTAAGCTTTTTATTCTCTCTCTCTCCCTTCCTTTTTCTGTTTTCTCTTGTCTCTCCCTTTTTCTCTCACAAGGAGTGTGTATGTGGGTGTGTATACATATAAGACAAATCATTGTATATATGGACATTAAAGAGAAAATATGTGTGTATGGATACACCCTCCAATGCACACACAGATAAAAAAAAAAATTACACAGTAGTGAAGGGCAGTATCTCTCTCACACACACACACACACACACACACACACTCTCTCTCTCTCTCTCTCTCTCTGTTTTTATATAGGATATTTCCAACCCAGTTTCCTAGAGAGAACACTGTGGAAAGAATCTTTCTCTCTTCATCTTCTTAGTCTTCCCAGGGAAGGGGAAGTGATGTCTCTGGTAGGGGTTTTGGTAAAAGGAACCATGAATACTTGGCTTCCACCTTCCAGGCTCAAATTCTGGGTCCGAGGCCTGCAAAGAGACATTTGGACTTTCTGTGAGGAAAACGCAGTAACCTTTCTGGCCAGATTTGCTCCAGCAAAGGGCTGTAATAGTACAGCTATGTCTGTGACTGAAGGGAATAAATTTGGCCGCCTCCAAATCTCAAATATATATATATACACACGTACACACACACACATGCATATATATGTATATGTATATATGCGTGTGTGTGTGTATATATATAAACTTGGAGTAAAATTTGAAAATGAGAGAGGGAAATAATTGCACACACACATACATACATGCAAACTTACAGGTGCAATTTTTTCCCTCTCTCATTTTCAAATATTACTCCAAGAAATTAATCCAGCTTCAAATATTCAATTATTTCCTAATTTGTAGTTCTCATATGGGGAATAAAATGATAGAACTTAACACTCTCAGATACTATTTTAAGTAATTCTAAATCAGAGAATGCCATGGAAATCTGAACACTGGAATGAGGCTACATTTTTTGTGTGTGTATGCTATGGACAAAATTATTTTTAGCTATAATTCCCTCATGTGCATGGAGATGTAGTGATAGAGTTCAAGAACCAGAATTCAGGGCAATTCTTTCCCAACTCTAGACTCCACTCTGACTAACATAATTTCAGTATTGCTTTTTATAAAAATAAAAATGTATTTTAAAAGATTTCACTTTTGACTTAAAACATCGTACTTTGAAAAGCATATAATAGAAGCAGACATTTCCTATAAAATAAAATGGTGCACTCTGCATTTCAGTTTAAGGTGGCCAACTCTCCTGAATGTAAACACTACTTTCTACAATTCATTGTGGAACTAAACTTTTTTGTGACCAGCCAATTGAAAGCAGTATACATGCAGAGTTATATTCTCCTGATGCTCTGGTCCAGTTTTCAAATTTCTTCATCTCTGGAAGCTGCAATATGAACTTAGTTTACTGCATGCACTCCTATTTGTCCAGAATTATAAAGACCCAGAGGCTTTTATGTTATTTAACAAAACCATGTTTTTGTAAGAAAATAAGTCAATAAACATGCAGGCATATTGTACAAATGTAAGGAATCTCCTATTTTATCTTGATGATGACTATAAATTGGTCAGAAAGAAAATAACAAAACAATTATTACAGACCAGTATATTATCTGCCTAGTGTTTATAAAATTTTATCCTATCTATCCCTCATAAAACCTCAATGAGATAGGTTTTCTTTACGCCATTTTAAAATGAAGAAACTGAGGCTCAAAACTACAGAGCTAACAATCAAATTCAGGTCTGGTGAGTGTCAAAATATGCTAAAATTTAAACCCAGTTTAGTATAATGCTCCTTTAAAACTATCAGACACTGCTGGGCATGGTGACTCACACCTGTAATCCCAGCTTTAGAAAGCTGAGGCGAGTGTATTGCTTGATCCCAGGAATTGAGACCAGGCTAGGCAACATGGCAAAACTGCATCTGTACAAGATATACAAAAATTATCTGGGCATGGTGCCATGTGTGTATAGTCCCAGCCTCTCCAGAGGCTGAGGTGGGAGGATTGCTTGAACCCAGGGAGGTAGAGACTGCAATGAGCCGTGATTACACCACTGCCCTCCAGCTTGGGTGACAAAGTGAGACTGTCTCAAATAAATAGTTTAAAAAAAATCTATCAGACACATTAGCTACTCCACTGGTATCTTTAGTCAATATTTTTTGTGAAGTCACATTTTATATTACTTAATATTTATTGAATGTCTTTTTATGTAAAAATTCAAAAACAGTAAGATAATATAAAAGAAAACTCTATCATCCCTGTCCTTGAGCTTAAAATAATTTAATTTCAGATAATTTATTCACCGTTTAAAGGCCTGATCACACCCAACCATTCTGTTCTGGTTTTGGAAAGATTGATGAAATAGACAATGTCTTACCCAATTAGGGTCAGGCAGTGCTGAAGACACACGCACAAACAGAAGAAATAATTAAACACATGCACTAAAAAATAAAGTATACGAATAGAGACAGTGGAGGGGTCAAAGCAAAATGCAGGCAAGATAATCCATAGATTCACAGTTCATACATTTATTGAGCACCAACTGTGCCTGGCATTGTGCTAAATGCTGAAAAAGTACCAACCAAGAATATACACACTCTCTACTCTCATGGGGAATGAATACAGAGTACAGAGAAGCAAACAGGCAATGTCAGAGCTGTGTGATGAGGACGTAAAGGTGCAGAGTGCTCAGGGAATAGACTACCTAAGGCTGCAGGGACTGGCACAGAGCCCTGCCAAAGAGTAGGTAATATTTTGTGATTTGCCAAACTGACCAAATGAATGAAGAGAAAGATACTCTTGAATCCAACCAAGGCAAGAATGATAAGCCAGCGTGAGTTTACATTTGAGGACAGCTTGCTAAATGGTTATTTTTCAACTCTCCTTTTGATATTTAAAATCTTAGAATAATTAGCTACCTTTCTCCTACTACTATCAATGTTATACAATGTTAATCTTATATATATATATATATGTCGTGTTATTTTACAGGATGTTCATAGTATAAATTCCTGGCAGCATGTATTGTTCAGTAAGAAAATACAGCATGTACAATATTACTTTATAAGTATCTTTACATTATGTTTATATACATAAACACAAATACACATGTATGTGAGGGTATTTATGTGTAGAGCAGGGGCCCCCAACCCTCGGGCCACAGACTGCTACCAGTCTGTGATCTGTTAGGAACTGGGCCACGCAGCAGGAGGTGAGTGGAGGGCAAGGAAGCATTACCCGCTGAGCTCCACCTCCTGTCCCATCAGCAGCAGCATTAGATTCTCACAGGATCATGAACACTATTGTGAACTGTGCATGCGAGGGATCTAGGTTGTGTGCTCCTTATGAGAATCTAATGCCTGATGATCTGATGATCTTGGGTAGAACAGTTTCATCCTGAAATTGTCTGGGAAAAACTGTCTTCCATGAAACCAGTCCCAGTTGCCAAAAATGCTGGGGACTGCTGGGGTAGGGGTGTAAAACAAATCGATGCCATTAGCATCACAGGTTCACAATGGTTATTTTGTTATTTTTTCATGTTTATTCTACATTTCTGATTTTCAAAAATTCCTATAATACACACAGAACATGTATTCAAATATGCATGCTAATTTTGATTAATCATTATGCACCACTTGCTGATACAGAAATATATTCAAGGTACTTAGTTTATGGTTTTAGTTAAATTGTATAATAAAATGCCTCGTGTTCTGATAGTGATTATTTTTATAGTACGTAAGAAAGGAAAACAATCCCTGACAGTTGTGCTAAGTGGAGAAATTACATTTTCAACCTTAAAATATCTTAGTGTTTTAATTTTTGTTAAGTACAAATAGCAAACATTTATAGGCTTAAAATCCATATACTTGGTGTTTTTTATGAATTATGTCAGCTAATTCTCACAACAACTCTATGAAGGAGGCACTGTTTTTATCTCCACTTCATAGATGTGGAGATTGAGACTTAGGTTTAGAAAATGAACAGGGGTCACATAACTACTAGCAGGCAGAGCAGGTACTCTATTTTAACCCAGGTGACTCCCAAGCTCACAGTTTTAATCACAGACTACACTGTACCTTTCAGCTTTCTCATAATACCATAACATTAATTTGAAAAAATACAAAGTGGCCAGGCAAGGTGGCTCACACTTGTAATCCCAGCACTTTGGAAGGCTGAGGCGGGAGGATCATGAGGTCAGGAGTTCAAGACTAGCCTGGCCAATATGGTGAAACCCAGTCTCTACTAAAAATATAAAAATTAGCTGGGCATGATGGCACACCCCTATAGTCCCAGCTACTTGGGAGGCTGAGACAGAAGAATCACTTGTTCCTGTGAGGTGGAGGTTGCAGTGAGCCGAGATTATGCTACTGCACTCCAGCCTGGGTGACAGAATGAGACTCTGTCTCAAAAAAAAAAAAAAAAAAGAAAAGAAAAAATACAAACTAACACAAATTATGCTTTGAAATGCTACTTTATGCCTTCTAAAAGAATGTCCGTCTTTTATCTCTACATCTTAATGAATGTACAGTAAGATAATATTAGCTATTCAATTTTGAAGGGAAAAATAAGATTAAATGATCTTTTAAAATTGAGGCTTAAATTTCAATTTAGGTCAATTTGTTTTAATCAGATTCACCCTGCTGTATACGGTGAATACATGAGGTTACTATGCCAATCAAACAAGAATTATTCCCAGGTTGTTTGCAAATACCTAGTCTCAGAAGATGAAGTTATCTAACGTCTGTTATATTTTAAACGGAGACAAAACCATATTCTTAGAAGACAGAAGAGTCCATCCCAAGCTGCTAGAGAAGTATTAGTCCAAACTGCACCACTTTGTAAGCTCCCTGCTATTCTGCAGAGCTTGGTCAAAGTGAAACATTTCACGGGGGTTCGGGCCATGGAGAGACATCCTCCTTAACCACCTGACCACAAGCCCGACAAAGGCCCAACTAAAGAAACATCCCTATAATATCTTGCTGGAAAAAGGTCCAAGGAACACCAGGATGAGATCCCGCCGGAACAAGGGTCAAAACCACCTCATCATGGGAATGTTTTGTCAATATCCTGCTGGGCAACAAGCCATACTGCCCAGACCCCTCCCGCTCATAACCGTAAGTACCCCAAGCCTGCAAGCAACAGGGGCTCTGGCATTAGGCTGGTCTCCCACTTCTGAAGGTTTTACGGTGGACATAAAGCCTGCATTTGCTGTTGACCCGCCTTCTTTCTGTGTCTCTCTGTGTGTGTGTGTGTGTGTGTGTGTGTGTGTCTTTCTTTAACTCTTACCTTCCCTTCGAAGCCTAAACGGAAGTAGAACCAATCTTCTTTTTTTTTTCTGAATGGAGTTTCACTCTTGTTACCCAGGCTGGAGTGCAATGGCATGACCTCTGCTCACTGCAACCTCTACCTCCTGGGTTCAAGCAATTGTCCTGCCTCAGCCTCCCAAATAGCTGGGGTTACAGGTGCCAGCCACCACGCCCGGCTATTTTTTGTATTTTTAGTAGAGATGGGGTTTCACCATATTGGCTAGGCTGGTCTCCAACTCCTGACCTCATGTGATCCACCCGCCTGTGCCTTCCAAAGTGCTGGGATTACAGGTGTGAGCCACCACGCCCCGCCCCAATCTTCTAAGAGAACGCTTTCATTTGCTCAAATTCATTACCCCTGTTATCCTAATTAACAACCTCCAGAGTGTGAGTGATCTCTTGGTAAAGGACTTAACCATCCAAGAGTAAGAGATGACAACAGAAGTGGGTTGCATGCTTACAGATGGTTTCTGGCTAATTGTGACTATGATAAGGCTGGCATCTAAATAGAAGATCTATTAGCTGCTTTTCAAATAGAAGATGATATTATAATGAATGAGACTGTTAAGATTATGTATTCTAAAAACATTTTTACATATTTTTAAAAGGTGACTTTTTTTGAACAACTGTGGTTATCTTTCACTACCTAAAGGCAAATTTGAAAATTACAACTACTGTTACTACTAATATATACAAATGATATTTCTATTAAAATTCTATTTCTTGAAAGGGAATTTTGCAGTAGAGGCTGGCACTTCCTTGCCAGTTGGCAAGAAGTCGAAGAGTTTAGCCTTGGAAGTAAGTGTTGAACAAGCCTAGAAGGATGCCGCTTGCTAACCCAGGCTCATCTCTACCACCTAAAGAAAAAATATATACTGAAGCATACTTTTAAGGGTAGCAGTATACTTTTATTCTACACAGCTTCCTAATTACTTATAACCCAATTGCAAATTTAGTTTTGAACATTTTGTCAGTGACTCTTTAGGAAAGAAAAGACGTACATTTTCTGTACTTAGAGATGAAGTACTCAAATTTACCAACTAAAGTGATTAAAGTTACTTATCTAGGAGAGTGAAGTTTAAATGGGTTATCTCCTACATTTGTCAGTTTGGGGAAGATATTTCATTATTTCTGCTGTCATTTACATAGGGAGAAGGACTTTTTTCTTCCACATTTGATTGTGGGGCTTCATAGTGAAATTAAAGAGTAGAAAGGGCTGCTGAGTTGTGCTATGTTACACTGTCAGATGGTACACTAATAAATAAAGTGGTAATTAGGATATTTAAAAATAATGATAAGAGTATTCTTGGGAGGATTGTCCCAGGAGGGCAGAAGCCATCATACACAAGATCTAGTCATCACTGCAAATCTACTAATACATATCAGAGTTTATTATTTGGGACCTGACCCAGGTGTCACATCCAGCTCCTTGAGCAATATCTGGATTCAGACTTACTTGCTCCTAAATATCAATACAAGGTCACTGACAGTGAAGTATAGCCTGGAAATAAGCCTGTTTTCCACTCTTCCATTTCCAGTGGAATAATTGGTATCGAAAACTGATATGAATATTATAACCAAGCAAAGGAAGAAAAAGTTTAAATCTAATAATCTGAAACCAGTGAAATTCTAAAAGGATAAGCTGAATTAAAACCATAAGAAATGTTGGCTAAGTTTTTGACTACTGTTAAGCAATTGTGTAAAATAATAAAAATATGAATGAATATATTCAACACGATGAATTCTACTCTTTAGGAGGCACAGTGTTAGGGATTGTATAATTAGGTCTTTAATCTTCATGGAACCCCTATAAAGTAGGATCTATTATTATCCCTACTTTATAAACAAGAAAAATACTCTTTAACATCTGGGGGAGTCCAGATGTCCAAGGAGTAACTTGTCCAAGGTCACACTATTTGTGGCAGATTGAAGATGGTCACAAACTCCTTCAACTTTTACTGTTGAGAAGTTCCCTTGCCTTGAGTCTGAATGAACTCTGGTAACTCTTTTGACCAGTTTATCACAAAAGAAGGGATATTAGGTCAGTTTCTGAACCTGAGCTCTCCTCTCCTTTCCTATCTCTAGGAACACTCTCTCTGAAGAAAGTCAACCTACTAGGCTGTGTGTATAAAAAACAACTCCTGAAAGGCCACCATGTTGTAAGAAAACCCAAGCTAGCCAAGTAAAAAGGCCACGTTGAGAGAAGAGATTCTCAGTCATCCCTCAGCAGTTCCAATCCTACCGCAGCAGGCAGACATGAGAGCGAAAAAGCCATTAAATGACTCTAATTAGAGTGGGCCCCAGCTGCTGACTACACCTGCATTAGAAACCTCAATAAAAGCCTCTCTTCTGAACTGAAAGCCACTCAGAATTATGAGAGGTAATAATGTTGTTTAAACCACTAAGGTTTTCATCTACTTGGTTTTTTAGTAAAAACATAATAATACAAATTTTAAAAATAAAAAATTTTTTTTTGGCATCCAACTTTGGGTCATATTAAAAAATATAAAAAATAAATCAACCACTAATTTTTTTCTTTCAACTTTTATGTTACGTTCAGGGGTCCATGTCCAGGATGTGCAGGTTTGTTATATAGGTAAACATGTGCCATGATAAACCACATTTTTTATGTGGTTTGTTACTCAGCAATAGATAACCCAAAACTGTTTATTGAGTGGCAGAGCTAGGATCTGGGTAGTAGCAGATAAAACCTTTGATCCATTTATTGCAGCTGTGGTGACATGAATAAAGCAGCAGTTCTCAAATTTTGGTCCACAGATTCCTGGGGACTTATGAGACCTCTCCACGGGGTCTACAAGGTCAAAACAATTTCATAATGACACGAAGGTATTATTTCTCTTTATCACTATGTTGACATTGGCACTAATGGTGCAGAAGCATTGGTGGGGAAAACTGCCAATGCCTTAGCCTGAATCAAGGCAGTGACACCAACCTGTGTAGAGTAGGCATCCTATTCTGATGGCCACACATTTAAATTTTTAACCATTTTCATTTTATTTAAAAATACGCTAGATGAAGTAGTAAACATTGTTAATTTTATAAAATCTTGACTCTTGAGTCCACATATTTTGAATTGAGTGATGACATGGGAAGTAGACAAAAAATCCTCCTTTATACCTGCCATCTGAGGAAAAGCAATTGGGGATTGAACTGTGAGATAAACTATCTGCACTTCACACAGAACAGCATTTTTCCTTAAAAGAAAAACTGACAGACAAGCTATGCTTATTCAGACTTGGGTATCTGACAGGCATTCTCTTGAAAATAAGCAAAATAAGCCTGTCACTTCAAGGAAAACAATCGACACTACTTTTGCCAGTGACAAAATTTGAGCTTTCAAGCAAAAATAAAAATTTTAGAAAGTTGTATCTTTCACCATGAGTCTGATAGCTCCCCAATACCTAAAAACTTTTCTGGCTGGGCACCATTGCTCATGCCTGTAATTCTGGCACCTTGAGAGGCTGAGGCAGGAGGATCACCTGAGTCCGGGAGTTCAAGACCAGCGTGGGCAACATTGCAAAACCCCGTCTCTAGAAAAAAATACAAAAATCAGTCGGGTGTAGTTCCAGCTACTCGGGAAGCTGAGGTGGGAGGATCACCTGAGCCTGGGGAAGTCGAGGCTGCAGTGAGCCATGATTGTGCCACTGCACTCCAGCCTGGGTGCAGAGTGGTAGAGATTCTATCTCAAAGAAAACAAAACAAAGCACACCAAAAACAACTTTTCTGGTGAATTTAGTAATGATATTAACAAATAAATTTTTTGATGTTGCATAATGTAATGTATTAGCATTTGGAAGGTCTGCATGAATCAGTGAAGCAATATTTCCCAATTGACTAATCCATAATGGTAAAAAATTACTTACAAGTTAAGATCCATTCAAAGTGCAAAATAAAGCAACAGAATTTATATGCAACACAGTATCCAAAATTTGTTGGTATGGTTCAGATTCCACATTGCAGCTTTTTAAAAACTCCTACTTTTTGAGTTTTACCATAATATCTAAGAGCAGTATCCACAACTATCAAAAAGCTGTTAAAATACTCCTCATTTTCCAACTATATAGTTTTGTGAGGTCACATTTTCTTCATACTCTTCAACCAAAGCAACATATGACTATAGATTGAATGTAGAAGTAGATATGGGACTCCAATTGTCTTTTATTAAGCCAGGCATTAAAGAGATCTGCAAAAATGTAAAACAGTGCCACCCTTCTCGCCAAATTTTGTTTTGGAAAATAGGGGGTGTTTTTACACACGCACAAGTGTGTTATTTATGTTATGATGTAATTGTTTTACTGTTGTTGTTTTAAAGTAATTTAATACATACATATTTAAAATATTATTCATTATAATTTCTAATACAATAAATACCAATAAATATAACCCACATAAAAACACACTGGATTTCTCAATAACATTTAAGAGTCTAGAGGAGTCCTGATACTAAAATGTTTGAGAGCCACTGCTCTAAAATAAAACATCAGTTCACATGCCACATACACAAACATTGCCTGTTTGCACATTCATTATGAGATGAGATCATATGGCCCAGGCAGCAAAGAAGTAGGCCAAGAATCAGAAATGTGTAATTGCCCAACGGGTTCTTCCTGCCCACTGCACAGACAAAATCAATCCACTGAGATGGCAGCATTGCAGTAGAGAGAGTTTAATTGATGTGAGGCTGGCCTATGAAGGAGAACTGGCATTGTCACTCAAATCAGTCTCTCCGAAGGCTTGGAGCTCAGGGTTTTTATGGACAATTTGGTGGGCAGGGGCTAGGGAATGGGTGCTGTAAATTGGTTGGGGATGAAATCATAGGAGTGTGGAAAATGATCCTCGTGCACTGAGTATGTCTCTGGATGGGGCCACAGGACCAGCTGACTCACGGGTCATGGGTCCAAGTGGGGTCAATCTGAAGCATATCTCAAAAACACCCAGTCTTATATTCTTCAATAGTGATGTTATCTGTAGGAGCAATTGGGAAGATCATAAATCTTGTGACCTCTGGTCACATTACTCCCAAGCAGTAAGGAATTATAGAAACTACACATATCTTGTGACTTGTCATTAGTCTTATAAAGCTGGTTTCAGCCTTAAACCGGGAGGGGATTCATTTGAAGGAGGGACTATTATCATTCTTGCTTCAAAGTTAAATGATACACTAAATTCCTCCCAAAGTTAGCTTGGCCTATGCCCAGAAGTGACCAAGGACAGCTTGGAGGTCAGAAGCAAGTGGGGTCAACTATGTCAGATTTCTCTTAGTGTCAACATTTTTCAAGGGCAATTTCAATTAGTCCTGTCAAAAATCATCTGCAGGCCGGGCGCGGTGGCTCAAGCCTGTAATCCCAGCACTTTGGGAGGCCGAGACGGGCGGATCACGAGGTCAGGAGATCAAGACCATCCTGGCTAACACAGTGAAACCCCGTCTCTACTAAAAACACAAAAAAAACTAGCCGGGCGAGGTGGCGGGCGCCTGTAGTCCCCGCTACTCGGGAGGCTGAGGCAGGAGAATGGCGTGAACCCGGGAGGCGGAGCTTGCAGTGAGCTGAGATCCGGCCACTGCACTCCAGCCCGGGCGACAGAGCAAGACTCCGTCTCAAAAAAAAAAAAACAAAAAAACAACAACAAAAAAAATCATCTGCAGATGGCATCATAAGAGAAATTATAGAATGAGTGTACTCAATGTAGAATGGTCTGATGGTCATATATCAGAGACACACCTGTAGTAGTGCTTTTTGTTGTTGCATTTAACACTACTACTTAGAAATGACAACCTCTTTATACTAATTATACAGACTTCACAATTTATATTTACACACAGAAACACACAGAGTGTTATGTCATAAAGTTGTTAACAGTTGTTAACACAGAACTTTTACCTTTAACAGTGTTCTATTTTCACTAAGCAAGAAAGCTAAATAATAAACCTCTGCTTCACATTTACAGCAATGTCCTTCCTGGGTTGACAGCATGTCTGCTAAAAGTGTCATTGTTAGTTCCTGACTGGAGAGTAGATTTTATTCCCTAGGTTCAGACACTTAATGCTCTGTAGCAATATCCTTAGGCAATTTTTGCAATCTTATTATTACATGAGGGGGAAGAATAAGTCCAAAAGTGGCAGACTGTAAGGGGGGAAAAAAACCTTAAGTAATTGGGGAAAGATATTAGAAAAGGTGCACGTCTGTGTTATGCTTGAATTCTTCTTTAGAAAAATTTCAAACACAAATTTTTATCTGAAGCTTTTCTGGAGCAGGGCCTTAATGAGAATGCTGTTGCTAACTCTGCAATTTATTTTTAGTCTGAATTGCTGATAACCCATTGTTCTGTTTACAACCCACACACTCATGAAACATTCCCTCTCTTCCTAACACAAGAATCAGTTGCTGCAGTGCTCTGGGACGACAGTCATATTGTCACTACCAGAAGTATGACTCATTTTGATAAGGAGCCCGCATTTCATCAAGATAGTGTTGCCATGGCAAATAGATACAGTATTGAGTTCTGTGTGAATCCATGGGAATATAATTAACACTACAAATGCATATGAAGTAATATTAATCTAAGTGCATACACATATACTGCTGATTCAAAAGCTACTGGAGTTATGTCTAACTTCTCTAAGTATTTCAGATTGCATAAAGAGTAGCAACTTGTTACCAGAAAAATTCAAGGTTTTTTGAAATTAATAAATTTTCTTTTATTTAAGCAGTTTTAGGTTCAGAAAAAATTGAGCAGAAAGTACAGAGAGATCTCTTATAACCACTGCCACCACTGCCCCACAACCCCACCACACAACCTCCTTCACTATGAATTTCCCACCAGAGTGGTATATTTGTTGCTATCGCTGAATCCACATTGACATATCATTATCACGCAGAGTCTACAGTTAACATCAGAATTCATTCTTGGTATTGTAAGTTTTATGCATTTTAACAAATATATAATGACACATACCCACATTTGTAATATAGTACAGAATAGTTTCACTGCCCTAAAAATCCTCTGCACTTTGCCTCTTCATGCTTCCCATTCCCCTGACCCTTGACAAGCACTGATCTTTTTGCTGTCTTCGTAGTTTTGTCGTCTCCAGAATGTCATATGGATCTAAGCACACAGTATGCAGCCTTTTCAGGTTGGCTTCTTTCACTTAGTAATATGCATTTATGGTTTCTTCGTGCCTTTTCATGGCTTGATTATTCATTTCTTTCTAGCATTGAATAATATTATTTTGTCTGTATGTACCACAGCTCACTTACTCATGCACCTACAGAAGGACATCTTGATTGTTTCTACATTTTGGCAAACATGAATAAAGTTGCTATAAACATTTGTTTTCAGGATTTTGTGTGAGCGTAAGTTTTCAATTCACTTGGGTAAACACCAAGAAGCAAGATTACTGGATCACACAGTAAGAATATGTTTAGTTTTACAAGAAAGCGCCAAACCATCTTCTATAGTTGTACCATTTTGCATTCCCACCAGCCATAAATGATGATTCTGGTTGCTCTACATAATCACTAGCATTTGGTATTGTCAGTGTTTTGGATTTTGGTGATTCTAATAGGTGCATAGTGGTATCTCATTATTACTTTAATATGCAATTCCCAAAGGATATATGATGTTGAACATCGTGTCATATGCTTACTCACCATCTAAATATCTTCTTTACTAAGATTTCTGTTCAGATCTTTTGCCCATTTTTTATATTGGGTTGTTCATTTTCTTATTGTTTAGTTTTAAGAGTTATTGGTATATTTAGGATAATAGTCCTTTATCAGATGTGTGTTTTGCAAATATTTTCTCCTAGTCTATGGCTTGTCTTCTCAATCTTTTGATACTGTCTTATACAAAGCAGAAGTTTTAAATTTTAATAAAGTCCAGCTTATTAATAATTTGTTCCATGAATCATGCCTTTCTTGTTGTATCTAAATAGAGTTATTACTATACCCAAGGTCATCTAGGTCTTGTTTGTTATATTCTAGGAGTTTCATAGTTTTGCATTTTACATTTAGGTCCATAAACCATTTTGAGTTAATTTTCCTGAAGGGTGTAAGGTCTGTGTGTAAATTCTTTTTTTTTTTTTTTTTTTTAACATATGGATGTCCTGTTCTTCCAGCACCATTTGTTTAAAAGACTATCTTCGTTCCATTGCATTTCTTTCACCCTTTTTTCAAGGATCAGTTGACTATATTCATGTAGGCTATTTCTGGGCTCTCTTTTTCAGTTCCGTTGATCTATTTGTCTATTATTTTTCTAATACCATGCTGTCTTAATTACTATAGCTTTAAAGCAAGCTTATTCAACCCATGGCCGACAGGCCACATATGGCCTAGGATGGCTTTGATTGAGGTCCAACACAAATTCGTAAACATTCTTAAAACATTATAAGATCTTTTTGCAATTTTTTAAAGCTCATCAGCTATCATTAGTATTAGTGTATTTCATGTGTGGCCCAAGACAATACTGCCTCTTCCAATGTGGCCCAAGGAAGCCAAAAGATTGAACATCCCTGCTTTAGAGTAAGTCTTGAAGTCAGATAGTGGCAGTCCTCTGGTTTTGTTCTTCTACTTCAATATTCTGTTGACTATTCGGGGTATTTTGCCTCTCCATATAAACTTCAGAATTAGTTTGTCTGTACCCACAAAATAACTCACTGGGATTTTGATTAAGATTGTGTTGAATCTATAGATCAAGCTGAGAAGAACTGAAATCTTGACACTATTGAGTCTTCCTGTCCATAACCATGGAATATCTATCCAATTATTTAGTTCTTTTTTTATATCTTTCACCAAAGTTTAACTCATATAGATTTTATAAATATATTGTTACATTTATACCTAAGTATTTCATCTTGGGGGGGTGTTAATGTAAGGTAATACATTTTAAATTTCAAAATTCACTTTTTCATTGCTGGTATAAAGGAAACTAATTGACTTTTGCGTATTTACCTTTTATCCTTCAACCTTGATATAGTTATTTAATTCAAGGATAACTTTTTAGTTCATTCTTTTAGATTTTCTACATTGGCAGTTATGTCATCTGCAAACAAAGACAGTTTTATTTCTTCTTTCCCAGTCTGTATATCTTTTATTTTCTTCTCTCCTTGCCTAATTGCATTAGCCAGAATTTCCAGTACGATGTTGCAAACCAGTGGTGAGATGGGGACTTTTTGCCTTGTTCTTGATCTTTTGGGGAAAACATTGAGGTTCTCAACATTAAGTATGATGTTAGCTGTAGGGTTTGTTTATTTGTTGTTGTTTTTTAAGGTGTTTTTTATAAAGTTGAGGAAGCATCTCCCTTTTTCTAGTCTACTAAGAGTAACATGAATGGATATTATATTTTGTCAAATGCTTTTCTGCATCTATTGATATGATTGTGTGATATTTCTTCTTTTGCCTGACATGATAAGATACATTAATTGAGATATGATAAGATACATTAATTGATTTTTAAATGTTCAACTACCCTTGCATACCTGGGATAAATCCCACTTGATCATGGTGTATACTTTTTTTTCCTCGATTGTTGCATTCAATATGCTAACATTTTGCTCAGGATTTTTGCATTTACGTTCATGAGAGATATTTGTCTATAGGGTTTTTTTTCTGTAATGTTTTTGTCTTGTTTTAGTATCACAATAATGTTGGCCTCTTGGAATAAGTTAGAAAGTATTCCTTTCTGCTTCTACCTTCTGGAAGATATTGTAGAAAATTAGTGTAATATCTTTCTTAAATGTTTGGTAGAACTCATTAGTAAACCCATCTGGACCTGGTTCTCTCTATTTTGAAAGGTTATTAATTATTTATTCAATTTATTTAATAGGTATAAGTCTATTTAGATTGTCTATTTCTTCTTATTTGAGTTTTAATGGATTGTGCTTTTCAAAGAACTGGCCCATTTCATCTAGGTTATTATTTTTGTGGGCATAGCGTTTTTCATAATGTTCCTTTATTGTCCTTTTAATATCCATGGAATTTGTGGTAATGCCCCCTCTTTTATTAGATATTAGCAATTTGTATTCTCTCTCTCTCTCTCTTTTTCCTTAGCCTGACTGGAGGCATATTAGTTTAATTGGTCATTTCAGAGAAAAAGCTTTAGGTTCCGCTGATTTTCTCTATTGATTTCTTGTTTTAAATTTCATTGATTTCTGATTTTTTTTTATCATCTTTTCTCATCTACTTACTTTCGATTTAATTTGCTCTTCTATTGCTAGTTTCCTAAAGTAGAAACTAAGATTCTTAATTAAAATCTTTCTTATTTTTTAATATATGCATTGAATGCTACAAAATTTCCTCTCAGCACTACTTTCACTGCTGCATCCCCAAAATTTTGTTGTGCTTTTATTTTTATTTACATTTTTTTAACTTCTCTTGAAATTTCTCCTTTGATCCACATGTTGCTTAGAGATGTTTTGCTTAATCTGCAAGTATTTGGGGATTTTTCCAGTTATCTTTTTGTTATTGATTTCTAGTTTAATTCCAGTGTGTTCTGGGAGCAAACCTTGTATGATTTCTGTTCTTTTAAATTTATTAAAATAGGTCTTATGGCCCAAAATGTGGCTTTTCTTGGTGAATATTCCATGTGAGCTAGAGAAGAATGTGTATTCTGCTATTGTTAGATGAAGCAGACTATAGATGTCAATTATATCCAGTTGATTAATAGTGTTGTTGATTTCAACTACATTCTTACTGATTTTCTGTCTGTTGAATCTGTTCATTTCTGATAGAGAGGTGTTGATGCCTCCAACTACATAGTGGATTCATTTAGTTTTTCTTGCAGTTCTATCTGTTTTTACCTCACTTGTTTTGATGCTCCTTTTTTAGGCACATGCAAGTTAAGGATTGTTATGTCTTCATGGGGAATTTACCCCTTATCATTATGCAATGCCTATTTTTATCCAATAAAGTTACTTGCTCTGAAGTCTATTCTGTCTGAAATTAATATAGGTATTACTGCTTTCCTTTGATTAATGCTAGCATGGTATGGTTTTTCTATTTCTTTACCTTAAATGTATATGTGTCTTTATATTTAATGTGAGTTTCTTGTAGACAACATAAAGTTGGAGCTTATTTTCCCATCCACTCTAACAATTTATGACTTTTGATAGTTATATTTGGAAAATGGACATTTAAAGTAATAAATGATAGAGTTGAATTAATATCTACCATGTTTGTTACCATTTTCTATTTGTTGCCTTTGTTCTTCATTCCCTTTTTGTCTTTCATATTTTTTCTGCCTCTTTGCAGTTTTAATTGAGCCTTTGATATGATTCCATTTTCTCTCCTTTCTTAGCATACCAATTATACTTTATTTTTTACTTTTTTTTAGTGGTTGCCTTGGTGTTTGAATTATACATTTACAATTAATCCAAGTCTACTTTCAAATGCCACTGTATAACTTCACAGGTGGTGCAACCATCTTATAGTAACAGAATAATCTCAATTCCTTTCTTCCATCCCTTGTATCATTATTGACATTCATTTCACTCATATATAAGTATATATAAGCATATCTAGATAGATAGTTGGATATAAGCATATGCAGTGGAAATAATTGTTGCTATTATTATTTTGAACAAATTGTTATCTGTAAGGTCAATTAAAAATAAGAAAAATAGAAGTTTTTACTTTACCTTAACTTTTGCCTCCTCTGATGTTCTTTCTTTTTTTGTGTAGAACTAAGTATCTGACCTACATTATTTTCCGGCTTTCTAAAAAATGTCTTTTAACATTTCTTGCAAGGCAAGACTACTGGCAACACATTTTCTCAGTTTTTGTTTGTCTATTATTTTGCCTTCACTTTTGAAGGAAAATTTTATAAGGTACAGAAATCTAGGTTGGTGTTTTCTTTCTTTTAACACTTGAATTTATTTCACTCTACTGTCTTCTTGCTTGCATGGTTTCTGAGCAGATGTTCGATGTAATCCTTATCTTTTGTCTTTTATAGGTAAGATGTTCTTTTCTTCTGGCTCTGTCAAGATTTTTAATTTACCCTTGAATGTTTTTCTAGTTTAAATATGATATGCCTGTGTTCCCTGAGTTTCCTGGATCTGTGGCTTGGCATATGACATTAATTTAGGGAAATTTGCAACCACTTTAGGAGGTCAAGGATGGAGAATTGTTTGAGGCCAGGAAAGACCAACCTGAGCAACATAGTGAGACTCCGTCTCTACAATTTTTTTTTTTTTTTTTTTTAATTAACTGGGCATGGTGGTAAGTGCTTGAAGTCCCAGTTACTCAGGCAACTAAGGTGGGAGGATCGCTCAAGCCCGAGAGTTCAAGGCTGCCATGAGCTATGATTGAACTACTGCAATCCAGCATGAGAGACAGAATGAGACCCCATCTCAGAAAATAATAAAATAATTTTAATGTAAATAAAATTGGCAGCTTTTAAAATTGAAGTTTTTCTGAAACTACAAAAGTAATAGCTCTTGATTTGCTGGTGAATAGGTGACAAAGGGTGGTGTAGGAAGGTATGGACAATATTTAGTCAAAGCAAAAATAAAAGTAGATTTAATGAAAGTGTATTTGGTTAAAATGATACACTTCAGAATGTTTTTACTGCTCTGTAAACATCGGACCAAAAAGTAAAAATAACATGGTAGTTTAAGAATACTCAATATCACAAAAATTCCTTCTAAAAATGGCCAAAAGTTTATCTGTTAAAAACATTCACTATTCCTCACATTTTAGCTGTTTTTAAAATATTGAGTGGTTCTTCTTTATCACAGACAAATTATATTTTTCCATTACCTTTCTCCAGAGCCGAATTCCTCCATCCTTACTCTGCAGTGTTTGTATCCACTATAGCTTTACCTCTCCTTCACCTTCACCATGCAATCCAAAGCTGCCTCAGAAAGGATACTGGCAGAGGACGGGAACTACTCAGGTGCAGCTAATTTGACTGGACAGGGTATAACAAGTCCATGTTGCAGTAGACATAATATGGCATCTGTATTATAACTATTCTGCAGTTTCAAGTAATAGATACATCTTAATTTATTGGTGATTTTGGTTGATTAATTTTAAACTATGTGTTCCCAGATAATGGGGAGTTAAACCCAACATAGTGCATAGTGCATAGTTCATTCATTTCTCCTTTCATTCATTCAACATTTATTGAGGGCCCATTACATACTACTCATTGACATCAGTGAATTCATAGGTAAATAAGGGATTCATACAAGAAAATCAATTATTTTAGACAATGTTATTTGAATAGCATATTTAAAGGTCTTTTGGTTGCAGGTAATAGAAACTATATTAAAATAACTTAAGCAAAAAAGAGAAATTGACTAGAAGCAAAATGAAATAGCTCATAAAAATCTGTGTTAAACAAACAAGCTCCAGAAAGCAGAAAAAAACAAAACATCTTAGGGATCACTTCAAGATAAATTTGTAGACCTTCCTCTGAGTGGGTTGCCTATGTCACTCAAAGTTCAAGATATGCTATTTTTAGAAAGGAGGTGCTGATTATTCTTATTTGAGTGGGAAGAGTCAAGTTGTACAAGCACGGTTGTTGGAGGCTCACCTACTGGACCTGGATGTATCAGCATGACACCTGGATCTGAAGTAGCCACTTCAAGATCATCAAGCTAGCCCTGGGATAAAAATCAATACACGTAGAAAAGATAAAAACAACTCAGCCTGAAAGTAGGGGTTGCAGGGAGAGAAAGTGGTTAGTAAAAGTACTGAATTTAGAAATACCACTGGCTGAGTAGTAGTTAAATGATTTAAAATACAGAAAAAGGGCCCTGAGAAAATGAAAAACTACAGCATGTTTGGAAAAACTTGGTTCATTCTGTAGGGACAACTATTTACTGAATAAGATGGGGGATCGTTAAAAGTGGGGATTCGGAATGCTATGAAGGGAGCCTAAATTTTATTTGTACATTCTAGTTGTATTTTCCTGGGACATATTCGAAAGATCCTCTTTATTGCATCGTCTTGACAAATTCAAGATGATCTTTGAAGACTCAACTCAAAACCCTCAAACAGTATAATGTCTTCACAGAAAAACAAACATACTATCCACATGTGTTAGTCATACCTTTTGTTGTACTTAGCATATTATATTGATATAATTTGATTTATGTGTCTAGGGATATAAGAACAGCCCAGAATGTAATTTAATATCTGACATATGGAAGCACTCACCTAAAGTTTCCTGTAATTGAACTGAAGGTAAAGGGGAAATTAAAGAATTTTGAGGTGGGTCTGATATATTAAGATTTGTGGGATGGTTTCATAGTCATATTGCGCCAAGACAAGACTGAAGACCAGAGAAGAGATTGGTGGACTAATCCACATAAAAATGCTGAAAGCCTCAATGAATGCAATGACACTGGGATTGAAAGAGAGGACAGGATTGATTTCTAATACATAGGATTAGAAATTAGGAGATAAAGAAATGGAGGTTTGAAGATAACTTTCAGCTGTCAGATTTGGTGACTGGATGATTTCAGTACCAATGTTTAAGGTAGCAAATTCAGGCAAGGGGCATGTTAGCGATCACCAGCAATAGGTTTGGTTTAAGAAATGTTGCATTTGGTATATAATTGGGGTGTCCTGGTAGATTCAACTCCAGATTAACTAGTTCAAGAAGGCAAGATATTCATCCTACATTGTCTCAAACCCCCTAGGGCTGCTGTGAGGATTAAATGTGCTAATGGTTGTAAAAGGTTTAGCATAGGGTCAAGGAAGGGCTCACTGAAACACCTGTCACTGTTCTTATGAGTGGAAAGCTAAAAGTCTTCACTAATAATATGGAGATTGCATTTCCACTGCTCTAAGCTAGTTTTTGATAACTTTGTTCAACAAAATGTATAATGGGTTTTCTTAATCTGGCCCTAGAATACAGTTCAATGCTTTCTCTTCTGCCTTAAGGTATCTGTACTACTCAGACCACTTTTAAGGACCATGATAGTATCTCAGAAGGTGTGGCCACAAAAAAAAACTAGAAATAACAAAGTTAGTTTTACAAAACTTTACCTTACATGATGTTCCCATTATTTCCTACAAAGAAGAGTACCAGGGAAACATAAACATTTAAACATAAGATCTAGGAAAGTGGATCTTAAATTTTCAAACATTTACAATCATGGGGTTCTACTGAGTTCACATTTCAGATTTATAAAATCGAATTACTAAAACTAAAATTAACAGCTCAATCTTTTCTTGGAATCAAGGCTCATGTGTTATCTACATAGGTAATTCCGGTTGTGACACATAGCTGTCAGATAGCAGTTGCTCAATAAAGTATTTCTGTAAAAACAACTATAGGAAATAGGACCAACTTGCAGCTCTCACTTGGACAGACAGAACAGGGTGCACAGACTCATACTGTGAACTTCTGCTCCAAGAACTACTGCAGGGACACACCAGGAAAAGCGAAAGAATTCACATGCCCTTTGAAAGAAGCAGTTTGCCACTGCAAACTCCATGAGACGGCCAAAAAAATTCTCAAAGTGTGAGAGAGGACGTCAGTCTCTGAACATACATCCTCACTGGGAACCTGAAAATCCAGATCGCGGGGGAAGGATCTAATCTTACCTGGAGCTGAAATATAAATATATAAATTTATGTAAATATAAATTTAGAGAGCTGAGTGAAATAGACTAGTAGAAGAAGCCCGGAAGAGCCCCGTAGGCACTCCCTGCCGTCAAGGAAGGCCAGGGAAGCCATTTCTGACTTTCTCTCACAAGGGTCCTTGGGGAGGGCTGCCAGTGGAATTGGGGAAAGACCACGGGAGAAGAAAACTTCTAGCTGAACACTGTAATAAGTTTACATGAATGCAAATTTACTTGGACAGAATCTGGGTAGGGGGGAAGGGGGTGAATGGGAAATGCAGGTACGAGCACAGAATCCACGACAGGCTGGGAGGGGTGAAGACTGAAAGCCCTGTTTGCTTCCTCAGTGGGGAAGTTTATAGCCTAGGGCAAGTTCTCAGCCATGCTCACTGGCTGCCTAGATGTAAACCTGGTGCTGTTGGGGGAGTATAAAGGAGCAAAACTGGCCTTTCTGACTGCATGGGAACTGGGTGAGGCCTGTCATTGCTGGTTTTTCCCCACTTCCCTGGCGACCTGCATGATGCAGCAGAGGCAGCCATAATCCCCCTGAGAACATGACTCCATTGGCCTGAGAACCACAGTCCCATCCCCTACAGCTGCCACAGCAAGCCCTGACCAAGGAAAGTCTGAACTGAGACATGCTTAACCCTGCCCCCACCTCATGGTCTTTCTCTACCCACCCCGGTAGCCAAAGACAAAAGACATAATCTCTTGAGAGCTCTATGGCCCTGTTCACCACCTGAGAAACCCAAATACTTACCCAAGTGACCCTAGGGCAAACTTGTATCCTCCCTATACTACTGCAAGTGATGCTGTTTTGAAAGCACCACTTCCTGGCTGGAGGTCAACCAATTTAAACCATCACAGTAACTCAAAACAACTCTGTCCCAAGAAAGGAGAAACCAACAGCTAACTCTACCTCCTGTAATATCCTGGCTAACCAGAGGTCCAGAGTCTGTTCACATGACAACTTTACTGCCAGCACAACCAACATTTGAGAAAACCAGTGCACTAAACAAAACTACAACCAAGGTTCCCACATAGAGACCACTTCACTCCCTTGCTACCTCCATGGGAGCAGATGCTGGTATCTATAGTTGAGAGACCTGAAGACATATCACATCAAAAGAGTCTTTGCAGACACTCCACAGTATCAGCCGAGAGTCCGGTAGCTCTGCTGGTTGGCTAGACCCAGAAGATAAATAGCAATCATTGCAGTTCACCTCTCAGGAAGCCTCATCCCTAGGGAAAGGAGGAGAGAATTATTACATTAGAGGATCACCGCATGGGACAAAAGAATCTGAACAGCAGCCCTTGAGCCCCAAATCTTTCCTTTGATATAGTCTATCCTAATGAGAAGGAACCAGTAAATCAGTTCTGGTAATATGACAAAACAAAGGTTCTTTATTACCCCCGAAAGATCACACTAGTTCACCAGCAATGGATCTAAACCAGAATAAATCTCTGATTTGCCAGGAAAAGAATTCAGAGGGTCAATTATTAAGCTACGCAAGGAGACACCAGAGAAAGGTATACACAAACTTAAAGAAATTTTTAAAATGATACAGGATACAGATGGAAAAATCACAATAGAAATGGATAGCATAAATACAAAAACAATCACAACTTCTGGAAATGAAGGACACACTTAACGAAATGCAAAATACACTGGAAAGTTTCAATAACAGAATAGAACAAGTAGAAGAAAGAACTCCAGAGTTCAAAGACAAGGTTTCTGAATTTCCCAGTCTGACAAAGACAAAGAAGAAAGAATGAAAAAAAAATGAACAAAGCCTCCAAGAAGTTTCGCATTATATTAAACGACCAAAACTAAGAATAACTGATATTCCCAAAAAAGAGAAATCTAAAAGTTTGGAAAACATATTTGAGAGAATAATCAATGAAAACTTCCTGATCTTGCTAGAGATCTAGACATCCAAATACAAGAAGCTCAATGAACACCCAGTAAAGTCATTACAAAAAGAAAATCGTTTAGGCACATAGTTATCAAGTTATCTAATGTCAAGACAAAGGAAAGAACCTAAAGAGCTGTGAGGGAAAAACATAAGGTAACCTATAAAGGAAACCTATCAAATTAACAGCAGATTTTTCAGCAGAAACACCACAAGCTAGGAGGGATTGGCGTCCTATCATTTGCCTTCTTAAACAAAACAATTATTAGCCAAGAATTTTGTATCTAGTGAAATTAAGCTTAATAAATGAAGGAAAAATAGGCTTTTTCAGGTAAACAAATGCTGAGAAAACTCACCACTACCAAGCCAGCACTATAAAAAATGCTAAAAGGAGTTCTAAATCTTGAAACAAAACCCCAAAATATACCAAAATAGAACGTCCTTAAAGCATAAACCTCACAGGATAGCACAATGAAAAAACAACAACAACGAGGTATTCAGGCAATGACTAGCAAAATGTATAGAATAGTACCTCGCATCTCAAAACTAATGTTGAATGTAAATTGCCTAAATGCTGCACTTAAAAGGTACAGAATGACAGAATGGATAAGAATTCACTAATGAAGTATGTGCTGTCTTCTATAGATTCACTTAACACCTAAGGACTCACATAAACTTAAGGTAAATGAGTGGAAAAAGATATTCCATGCAAATGGACACCAAAAGTGAGCAGGAGTAGCTATTCTTATATCAGACAAAACAGACTTTAAAGCAACAACAGTTAAAAAAGACAAAGAGGGACATTATGTAATGATAAAAGGATTAGTCCAAAAGGAAACTATCACAATCCTAAATATATATGCACCTAACAATGGAGCTCCCAAATTTATAAAACAATTACTCCTAGACCTAAGAAATGAGATAGACAGCAACACAGTAATAGTGGGGGATTTCAATACTCCACTGATAGCACTATACAGGTCATGAAGACAGAAAGTCAAAAAAGAAACAATGGATTTGAACTATACCCCAGAACAAAAGGACTTCACAGATACTTACAGAGCATTCTACCCAACAACTGCAGAATGTACAATCTATTCATCAGCACATGGAACATTCTCCAAGATAGACTATATGACACACCATAAAACAAGTCTCAATAAATTTAAGAAAATTGAAATTATATTAAGTACTCTCTCAGACCACAGTGAAATAAAACTGGAAATCAACTCCAAAAGGAAACTTCAAAACCGTGAAAATACATGTAAATTAAATAACCTGTACCTGAATGATTGTTGGGCCAACAATGAAATCAATATGGAAATTTAAAAATTTTTGAATTGAATGATAACAGTGACACAGCATATCAAAATCTCTGAATATAGCAAAAGTTGTGCTAAGAGGAAAGTTCATAGCATTAAAAGCCTACATCAAAAAGTCTGAAAGAGCACAAAGAGACAACGTAAGGTCACACTTCAAGGAAGCAGAGGAATAAGAACAAACCAAACCCAAACTCAGCAGAAGAAAAGGAATAACAGATCAGAACAGAACTAAATTAAATTGAAACAGAAAAACATACACAAGATAAATGAAACAAAAATCTGGTTCTTTGAAAAGAAAAACAAAATTGATAGATGATAAGTGAGATTAACCAAGAAGATAAAAGACCCAAATAAGCTCAATTAGGAATAAAATGGGAGATATTACAACCAATACCACAGAAAGATCATTCAAAGCTACTATGGATGCCTTTATGCACAAAAAGTAGAAAATCTAGAGGAGATGGATAGATTTCTGGAAATATACAACCCTCCTAGATTAAATCAAAAGGAAGTAGAAACTCTGAAAAGACCCATAACAAGCCACAAGATTGAAATGGTAATTTAAAATTTGCCAACAAAAGATGTCTAGGACCACATGGATTCAGAGCTGATTTCTATCAGACATTCACAGAAGAATTGGTACCAATCTTTTTGAAATGATTCCAAAAGAAAGAATAAAAAGGAATCTTCCCTCAATCATTCTATGAAGTCAGTATCACCCTAATACCAAAACCAGGAAAGGACATAACAAAAAAAGAAAACTACAGACCAATATTGGTGATGAACATAGACACAAAAATCCTTAACAAAATACTAGCTAACTGAATCCAACAGCATATCAAAAAGATAATCCACCAGGATCAAGTGGGTTTAATATCAGCGATGCAGGGGTGGTTTAACATACGCAAAGTCAATAAATGTGACACACTACAAAGCAACAACAACAAAAATCACATTATCATCTCAATAGGAATAGAAAAAGCCTTTGACAAAATCCAGCATCTTTTTATGATTAAAACCCTCAGCAAAATCAGCATAGAAAGGACATTCCTTAAGGCAATGAAAGCCATCTATGACAAACCCACAGCCAACATTATAGTGAATGGGGAAAAGTTGAAAACATTCCCCCTGAGATCTGGAACAAGATAAGGATGCCCTCTTTCACCACTTTTATTCAACATAGTACTGGAAATCCTAGCCAGAGCAACCAGACAAGAGAAATAAAGGTCATCCAAATTGGTAAAGAGGAAATCAAACTGTTCTTGTTCACCAATGATGTGATGGAATACCTAGAAAACCCTAAAGAGTCATCCAAAAAGCTCCTAGAACTGATAAATGAGTTCAGTAAAGTTTCAGAGTAAAAAATCAATGTATACAAATCAGTAGCACTGCTATACACTAACAGCAACTAAGCTGAGAATAAAATCAAGAATTCAACCCCTTTTACAATAGCTGCAAAAAAAAAAAAAAAAAAAAAAAAAAAAACCATAAAAACAACTTTAGGAATATGCCTAACCACAGAGATGAAAGACCTCTACAAGGAAAACTACAAAGCACTGCTGAAAGAAATCATAGATGACACAAACAAATGGAAACACATCCCATGCTCATGGATGGATAGAATTGATACTGTGAAAATGACCATGCTGCCAAAAGCAATCTACAGATTCAATGCAATTCCCATCAAAATACCGTCATCATTCTTCACAGAACTTGAAAAAGCAATCTTAAAATTCATATGGAACCAAACAGAGCCCGCATAGCCAAAGCAAGACTAAGAAAAAAGAACAAATCTGGAGGCATCACATTACCCAACTTCAAACTGTACTATAAGGCTATACTCACCAAAACAGCATGGTACTGTTATACAGTATATAGTATACAGAACACAGAAATAAAGCCAAATACTGACAGCCAACTGACCTTTGACAAAGCAAACAAAAACATAAAGTGGAGAAGGACACCCTATTCAACAAATGCTGCTGGGATAATTGGCAAGCCACATGTGGCAGAATGAAGCTGGATCTTCATCTCTCACCTTATACAAAAATCAACTCAAGATGAATCAAATACTTAAATCTAAGCCTGAAACCACAAAAATTCTAGAAGATAACATTGGAAAAAACCATTCTAGACATTGCCTTAGGCAAAAACTTCATGACCCAAGAACCCAAAAGTAAATGCAACAAAAACAAAGATAAACAGATGAGACTTAATTAAACTAAAAAGCTTCTGCACAGCAAAATAAATTATCAGCAGAGTAAACAGACAACCCAGAGAGTGGGAGAAAATATTCACAAACTCTGCATCTGACAAAGGACAGATATCCAGAATCTGTAAGGAGCTCAAACAAATCAGCAAGAAAGATACAAATAATCTCATCAAAAAGTGAGCTAAGGACATGAATAGACAGTTCTCAAGAGAAGATATATAAATGGCCAACAAATATTTAAAAATGCTCAATATCGCTAATTATCAGGAAAATGCAAATTAAAACCACAATAAGATACCACATTACTCCTGAAAGAACGGCCATAATTAAAAAAAAAATTAGATGTTGTCATGGATGTGGTGAAAAAGGTACATTTTTACAATGTTGGTGGGAATGTAAACTAGCACAACCACTATGGTAAACCATCTGAAGATTCCTTAAAAAATTAAAAGTAGAACTACCTTTTGATCCAGTAATCCCACTACTAGGTATCTACCCAGAGGAAAAGAAGTCATTTTATGAAAAAGACACTTGCACACATATGTTTATAGCAGCACAATTCACAATTGCAAAAATATGGAACCAGCCCAAATGCCCATCATTCAATGAGTAGATAAAGAAAATGTGATTTATATACCCATGGAATACTACTCAGCCATTAAAAGGAAGGAAATAATGGCATTTGCAGCAATCTGGATGGAATTGGACACCATTATTCTAAGTGAAGTAACTCAGGAATGGAAAACTAAATGTCATATGTTCTCACTTAAGTGGGAGCTAAGCTATAAGGAGGTAAAAGCATAAGAACTATACAACGGACTCTGAGGACTTGGGGGGAAGGGTGGCATGGGGTAAAGCATAAAAAACTACACACTGGGTACAATGTACACTGCCCAAGTGATGGGTGTGTCAGAATCTCGGAAATCACCGTTAAAGAATTTATCCATGTAATTCAAACACCACCTGTTCCCCTAAGACCTACTGAAATTTAAAAAAAAGAAAAGAAAAAATCTATAATGAAAAAATTATTTTTATATTAAATTACTCATACAATAGAAAGGTTTTTAAAAATCCTCTAAAAAATGTATTTAGCAACGTATTGTGCCCTGCTTACTGAAGTTCTCTCAAAAAAGAAATATAAAAATTCAAATAATGTAAACAAGTAATAAATAACATTACAAAATTATTATTTTTAGCTACATGCTAAAAATGTTGACCAGTAAACAGGGAACTCCGGAAAATTCACACCCTCTGTCTTTGCTGTGACACTCACATGAGACTGCATAAGAAAATGGAAAAAAACTATTAAAAACAAATAAGTAATTAAAAATAGACTATGTTCAGTTTGATTTAATATAGATCAGAGAAAAAGAAACTTTGATTTTTTTTCCCTTTTTACTCCATAGATATTTATATTTTTAAAAAATGGTAGTCAATCAAATTGGGTTGACTTGGTATAAAGCCAGAAGGTGGAAACTTTAGCCTTCCACAGGGTAATAGGAAGGAAACGAGTCCAAAACCTACATTTTCAATTAATAGCTGTAGCAATTATTAATGAATCATGCTTTTTAAACCAGATGTGCACACAAGTAGGCACCAAAAAGAAATAATCCACAGAATGTGATGAATAAGACTAATCCATCTTCTTACCTGGCATAGTAACTCTCTGAAATATCTTTACTGGCATGCCAAACAATAAAAAACTCATTTAAATCATTTTTTGTAAGCCGTTGCTGTATAGTTCTAGAGATAAAATCTGTGCACTGATATAATGACCTAGATTCTAATATCTTCAAATCTTGGCTCCAAGCTTCTGGGTTTCTTCAAAATGCAATTAAAATTTTAACAAACTTGTGGGAATAAGCCCTTTTGCTTTTCAGTTTCTGCAAAAGACTGTGGTATGAACAGTCTAATATTCAACATGCATTCATTTTACAACCTATAATAGCTAAATGCAATTAACTCTAGTAAGCTTGGTGAAGTGTTCTCCCATGAGAAACAAATCTCATCCTACAGATCAGGGGATGTAAAATGAACACTAACACAGAAATGTGCTGATTCGATTTTTTTAAAGTTTAATGGCATTTTATTACAATACTAATCTTTACTTCTTTTATTGCCTTTAAATATTTAACTGTCTCCCGTCATCATCTTTCCAAGTTCATTGAGCTTGGCCTCAGCACAGGCGGCCCGCTCTGTTAGCTCCCCGTTGAATAACTAATGAATAAAGACCATGGGAACAATGATCTGAGGAGTATGTTGAGTTGCTGAATAACCAAAGTGCAATCAGGAACCAGTCTCAGCCTCTCTAAGTGTCTATTTCACTCCTGATTCTTTCTGAGCTATTATATAAGGAAGAAATGTGCATTTAGAACACTGTTCAGAGCAATCCAGGCCAGGCCACTGTCTTCAAAAACTCTGCACGTCATAGCTAGCTGTCTGCTGGTCTATCAATCATTATGTTATCTATCTATCTATCCGTCTAACATAGCTACCGCCAGGGTTTCAATATTTCACACATTTTGCTAGAATGCCTATTATATGACAGGCATTGGAGACTGAGGTAAATGAAATAGTCTCTGCCATACATGCCCACAGGGTAATGTGGAAAATCCATGTAAAAAAAACTATGATACAATACGATATAGTACGTATTTAGAAGATATAAATATAAATAGTCTTTATTATCCAGAAAGTATCTTTCCTCTCATCCTAAAAAAAAACACATCATCTATGAAGTTGTCTTTATAAAATAAAAAAGATAATTTCTCTCATCTAATGACCCATTCACCTCTCAACAAGATTTTAATCACTAAACTAAATACATTTATATTCATGGCTTTATTAATTCTGTTCCTGGTTGTTTCATGCTATGTGTATTTGAATTATCCAGGTTTTTAAAAAATTATCTAGGATTTTTGTTTTATTTGGTAGTCTCTTACTAGGTATATGTAAAGTATAGGCCGGGCGCGGTGGCTCAAGCTTGTAATCCCAGCACTTTGTGAGGCCGAGGCGGGCGAATCACGAGGTCAGCAGATCGAGACCATCCTGGCTAACACGGTGAAACCCCGTCTCTACTAAAAAACACAAAAAACTAGCTGGACGAGGTGGCGGGCGCCTGTAGTCCCAGCTACTTGGGAGGCTGAGGCAGGAGAATGGCGTGAACCTGGGAGGCGGAGCTTGCAGTGAGCCAAGATCGCGCCACTGCACTCCAGCCTGGGTGACACAGCGAGACTCCGTCTCAAAAAAAAAAAAAAAAAAAAAAAAAAAAAAAAAAGAAAAAAGAAAAAAAAGAAAAAAGTATAATATGACAGTTAAGAACTGAGTCTTGAAGCCATATTATCTGGTTTGGATCCCAGCTTGACCACTTACTCCTTCTGTTATTTTGGGAAAGTTTTGTAGCCTTTCTCTGACTCCACGCTCATCTGAAAGTTTGAATAATAATAATTCCTAGCTCATGAGGGTGGGTATTAATCATGTTTTTAAATTTTTCTGTACTTGATGATGCTTTGATGTCCTCAGCCTTGTGTACCTGAGGAGGGACTGCCTCTCCCAGACTTGGCTAATTTTTAGGGATGGCAAACAACCTGCCTGTGAGTACATCCTTGATATGCACACCAACTAATCTGAGTCCATACCCCCACCCACTTCCTTTTATCAGACTCCTGCTGTCCTGGACACTCCTCCCTTGCCCTAAGTCACCCAGGGCCAGGTACCAAACAACTAGGGACCACCACTATAGGCCAGAGCCCATGGAAATTATTCAAACGATCCAATTCTAAAAATGCTCAGCTGCCTTGCCCCACCTTGCCCATTTCTTCCCATGAAGACCATAATAAAAGCTGTTTCTTTTGTCTCTTCTTCCTCCTGACTGACCTTGGTGCTTTCCCTTGCATCCTTGAATAGTGTACCTAGCATACGTCCTCCTCTCGGAACTGGGAGTAACACACTAACTTGTTAGTGGCAGTCATCTCCTGGTCTACTGGCCTCACTATACTTGCATAGTAATAAAATCAACATTTTCAAATGGGTTGTTGTAAATATTCAGTTAGATTTTTGTGGGTTTTTTGTTTTTTGTTTTTCTCTGAGACAGAGTCTCACTCTGTCAACCCGGCTGGAGTGCAGTGGCGTGATCTCGGCTCACTGCAACCTCTGCCTCCCAGATTCAAGCGATTCTCTTGCCTCAGCCTCCTGAGTAGCTGGGAATACAGGCACACACCACCACGCCTGGCTAATTTGTTTGTTTGTTTTAGTGGAGATGGGGTTTCTCCATGTGAGCTAAGCTGGTCTCAAACTCCTGACCTCAGGTGATCCGCCCACCTCGGCCTCCCAAACCAAAGTGAGCCACTGTGCCCGGCCTATATACAATGAGTTTTACGTACAAATATCTTAGAAGAGTGCCTCACATTAAAAACACTCAAATATCATCTATCTTGTTTGATATTACTTCTATAGAAGTACATGCATATGGGGACTAAATAACCAACACTTTCATTCATTTATTCAACTTACATTAATTGAACAGTCCCTATTGCCAAGCCCTGTGTCAGGCATTGGGACAGTACTGATGAACACACAATGAACGCCCTTACCTGCATGCTTATAATCTTGTTGATAACTGTAACAAGGTAACCCAGCTTCCTCTTGTTTCATAGTAGTGACACAAACTTTTGGATTAATATTCCATGTATACTAACTATTTTTAAATCAAAGAGGGATTACATCTTTTCTCAATATTCTTCTCTTTGGACTCTCTGGGTTATTCTGTTACATTTACTTTTCAAAGTATTAATATCTGTTATTCACTGTTACATCAATTATCATCTCTTCTACCACTTGAAGATGAAGAAGCCTAGAAGATATATATTATGGTGAATGATGACTATTAGAAATGGTTACATAATATCTTCTTATTAACATACTCTAGTCACTGAAATTTCAAATGGCAGCATTATAATGTTGACTCACAAGGACTCAATGAGTATACTCCAAACAATCTGGGGCCTATATTTGTTCCTGATCAGTCATTCTCCCTTCCTATGGTTTGCTTTTCATTCTTAAATGCCCTCTACACATCTATCTATGAATTTCTTATCTCTGCTTATTTGGTTATTAACATGTTAAGTATACTTTGAGGAATCTGTCACGTCCATACCCACTGTCACTAAATCTGTCAATGTCCACAGTTCTTGCTGAATGATCATCACACCCAATATTCCTGACACCTTTAGCCTCAAATAAAAAAAATATGATGACCAAATGGTGACCAAACCAATCAGAACCTTTCTCTTCTCTCTTTCTCTCTCTCTTTTCCATCTCACAGATGTAACAACTGCAGCTAGTTGGTGCTGGGTAATAATGCTGTGTAGCTATCACACTGGTAGGTATGTTCATGTATTCAAAAATATTTACTGAGCACATAAAGCAATAAGCAACACACAGACAATCCAAATCTTTTCTGGTGAGGGAGAGTGGCAACAAGCAAACAATTGCATGAGTATCTATTTCAAAAGTCTAGGCTAGGCTTTTTTTTTTTTTTTTTTTTTTTTTTTTTTTTTTTTTTTTAAATCACCTCATAGCAAAGGAAGACTGTGAAGGAACGTGAAAAGACTGGGGATAGTATATACTTATGCATGCATGAGTGTTTTGAGGAAAGAAAACATAGAGAAGGAATCCTTCAAGGAAGTAAAACTAACCTGCAACTTAATAAATAATTAGTTGGCCATGCAACAGGGGAGGAAATAAGCAGTTCAGACAGGAGATCCAGTTCAAACAGGAGACCCTACCTCCCTGAGGCAGAGAGGAGTTTGTAACATAGGTGTAAAGGAAGGAGAAACAGCATGCTGGAGCTTGGGGGTGATTGGAAAGAGTGAGGCTGGTCCCTGCTCAAATGGCAGGCAGGGGGAAGATCTGCCCTGTAAGCTCTGTTAAGGAATTGGAATGATGTATAGGTAAAGAGAACCAGTAGGAAAAGAAAATTAAAAAGTGAAGCAAATATAAGAGATCATGGGACCATGAACAATGCCTTGTTCCTTAAATCTTTCAACTCCAGTTCCCTGCTATCTGTGAGTTCTTTCCTCTACAAACTACCCTCCATGTTACCACTAGTATTATCTTTGTAAATAAAGATCTCACTATATACTACTTCCTTGTTTAAAAAATTGTGATGACTATCCATGTCTTAAGGATACAGTCCTAGCACACAATATACTTTTCTAGGGCCATTCTCTCACACCCTGTCCCTTACACACTGTACTTCAGTCATACCAGGCTATTATTTTCCCAAAAAATGACACATTGTACCATGTCTCCTTGCTTTTGCTTGTGCCCCTTCTCTGTTATGTCTTGTCCTCCTTGGGAATTCTCTACAGACCTCAAAACTCACCTCATCCATGAGGTCTTCCTAAACTATATTATCTGTACTCCAATGGCCCATTGTCCATGTTATTTATATAAAATATATCATTTTTAGTTGTATTTATATATTTATACCATCCAGATTAGGAGTATTTTGTGAGCATTCCATGCTCAATTCTTAACTGTGCCTAGTTCATACCATAGGTTTTCAAAAATGTTTAGTGAATGAAAAAACCTTATAACCTCTTGGCTAAAATCAAAACATTTGAAAATGCTCCCAAAATTAATTAAGTTTTACATCTAATTATGATTAATGTTTGTTTTTTTTCCACTGAATCATCCAGCCACTAGACTTTAAGATGCAATAGAATAAAGAGAGGGCTAAATTATGTATGACAAATAGGAAACTTTTATTAGTTATGGATTTTTCTTACGAAAAATATGACTGCTTAAATTATTTGTATATCAAAAAAATAAGGTAATATATGAAATATGTTAATGGATTTTCTCCCAAAAAAGGGGGCTCCAGGAAAGGAGTTAAGTGGAAGAACAGCAAAAGATAAAGAAAACAATTATTCCCCTTTTACATTTATGTAATAGAAGCAACAGAAAATCATAGGGCTTTTTAAAGATGATGAAAAGGTACCTGCCCAAAATAATTTCAGGAAAGTTCTACCCATAGGAAATAAAATGAAATAAACAGCTTCTCCTGGGTCCAGAAGGCCTCTGATGTTCAGATTCTGATCCCTGTTAGAACTGGGAGGCCTTACCTCTGGACACACTTCTGATCCACACGAAACTCTCAGACCTTGAATTTCGCCCGTCTTCCTTGGATTGTTTGTCTATTTGTTAAGTTATGGGATTAAATTGGCAAAATCACTTATATTTCTTATAGTCTGTAATTATTCATTTCAAATATTATCTTTTTATAAGAAGATCCAAATATAACCTTCTCCCACTGAAATGTTGATAAAACTGACTTTAGAATATTTTGATACTGTCTTTGATATAACTATGATATTGTATTAGTCCATTCTCACACTGCTATAAAAAACTTCCCGAGGCTGGGTAATTTATGAAGGAAAGAGGTTTAATTGACTCACAGTTCTACATGACTGGGGAGGCCTCAGGAAACTTACAATCGTGGCAGAAGGGGAAGCAAGCATGGCCCATCTTATGTGGCAGCAGGCGAGAGAGAGAGAGTATGTGTGTGTGTGTGCAAACATAAGAGAAACTACCATTTATAAAACCATTAGATCTCATGAGAATTCTCTCACTATCACAAGAACAGCATGTGGGAAACCGCCCCCATAACTCAATCACCTCCCACCAGGTCTTTCCCTCAACACCCAATTCAAGATGAGATTTGGGTGGGGAAACAAAGCCTAACTGTATCAGATATTTTAAGAGATTTCCACTTTTTAACATTGATCTTCTTTGTCATCATCATTCCACACTCTGCTAGTGTCTACTGGCTATAACACAAACAGATACACTATCACCTACAGTATGCTCAAGCAAGCTGCTTCCTTAAGGTTGGCACCTGTGAGCCTATGGGCCAGAATTCTACATCTTTTTGGAGAATTCCGACAGCAAAATTTCCTTTAGGCTTAGCATCTGACTGACCCTGTTTTTCTCAATGCTGTTTACTGCTCCAGACAGTCTGCTGAAATAATGATTTCTGTTTCATCTTTGTGAAGTTTACTGTTAATGAGAGGTTGGGATGTGCCTATGTGCCCCCACTTCCGACAGCCCTTGCTGATATCTTTAGATGATTTTTCACAGAGAATTCCACCAGACCTCACAGTTCTTAGCAGAGCCTTCTTACAACTGCTAATAATCAATTATGGTTGGCATTTGTGATGTAACTTTCCACCCTTTGCCAGATGGTCTGACTCCTTTTACTTTTAGTTAAAACAATCAAAAATAATCAGAGAATAGATTTTTTGGATCATCATATAACAATGATTTTCACTGAACATGTCCAGAAATATTATGTTGGAAAAACTAAATCTAGTTTGAACTAGTTCTCCTGGTTTCATTCAGTGGGCATAATTGGAGGCTATGGGATATTAAGAAAGAAACAAAGAAAAAGGCTATCTTCTTTTTGTTTTCTAACCAGGACTCAGTACTAGAGGAAGACAAGACCCAATTGCCTGCATTATTTAATTTTGTTATTATTGACTATATAATCTATGTGGAGCCCATAAAGCAAAGTGTCTAATATTTCACAATGGCTTAGAAAAAGTTTTACAAGTCACTGATATCCATTAAGATCACAAAGCAAATAACTCTATGACCTACTCATAATCTTCCAGGGTATCAGCAACTGATAGAAATATTTGGAAGCATTAAACTTTAGCTACCAGAGTTTTGTATTTCATATTGTGTTTAGTAATATCTTGGGCAAACATTCTTTTCAGACAAGACAAAGAGTGATCAGAAATTCAAAGTAGCTCTCTAGCACAGGAGAATGTGAATATAGGCTAAGTTTCAACCACTTAAAAATAAATGAGCAATAAAATGGCATAAGCCATAGGCTTTCCTACCACTATGCATTTTGTCCTGATTTCCCTCAGGAAAGTGGTTGAATAAAACTTTACACACATACAAGTTTTTAATTAATGTAGACAATTCCAAATATGAGATAAAGTAACAGCTCTTTATTTCATCGTCTAACTGCAATATTTTACTTGACAAAAGAATTTATAAATTTGGAAATTGTGAGCCAGTGAAAATAATCCTCATCTTCTTTGAAAAGAGAAAATAACAATTCTGTGGCAGTACCCTTCTCTTCTTCAACTTATTCCAGCATCTGTCTAGAACTGTGCTGTCCAACATGGTACCCACTAGCCATATGTGGCCATTGAGTACTTGTAAGTGGTTAGTCTAAATTGATATGTGCTGTAAGTTTAAGAAAAATACTGGATTTTGAAGACTTGTTCCTTTAAAAAATAAATAACATAACATTTATTAAACACTTATGTTTTCAGGTCACATGCTAAGCACTTGTGAGATTTTAACAATCCTATAAGAGAGTGACCAATGGTCCCAGTTTGTCTGGAGCTGAGAGTATAGGAGTTTCAGTGTAAAAACTGGAAATGTCCAGAACAAACCAGGACCTGTTGGTCACTCTATCTGTACATTAAATATTTTTCCCCATTTCACAAATGAAAACAGTTGAGGTTCAGAGATATTCAGTAACTTATCCAAATACACACTATAAAAAAGTGACAGAGAATGGATTCATGCTGTGTCTGGTTGTTCCTTAAACAATATACTATATTCTGTTTCCATCAAAATCAACAAGAAGATTCACTGTTTTGTAAATTCATTTCTCTGATTTACACACATAGAAATATATAATAATATGAGTGTTATTTTAAAATCTGGAAATAAGAATAGCTAACATCAATGTGTGTTGACTTATTTAATTTTTATGATTCCTTAAAACAGATACTGATGTTATGCCCATTTTACATATAAAGAAACTAATGCACAGATAGGTTAAGTGTCTTTCCCTCGGAAACAAATTTTCAGCACCCAGATTTAACCAAGACAGTCTAGCCTCAGAACCTGTGTTGCTAAGAAAGCCCTTTTGAACTAGATGTTGATGAATCCTGTAAATTTCATGGAACTACTGAATTTGGATTTCACCAAACATAAAGGGAGATGTGGAGATGTCTAAATACTTTTTTATATGCCATTGTCATTTTTGAAATCTTAATTTTGATTTGTCTTTGGTTTGCTGATATATATTTTCATGTTACATTTCAAAATATATGGATGATATATTTTCTGATTTTTGCTACCTTTATTCAGATAGAATACCTTGGTTTTATGTAAAATCCTTGGGCTACAATCTTTCCCCCTCCATATTTTATAGAAAATTAATACAAGTTGATGGTTCATTACCTTCCTGCATATATAGCAGGGGAGTCATCAGGTATCATCATGATTTTTTTTCTGTTGCAAATAAGCTGCTTTAATGACCTCAATGCTTTTGAAATATAATGCTACACTACAGGAATTTTTTAAATTGCCAACATGTCCCTAGCTATAGGTTTTTTAGTACTATTTCTTGCCTGGAACACAGCAAACTCTTTCAACCAGCATTGTAAACCCAGGAAATTTTTCATCAATTATATCTTTGGTGCTTCTGATCCAATCAGTCTAGTCTGTTCCTCAGAGCATGTGTAATTTTGAGATTGGATTTCCATTTTTGGCAGCTCATATCTATGATCTTCCTCCATATCTTTTTTATTATTGTGCTTTTTTCTCTACATTCTGAGAGAACTAATCATTGTTCACATTACCAGTTCAATTTTCTGCAGTGTCAAATCTGTCTTTTACTGTCTTCAACATGAATTTTAATCTAGATATTGAATTTTTAGCTCTTTTTAATTATTTTTTACTTCAGGAATCTCACTTTTTATCTTATCCTTTCATCTCAGCTCCTAACAAAAATGTCATTGGCATCATATGAGGGATGTTAATCATTTTTCTAAAATTTAATTCTTAGGACTACTTTTTGAGTCCAGGTCTTTCTTTCCCAGGTAATTTCCTATAGTGTCCATGGTGATTTTTTTTTATTTTCAGTTCCTCAGCATTGAGTAAGTCATCCCTATCTAAACTCTCAATGTTTATTATAGTAAACAGTTAGTGACAGCAAAGAGTAAATTAAACTTTTCCCACCTTAATATGGTTTGGCTGTGTGTTCCCACCCAAATCTCACCTTGAATTGTAATAATCCTGATATATCAAGGATGGGACCTGGTGGAGATAATTGAATTATAGGGGCAGTTTCCCCCATGCTGTTCTCGTGATAGTGAGTTCTCACGAGATCTGATGGTTTTATAAGGGGCTTCCCCATTCACTCTGCACTCATTTTCTCTCCTGCGGCTCTGCGAAGAGGTGCCTTCTGCCATGATTGTAAGTTTCCTGAGGCCTCCCCAGCCACGTGGATCTGTGAGTCAATGAAACTTCTTTTCTTATAAATTACCCAGTCCCAGGTATTTCTTCACAGCAGAGTGAGAACAGACTAACACACACCTCATCCTGACACACACTGTCTTCCTCCATGATCTACAATGTTATGACAAGTAAATAAACACATTTTTTGCGGCCGGGTGCAGTGGTTCACGCCTATAATCCCAGCACTTTGGGAGGCCGAGGCAGGCAGATCACGAGGTTAGGAAATTGAGACCATCCTGGTTAACACGCGAAACCCTGTCTCTACTAAAAATACAAAAAAGTAGCTGGGCATAGTGGCACGCGCCTGTACTCCCAGCTACTTGGGAGGCAGAGGCAGGGGAATGGCATGAACCCGGGAGGTGGAGCTTGCAGTGAGCCGAGATCGAGCCACTGCACTCCAGCCTGGGCAATGGAGCAAGACTCCATCTCAATAAATAAATAAATAAATAAATAAATAAATAAATAAATAAATAAAATACATTGTTCACCCCACTGTCAATATACTAGCATCTTTTCAATCTAGTGAGCTTCCTTTCTTCTGAAGTGAGACTTCTATTGCCTCTCACTCACTGACTCTCTAATAGTCTCCACAGTGCAGTCAGGAACACAAGTCACAGAAAGAACTGATGCCATCACTCTAGGAGTCTCTTCCAGGCACTTGACTTGTGCTGACCACGTTTTCAAAGATCTAACATGCTACTGCCAGTATATACACCACTACCCTTCTTCTGCCTAATACCCCTTCAACCTCCTTTACAGTGGGTATGTGGGCTGGGGAGGAGGCGTGGATGGTGAAATAGGGGGATCAAGGCTGGGGGGATTGAGGAAGAGACACCAAAATCAAAATTTAGTCTTGTCTCCGGTTTTTTTTTTCTTGGCTCAATCTCTATTAACTGTGTGTGTTTGGTGGGAAAGGGTGACAAGGAGATCTGAAGGAGAAAAAAAATCATTTTTCTACTCCTTTGAAGTAGACAAAATCAAAATAAAACAGCCATAAGATTAGGAGTCTATTTCCTGCACTTTAAAATCCCTTTTCATTGTTCTTGCAGTTACTGAAAATTCCTCCCAGATTTTGGCAATGGGTTAAATGTCAGTTTCATATTGCAGCTGCACTGTGAGAATTCCTCTTGATCTGTATCTTCATGGGTACTGAAAAGCCATGAGGGGCTGCAGTGAAAACTAGCTAAAGACATTTTAAACCCACTAGCATGTCTTCAGTTCAACCAGGATTGTATGCCTTATATTTTTAAAGGATTTCTTGTATTAAATATAAAATACTTTTCACTTAACTTTCTTCATGATTTTTTATTAGTCTTTGAAGTTGAATAGACTAACAGCTGACATTGCTTTTGATCTTTGGTGTTGCTGCACAGTGACTCTTTGAACATGCTGGGCTAGGTAATTTACATATCAACCTAAATAGCATCAAAGATTCATAAAGCACTTTGAGTGTTATACAGAGAGTTTATCAGACATAGCAGGATTGCTTTTGGTTTTGACACCTCTACTGAGTCTCCTCATATGTAATTGGGTTATCCAAAAATCATAATAATGAAATTTGACTCTAATGCTATTCTTAATAGGACAGTCAAATCATTAAAATAGACTTTTCTCAATACTATTACATTTGATGCAGCAATGTTAAACCAGTATGAACAAAGTCATTATAAGCAGACTTCAGGAGTCTGTTTTGCATTGGCAGGAGATGACCTAACATGATATTTTCATCTCTGTCATTACAAATAAAATATTTGCATTAACAATATTATACATTCAGATTCGAAACAAATTCAATTTAAAAATTCGTCATAATTGGAGGTATTGTGCTGTGAACGCCTGTAATTTCCTTGACATTCTCTACAATTCAGCCTAAATGTACTTCTAAAATAGTGTGCCTTTTTCTAAGTCAACTGCATCTACAACACTGCCATTCTTATGATCATCTGATAAAATCTCACCTTCTTGGGAATCATATTCAAACATCTAATTCTGAATATCATGAATGTCATGATACATGATTAAAAGATCCTAACTTCTTAATACCAGTCTTAGATGATTCTCTCCCTGGTAAGACTGGACAACATTTTCTCTAACTTTCCATTTCATGAACACGAAGTTTCTATTAACTGAGTTCCCAGTACCTCAACTAAGAATATAACATAAATTGTGTCTATGATAATGGATTTAATTCTCTTTTCCATACATTAAATTGATTGGTATATAGGTAAATTCTTTTAAAGAACATGGTGAAAGGCACATAAATTAATTGTGGTCAGAAGGGCTATATCTTTCTAACAAATAAATGAAATGAAAATTCAAACAGTTTTTGTAATACACTTAGTGGTGCATATCTGTTGCCAGTAAAAATATTATGAGCATTATGAATTCAGAATGTTTCTAGCTACACTTTAGAAAATTGAAAATTTTTATATGCATACTACAACACTAAACAGCCTAGGAGACTGAATAAATGAATTTTAAGCAGCATATTCAACGCAAATGTCTGGGTTTAGTTCAAAGAACTATTTGTTCGCAACGTTTCTCTGACTACATCTCTAGTTGATATGTGGCATGTGTGTACTATTTAGAAAATCTGAGGAATAAAAAAATCACAAAATGAAAAATAAAATCATTGCAGAAGTTAATTACGGGACATAGTTAAGTGAAGAATTAGAAAAGGTAAGACTATATATGTAGACACAATTCCCATTACAATAATACCTTTGTATTATTAACTTACTTTAGATGGATATTGATGGATCTGCAGAAAATTTTACATCTTCTAATTTTTTTGCAATGTTTTAAAGTTCTTCATATGGTGAAGTAATAATTGGTGTGGAGATGAAATGAAAGACTCCTGTGCATTTGTAAGTTTCAGACAAGCTTCCCCCTCTTACCCAATATGCTTTTTGCTTATTTACCTCTGCTGCCCAGCTATTGGGTACTCAGGAAATAAAAGTTAATTTTAAAACTTACCTAAGCAAAACATATTGGAAAAAAGACCAGCAAAATCATAAAGTGTGTCCAAAGTGTTTTAGAATTATCTGCTACTATTTTGAACTATGTATTTAAATATTTCTCAGAATAGGTATTGTTTCTACCATAAGACAATGGACAGCTTATCAAGATTTCAAACACTAATTCCATGTAATGTTTTGTGTTTTAGTGGCTCATTTTATCAGCAAATCAGGACTATTTTCACCATTAGACAATAGAAAAGAAGATATTTTATGATTTGTAGAGTTTTTAACATTGCTTTATAAACACATTTTTATTAAGGTTTTATTCATACTTTCTTTCCAACCTCTATCATCTAAAACATGACTGAGTTCTAACGTTTTGCCTTCATTCCACTTGGAAAATTCAGTAATTTATATGTTAAAATGTTGAATATAGTAAAAGAGTATTAGTTTTTACATTAATCATGGCTTTTTGTTTTCTGTATTTATTATGCTTTCACATTGTGAAGCCTTGCTGACACTGGAAGAGACTGTGCCTGGAGATAGCAGACAACTTGCCAGGGACATGCCTTTCTTTCTTTTTTTGAGATGGAGTTTCTCTCTTGTTCCCCAGGCTGCAGTGCAATGGTGTGATCTCGGCTTACCACAACCTCTGTCTCTCAGATTCAAGAGATTCTCCTCCCTCAGCCTCCCGAGTAGCTGGGATTACAGGCATGCACCACCATGCCCAGCTAACTTTGTATTTTTAGTAGAGACAGTGTTTCTCCATGTTGGTCAGGCTGGTCTCAAACTCCTGACCTCAGGTGATCTGCCTGCCTCGGCCTCGCAAAATGCTGGGATTACAGGGGTGAGCCACCGCACCCGGCCAGGACATGCCTTTCGTATGCAACCAATCCAGAGTTCACACTCCCAGCCACTTCATTATTGGTCTCTCACTGCCTGGGCCACTACCCCCTGTCTTGATCATCCCAGGGCTAGGCAACAGACAACTAGAGACAGTCTCTGCACTTCAGAGCCCACTGAAGTTATTCAAACTAGCCAATCCTGAACCTGCTTACCCTGCCCTACCTGTTCCTTCCTACAGAAACTACAATAATGGCTCTTGCTTTCATTTTTCCCTCATTCCCTCTGCCTCCAGACCAATGCTGGTGATTCCCTGCATGGTCCTGCATGGCATATGCCCCCTCTCTGGAACTGTGCATAACAAAGTATCTTTTTAATGTCAATTGTCTTTGAATGTGTTGTCCTCACCACACTTGAGTTACAATAAGACATACATTTTAAAACACATTTCATTCCCATGCAAGAAGTACTTTTTTAAAGAAAAATTCTCTAGTTTTTGAGAGAAGCATAATGTAAAATCTTGAAAGATATTTTAGGGGTCATTCTCCAACTTAATTCACTGCCATTAAAAACATTAGGATTGTTAGTACTCCCTGTCAAAACAAGTGATTCTTATTCTGTGGAAAGACATATCATGTCCCCACTCTAATTCAGTTCTCTAACCTAGCATTTCTCAACTAGTGTGCAGCAAATGGTTATAGCCTGAGGAGGCAGGATATATTCTTCAACCCTCATGGCAAAAGATGGGACCTAGAGTGGCCAGGACTCCTGTGCTGGGAACCTCTGGCTACAAACATCCTCCTCAGGTAGTCTCTGCTTGCTATGTAAATATTATTTGTTATATACACAGCATCTGGAAAAGATTGAAAGCACTACTTTAAGCCAATAATTCTCACAGTGTTTAGACCGTGGGGTTACCACTTTCAGGTGATTCCCCAGGCAGATATAAAATACAAGGAACACCAGAGACTCCCATGCATTTCCCATTTTCATTTTAAATATTGATCCACAGTAATGTTTACTTACCAACACAAATGCTCACCCAGATTTTTTACATACAACTTAAAATCTCTCAAGGCTCCTTGAAACTCTTTATCATGGCCAAAGAGCCCTCATGATATGGCTCCTGATTATCTTTGCAACTGTCTCCTGGCAAGTCCCAACATTTACTCTTCACTTGACCTATGTTAAACCTCTAACATTTCATAAACCATGTTATTTTTGTCTTTGCTGTCCCATTTACCCAAATGAACTGCTTCCTTTATTGACCTCGCATAATCCTACATATTATTGAAGATTCACTGTAAAATATTATCAAAGCAAACATGTTATTGACAACACCATTCCCATACCCCATTATATACATTCCTGTCACTTCTCATCTCCATGTGTGGTGGGTCGTATTAGGTGTCAACTTGACTAGATCAAGGAATGCCTAGCTGGCTGATGAAGCATTGTTTCTGGGTGTGTCTGCAAGGGTGTTGGCAGAGGAGATTATCATTTTAGTCGGTGGGCTGGAACAGAAAGACCCACCCTCAATGTGAATGGGCACCATCCAGTTGGCTGCCAGTACAGCTAGAACAAAACAGGTGGAAGAAGGGGGATACGTAGCTTGCTTGCTGTGTCTGCTCCCTCTCTCTTCCCATGCTGGGCAGAACTCTTGACTTCCTCTCCTACTGCCCTTGGATATCAGACTCTATGTTTTGGGGCCTTTGGACTCTGGGGCTTGTACTAGCAACCTTCCAGGGGCTCAAAGGTCTTCAACCTCAGACTGAGGGCTGCACTGACAGCTTCCTGTACTCCTTGCAGTCAATACTACTGCCCTTCTTGTTCCCCTGCTCTTCCCTTTTGAACATGTGAAACTGCTATTTCTTTCCTTTCTCTGCTTTCATGGCCACAGGATTTAGTATTTCAGTAGGTATGTGACTCAAGATTACCTTCTGGGTCCTTTTCTGTAATATAAATACTGGTAAATTATAAGTCTTTCCTGTCTTTTTAACTAGGAAGATATAATCCAGGAAGCTGCCAGAAATTCTGGGTACGGACACAGAGATAAAGATAGTTTCAGAGGATGAAGCATAATGGGAGAAGTACAAATGAGAGAGTAAGACAAAGTGAGTAAGACAAAGTGTCCTGGTGGCTTTCCAGACCCTGGTTTAAGGTGTTCAGCTCTGCCATAGGCAATCCCTTTTTTGCTTAAGCTGATTCAAGTTAGAGTTCTATCATTACCAAAATGGGCTAACTAATAGAGATGGAAATCCACAAATGTAAGTTGAATGACAGAAGAAAGAAGAAAGGAAGGAAGGAAGGAAGGAAGAAGAGGAGAGGGGAGGGGAAGAAGGGGAGGAAGGGAAGGAAGGGAAGGAAGGGAAGGAAGGAAGGTTAAAACTTAAGTGTATCAGGAAATTCCTTTAACCTCCCTAAACTCATTCAAGATTCAAAGTTTGTGGACTTTTTTTTTTTTTTGAGATGGAGTCTCACTCTGCCCAGGCTGGAGTGTAGTGGCACAATCTTGGTTCACTGTAAGCTCTGCCTCCCAGGTTCATGCCATTCTCCTGCCTCAGCCTCCTGAGTAGCTGAGTAGCGCCCGCCACCATGCCTGGCTAATTTTTTTTTTTTTTTTTGAGACAGAGTCTCACTCTGTCACCCAGGCTGGAGTTCAGTGGCATGATCTTGGCTCACTACAGACGTGATCCTCCTGGGCTCAAGTGATCCTTTCACCTCAGCCTCCCAAAGTGCTGGGATTATAGGCATGAGCCACTGCACCTGGCCTATTTTGGATATTTGTCCCCTCTAAATCTCATGTTGAAATGCAATCTCCAATGTTGAAGGTGAGGCCTAGTGAGAGGTGTTTGGATCCTGAAGGTGGAACCCTCATAAATGGTGTGGTGCCCTGCCCACAGTAATGAGTGAATTCTCCTCTATTACTTCACACAAGAGCTAGCCATTTAAAAGTGTGGCACTCCTCTTCTCTCTCTCTTGCTCCCTCTCCTGCCATGTGACATGCCTGCTCCACTTCCCCTTCCACCATGACTAGAACTTCCCAAGACCTTATCAGAAGCAGATGCTGGTGCCATGATTCTTGGACAGTCTGAAGAGCCATGAGCCATACTAAAGCTCTTTGATTTATAAGTTACTCAGCCTCAGATATTCCTTTATAGCAACACAACATGGACTAGTAGAAGTGGCAATCATGTGTCAGACCTTCTCCAGGATTAAATTTGAAAAACAAACACATTGTTATAAATTCAAGGATCTACTATGTAAATCATACAATAATAATTACAAGAGAATTTTTAAGATCCCTAGTAAGATATCTGTACATTTCTCAAGTTATTTATACATTCAGGGCTTTCAGAATTTTTTAAAAAAGAGACTGATACATGGCTACATTAATTTAGTCACTAGCTTCCAAAAATCTGTGACATTATTACAAGATGAGAAAATAAAATGAATTGCCAATTTTGCTGTCTAAACTGACCAACAATTTAAAAGGTTAAAAGATTAAATACACAAAGCTCTTAGTGTCTAAAGGACATTTTGCAGTTCTGAGAAAGATGATTATTCTATATTAGTTTTGGAAAGCTTAGAGTCTAGCAAACTATGTATAGGTTTTTCAGATATATACAAACAGTATGACCTATCTACACTTTGTTTAAAAAAATCTATATCCATTAAATATTGGTCCTTCTTACTGACCACCCATTATATTTTATCATTACGTAAAATGCAGTAAGAGCAATACACTAGGTGCTGGCCAGAGCTGCAGATCCAAAGTAATTTTTTAAATGGAAATTAATTCAGCAGTCTAGAGAAATACTATCACAAACAATGTCCTGCTGAATCTCATTAAATCAACGTGGAAAGACATATAGTTGGAAAGGTAAAAATAAATCAATAAGATTAAAAAGGAAGTCTATGTTTTACAGAAAAGAGAGAGAAAGAGAGGAGTCATATTATCTGGTTGTTAAGTGACAGGATTTAAGTAGGACTGATTTGTCTCCCTTATAGGGAAAAGCAGTTTTGAGGACTAGAGCAAAATACCATTTGCACATGGCCCAATTTGTACAAACTGCATTTTCCTCGGCAAGATTTCACTCCATCTTTAAAGATGGAGATGAGCTTTCACCAGAGGAGCTATTGCCTAGCAACAAGATGCTAAGAAGAAGGCGAGCTGAGTCCTCTCTATAAAGGGCTCCCTCTCTCTCTCTCCACTGCACTGCAATGATTTCCAGCACAGACTGATGCCCTTGAGGGAGTCACCTTAACAAACAGAAGACCATGGGAAAAGAATTTTGCTAAGATCACGAAAAAGTCTAAGCTTCTTTTGTTTTTCAGCAGACATTCGGCGCTCACTCCTCTGTGCTTAGCCCTACACAAAGCATTTTCACAAACGTGTGTTTATTTCCTTTAAGCCCCTAGCTGTCACCAGTATTGAGTCATATGGCTGACTAGCTGACTAGCTATAGACCTAAGGTCTGTCTGGTCTTACCTGACACTGTCAAATGTTTGCTGAGAAGCACTGATCTCCATCATCTTTGCTATTGCCTCAAATGTTAAACTCCTACCCCTACGCTAAAATAGGCAGGGTGGCAAATCCTCTTTTAAACTCTTTTTCACAGTTTGAACAGTTCTCTGTTCCTCCTATTCCCCATCCCCACCGTCTTGATAAAGATTCTAAGTCTTTATTGTCTGTTTTTTAACGGGCTTCTACTAAGTACATAGTACTAGGTACTAGCGACAAAATTAGGAACAAAACTTAATTCCCATAGGAGCCTATAGAGGACCATAGGAGTAAACAGAAGAAGCACAGAATGGCCGAGAAAATCAAGAAGCAGTGGAGAAGGCTGCCCGGAGATGGCACCTCTACCCTGACACCTGCAGTACCCACAGAAGTCAGTCTTGCAAAAGGATGGGCATGGCTGGAAAGTGGCCTGGGATGATGGTGGGGAAAATAACATTCTGGGCAGAGAGAACAAAGGCAGTGCTAAGTGACAGGGAGCCTGAAGCCTGAGGAATATGTTACTTTCTATGCTATAATTCAATAGTAATAATTTTTTCACAATATCCAAATTGACTCACTACCTTTTTATTGCCACCTGGGATACAGCCAAAGACCGTTCACAAATATGATACAAAAGCTATTGTTATTTCATCAGTGTTTTATTCAAACTGCATTTAATCAAAATGTGCTTCCATATGTATCAAAATGGCATCATGGCCTGGACTATGCTCAAAACAATAATTCTTAAGTATATAGGACAATATAATAGCGTGATTACTAAACAAATCTGTTGTCAAATTGTAACTATCCAAGAAAAATTAGAAAATGTATTCTGGGCAAACCAGATACAACTCTTGCAAAAGTCTGTATTCACATGTTCTTACCTATTCTTAGATACAGGTTTGATTCTTTTTTTAAAAGAACAGAGTAGGCAAATCAATAGACTAGGATTGTTTAAAGAGATACAACATGTGATTTAATTTTTGAAGAGGTGTTCTGAAAACACTACGCCCAAAATTTGAGCTTCGGGCTCTTCTGATTTGCTATTCAGGGGCTTCTACGCTGCCTCTCTGCTGCCCTCACGTGAAATGACAGAGTATAGCAGCACAGAAAATTCCTTAAAAAAAAACTCACAACAACCTCAACGTAGAACTACAAAAAGGGAGAGATGACGTGATGAGCACAAGCCTTTCTCACAGATTCCAGGAATCTGGATTTGTTGTGACTCAATCACTGTGCAGATGGGTTTCCACTGAATAATATTTTCAGGCCTTGTTTCAAAGACAGGAGAGTTTTTCAACATCAGAAGAGAGCTCAAAATGTATATTTAGAAAGAGGAAGGGTGGAGAAGCAGGATTTAATTGGCTAATTAAGTCTCCAAAGTGTACAATTACAGAACCATTACTGCTCAGCCAAAACTAAACCTTGCTACATTTTTTTTCACCTTAGAAGTGTTACACCATTCTCTTGCTAGTGGAATGATGCACATCAGGGACTTCATCTAACCTTCCTTGTTTACTGAAGCTAAATATACCTACTTCCTTTAAAAGTAAGCTTAAAAGCCAACTTGTATTTCATACAAAATATAAAAGGAAATTTCCATTTTTGAGCTAACTTTTCTAGACTGCCCTTCAAATATGCCAATCCTTTCTTTTTTAAAAAAAATTTCTTCTATGCCTTTGAGATTGTAGTCACTAAGTAGTCTCACAGCTTCATACTTACACTTCTACAGACAATTTGCAAATGGCTTCCCAGCCTCTTATACATTCAACAAACTTTGAATGTCTCTTCACAGTTTGAAAATAAAAGGCTATTTCCTCCTGTCCTGAAACGTGATTTTCCTATATTCTCTATAGTCTCATCATTTCTCCAGACTTACCACTCAAAAGTTATTTTCTAATCTCTTTTTCCCTTTCTTCCGTATTCATTTTCCAGCTAGTCAATGCTGAGAACTTTGCCATGAATTTACAATACATTGGAGGTTCCTGGAAAAGTAGAGGCTTGATACAGATTTACAGCGTGTGTGACTTGATGGAAAGGAACAGAGAGATACATTACATAAGTAATCATAATTTTGAACAAAGGCTAAGAGGTAAGTATGCTATAACAGGGAAATGGAATCTAATTCAGGGCAAGAGTACAAAAAGGATAGGCATGATGAAATGATTTTAGACCAATGTCTATAAGACAAGAAATTGATAACTAATAAAAAGGAGGAGGAATGCATTCCAGGCAGAGGGAATGGTTGGTTCTTAAATGCTGAGGTAAGAAGGAACTTGACATTATCATAAAACTGCCACATGGACAGGGAGCTGAGGGGGCATAAAGAATTGGCCAGAGTGGAGTGCTAGCCAAAGTTTTTCTTTCCCTTGTTAAAATATGTATAATTTGTTCTGTTTCATTTTTAATTGAATTTGAATGTCTTTTAACAGGAAATACAAATACCACAGGCCTCATCATATTCTATAGTTTTATGAGCAGGTGGATCATTCGTTCATGCAAACTGCCTGTTTCCATAAGTGTTAGAGGTTAAAATTATGTCTTAGGGTCCATGTGATGAGATTTTATCCTAACAGCAAAGAAAGCCATGGAAGAGTTTTAACAGGGAAGTGACACGTGACACATTCTGATTTGAGTTTATAAAATACAGTAAAATTCTTTCAGAACACAGTAGGTGTAGTCCAGAATTTTTCACTACCATTAAATGTGGTGTTTTGTTATGGTGAGGTTAACGAAGTGACCTGGATGAGCCTACAAGAACAACAGGTTGTGAGTTATGGGAGTCCGGAAGAGCTGTCCAAATTCCTCCAAGTCAGGGTCTGCGCCCTGGCTTCAGTCTGGCACCACCTAGTGGCAACTGTTCACTCCAGGTTAAATATTGGTAGATTGGTAGGGATGATTCTGGACTCTGTGGCTCATATTTCCAAGATCACAGCAGCAATATTGGGGATCTCTTGTTTTGTTGGTACTATGTAGGGAAACTGGACTGGAAGAACACTGGTGGAGCAGAACTTCCTCTTCCATTTCTCAAGACAGAAATTTCTGAAATTTCCTCAATGGGGCTTGCCTTTCTCTCTTTCCCCCTCTACCCCCAATCTCCCAGCAAAGGATAAGAACTTTAGCTCACTCCTATTTGGAAATGGGAAAAGGATGGGAAGTAGCAACCAGTCACAAATCAAATTATATCCAAGTTATCTTAATAACTGGTGGTGTTATGGTCTTTTAAGGTAACAGTGCAGCTGTCATGAGGAACATGGATTGTAGGCTGAAGAGAGGCTGTTTGGTTAGCAAAGCATTAGGAAGCAATTGCAATAGCTCAAATGAGAAATGGAAGTTTTTTTAGACTAAGGTGGCAGCAGCAGAAATGAGTTTAAGAGACAGTTTAAAGATATTTAGGAAGCAAACCCAGCTTCATTCTGTGACTGATTGGAAATTGGGGAATAGAGAAGGAAGTGTTGAGAAAGATCCATGATTGCCCAGGTTTCTAACATGAAAAAATAAGCAGATGGTGGCTTTGTTTATTGAAATGCTTGAGAGGAAGAAACTTTGAGGAAAAGAATCAGGAGTTCAGTTGTTTTGAGCATGTTGCATTTGAAGTCCTATAAGATGTTATATGTTCATTGGTTAAGCAAATGGATATGCATATCTAGAGCTGAAACACAGTGATGTGACTGGAGATGCAAATTTGTTACCTGTGGCTATAGAGATGTTAGCTCAAGTAATTATAAAGAAGATGGATTTGGGGGGAAATAGGGTAGATTAATGAAAAAAAGCATGACTAGGACTCAAGAATGAGGAAAATGAAGAGAATATGGTATTACAGAAGTCAGAAGAGAAAGTTTCTAACTCGAATGCGTAGTAAACTGTACTGAAAGCTATTCAAAGGTCAGGCAAGTCAGGGTAGAACCATCTGACTTACTGATCTGGACAGCATTGGTGACCTTAGCAGGCATAGTTGTGTGGAGGAAGTGAAAGTAAAAACTAGAACAGAGTAATTTTCTGATTTATTTTAAAAACCATCCTTCTCAGCAAACTAACACAGGAACAGAAAACCAAACACCGCATGTTCTCACTCATAAGTGGGAGCTGAACAATGAGAACACATGGACACAGGAAGGAGAACATCACACATCAGGCCCTGTAGGCGGGTGGGGGGTAGGGGAGGGATAGCATTAGGAGAAATTCCTAATGTAGATGACGGGTTGATGGGTGCAGCAAACCACCATGGCACGTGTATATCTATGTAACAAACCTGCACGTTCTGCACATGTATCCCAGAACCTAAAGTATAATTTTAAAAAAGGTAAAAAAAATCATGAAATGAAAAATGTTTGATTGTATATAATTGAAGAGCTATAAGCAGCAAGCCTAGATACTGCCTTCAAAAAGCTTAACTTTTGTTTTTATGAAGGCAGAGATTTGAGAATATTTAAAGTAAAGGGTCCACAGCAAGGGAGGAAGTCAGCATAGAGGATAGAGAAAAGATTCAAAGTGTAATATTCTTGAGAAAGTGAGAAAGGATGACATTGAGAACATAGGAGAGATAAGTCTTTGACTGGAGGAGGAAGAGTCTACTATTGCAGTCAGAGGAAAAAAGGGGTGCAGATGACCGGAGTCTCAGAGATGCTGTGCTTGGCAGTTCAGAGCATTCCTGTGTGAAGCCTTCTATTGATTCTTTGCAATGTCTTCATTCCCACTGCCCTCAGTATTTTAGGTTTAGACTATTTTCTTCACCTCTTATCTGCTCACCGTGCATCTGGACTCCCTTCCAAATCAAATCAAATCGACAACATTCAGCACAGTTTGATAAATAAAACATCATCAAGAACTAATTTAATAATGTCGCATCTCCACTTAAACATCTTCGGTGACTACAGAGAAGGATATTGAAGAAGAAGCACTGAATAATAAGCGTCAGAAACATGCCAAAATGGAATATGTGGCCTTAGCTGAGGTTTGGAGTCGTCTAAATTCCTTCATCTTCTGTTCCTGTTTAGGCAAACGTTTTTTAGTTTATACATCCTTACTTCCCTGAGCTGATGACGCTTAACATCATGACATATCATCAGTCTTCAAGGTTCATTTATTTTCTTATTTCTTTCATACGTTACACTGATGACTCCTCACACATAAGGAAATCCTGAATCACCCATTTGGTTCATTTCATGTATTAATCTATATTGGAATTGAATTTCCCATGGCTTTGCCCAAAACCTTCAAAGACAGTCACCACATTTCTATTGTTTGTTACATATCAGAGAAACTAGAAGAGTACCTTTTGTATTATACATGCATAAGAATACATGTAATATTTTGCAATAGTCGCAAAGATAGGAAAACAGTTAACAAAACAAGAAGTATTCAAGAAATTACTTCTGCAACAGCATTGTTTTAAACCTCACAGCCATGTTTCTATAGGAATGTTCAATGCATATTTCCTAATTCACTCCATACATCTTTCTTTTGTGCACATTTCCTCTTCGAGAGTCAAAAGAATTAAACTGAGTTTAGTTGTAGTTTAGTTCTAATTGTTTGACCTTAGGCAAGTCACTTCCCCTCTGGGCCCCAGTGTTTTCACTTACACTAGAAGGAGACTTGTCTAGGAAATTCTCATTTTTCCTCTAGTTTCTGATTCTATATTTTTAATAATTCTGGTTGAATAGGCATTTTATATTGTTGAGATGGTTCCCATAGGGTAACGGTCCTAGAATTTATCATGTTTTTCTTTGCATTGACTATAAAAGTAAAAAAAAAAAATGCTGAGTGATGCTTTCATTTTTGCCCTGAGTCATTTTGTCCTTATTGGGGAAATCCTATTTCCACCTTTAGACTATTGGGCATGACGTGGTGAAACCACAATACTCTCAACTCCTTGCTAAGAAGTGATGTTTGATAGTGATTATACATTTAGTCCCACAATATTACCTAACAGGAAAGAAATCTGCTTTTAGATTAGGCTCTAAGGAAAAAGCAGTTCTCCCCACACAGTCATAATAATGATAATGATAATATCCCTATCATTGGATAGCAAATCATGACTAAAAATGAAATCAATTATGTCACTCCTCCAACTTGTAATAATTTATATTTGTGTAAGATAATCAGCTAACATTTTATACAATGTTTTGAAAACAGCACCACTTTCAATAAAATAAATTGATAAGACTCAGTTTAATCATTGAATGAATGAATGAACTAATGGAGAATTAGAAAGAACTAAGCCCTATTCATCAATCAATACTGAAGCAAAGACCAGGATTTGTAATTCTTTTTTTTTTTTTTTTTTTTTTTTTTTTGAGACGGAGTCTCGCTCTGTTGCCCATGCTGGAGTGCAGTGGCCGGATCTCAGCTCACTGCAAGCTCTGCCTCCCGGTTTATGCCATTCTCCTGCCTCAGCCTCCCAAGTAGCTGGGACTACAGGCGCCCGCCACCTCGCCCGGCTAGTTTTTTGTATTTTTTTTAGTAGAGATGGGGTTTCACCGTGTTAGCCAGGATGGTCTCGATCTCCTGACCTCGTGATTGACCCGTCTCAGCCTCCCAAAGTGCTGAGACTACAGGCTTGAGCCACCACACCCGGCCCAGGATTTGTAATTCTATGGTCAGAAATTAAAGCCCTCAACCACAGCAGCAACGTCCCAGCTGAGAGTGAGTGACACACAGAGCAGCTCAGAAGCGCCTGAAGGAAGAAAGTTAGTCTCAGAGTGACAAACATAACAGTGGCCCCCTCAAAGATGTCCACAGCCTAATTCCTGGAAACTGAGACTGTGTTACCTTACATGACAAAAGAAACTCTGCAAACGTAACTGAATTAAGGATGTTGATGGAGAGATTATCCTGCATTATCCTGTGGGCCCAACATTATCACAAGGGCCCTTGCAGGAATGAGGCAGGAGGTCCAGAGTCAGAGAAGGAGAGGGGATGAAAGAATCAGACGTCAGTGATGTGAGTTCACGAGACAATCACACTGTTGACTACAAACTGTTGGATTCTTCTTTGATGTCAGTTTACACACAGCCTAAAAATAGTTAGGATACAAATGCTGAATTGTGTGAATGTATTTGTCTGACACTTTAGATGACTCTGATGTCCTTTCATGTCTTGTTAGGGTTTCTTTTTAGCTAAATGTATTTGTTTCATATTGCTGCTGTAAAAATTACAAACTTAATGAATTACACACACTGATAAAGATTTTCATGCAAGAATTAGTGGCGTGTGTGTGTGTGTGTGTGTGTGTGTGTGTGTGTGTGTGTATCTACATTAACTGCATGGTAAATACCCAAAATGTTCACTTCTCAGTGGGGGTTCAGTCCACCCCAACAAATTCTGTTATCGATTTTATAATCTTTTGAATTAAAGACCTCCTCTAGACATTTTTAAACATAGCAACATGGGCTGTTCATATCCATTTATTATCAATAAATTAGATGTGATTTTTTTTTCTGAATAGAAATAACTTGCAGCTCTCAACATGAGGTGGGAAACTATATTGTAGTTGGTACTGTGCTCAGCCCTAGGAATTCAGAGACAAAAAAGGATGTGGTTGCTAGTGTGAAGAAAATCAGGTCACCCTAGAAAGGAAGACTTCAGTTATTTCACAACCTTGTATTGGGCTAATGGTTCTGAGTAATTTTTCAAGTCTTTTCTATCCAACAACTGGGAGTATTTTATCTACCTCAAAATATTCTGGCTGGGTGAGGTGGCTCACGCCTGTAATCCCAGCACTTTGGGAGACCGAGGTGGGCCTATCACCTGAGGTCAGGAGTTCAAGACCAGCTTGGCCAACATGGTGAAACCCTGTCTCTACTAAAAACACAAAAATTAACTGGTCATGGTGGTGCACGCCAGTAATCTCAGTTACTGGGAGGTTGAGGCATGAGAATCGCTTAAACCTGGGAGGCACAGTGAGCCGAGATTGCGCCATCGCACCCCAATCTGGGCAACAGAGCAAGACTCCATCTAAAAACAAACAAAAATTTTATGTGCCATTATTTCAATAATACATATCCACCTAGAAAACATTATTTGGAGATATATTCTGTCTTTCAATAAAAGATTATAGCTCCTAATAAAGATATGCATTAATAAAGCATTAATTTTCAAAATGCTTCCTAACACGGCATGGCTTACTTGTACAACTAAACATGGAACTCATGAGGAAGCCTCTTTTGGTCTCCAAATACAGTGGACAACATTTATTCTACCTTTCCTTCTTCACCACCAATTAAGCATTGTTAAATGTTGCTGCTAAGAGATTCCATTTAACATATCACCTAAAAACATGAGTCCTCTCTCAGGTTCATGAAACAAAGGATCTTATTCTGGAATCCATGAATCAGCAGCAAAAGGACTTCAAGGAATCTGTTAATCGCTTGAAAGTGTGTTTGTATGTGTGTGTGTGCGTGCGCGTGCATGCCTATGCTCACACATGTGTATATTCTTTTAGATATAAGGTCAATAAATGTCATCAGTGCTCAAAGAGGTAAAGAGAACTACTGCCCTTCTGTAGGCTAATTACAGTAAGCAAAAGGTTAGGTATTTGGAGGGAGTTTCCATTCTTATCCGAATCACACCATCCCATTTATACCATGATCACATCTATTCACCTTTTACTGCTTCAGATTTTTACACTCTGAAACAGGGCTAATGATTATTTGCTTATGCCCCATATTATTTAGAAGACAGAATAAAAACATAGACCTCATTCACTTCCCTCTCTCTGAGTACATGCCAATGCTCCCCATCAGCTAAACCTAACTGTAAGCCGACATGCAAGGTTCCCTGTTGATGTAGTCCGTACAACCCATCTCGTATGGCAGAAAAAAAGAGTGGAGAAGGATGGAAGATGAAGAATGGATCCCAGGGGCTTAGGGGTAGTGGGTAAAAGGAATTTATCTGGCACACGCCTTCAAGTAGGAAGTTCTTTAGCTAAATGTGTTAAAACGTGGTCTTTATACTTGCTCTTCCACCTGCCTAGCTCACTCTTTCACCTCCTTCAGGTCCTTTGGGTCACCTCTTCGGTAAACCTTCTCTTATCACCCTATTTGAAATAGCATCCTGCTTTACTCCTGCCCCTGACTCTCTATCCATCCGCGTCCCCTACTTTGAGTCAGATGGTAGCACTATCACCATTAGACAAGCCTGTACACTTCACTTACTTGTTTTACTTGCCTCTCTTCCATATTCCATATGCTCTAAGAGAACAGGAAATAGTTTTTCTCTTCTGGAACTTTATGATATCTTCATTGCCTGTATTAACAATATCTAATATTTCCTTCATTCATCAATAAGCCTATATTGAGCATCCCCAGATGGGGAAACTGATGCAAATGTCAACGTTGGGAAGAAAATGCCTGTATTAACTGTGTTTTTAAAATGGAAACCAGCTTATGCATGACAAAACTGTAGTGATTTGTTTTTTTTTTTTTTTTTGAGACAGTCTTGCTCTGTCGCCCAGGCAGCAGCACGATCTGGGCTCACTGCAACTTCTGCCTCTCGGTTTCAAGCTATTTTTTTTCCTCTTTCAAATTTCTCTTGGTAGTTTTCACTACCTGAATGTTATCTCCTAAATCTCTCCCTTTCCAAATGTCACTTTTAGGCTCAAATATCCTTTTCTATTAAGTTTCTCCTGTTTTGTCCGACGTAACTGCTCTCTCTGACCAATATCATGTTATTGGTACCACTAGGAGTATTAAACGCCTCCCATACATGTCAGTTATTTGTGTACATATCTTAACAGCAAAAGTGAAACCCATGTTCTTTCAAAAAAAGGTCTGCGATTTATGCTATTTTCATGCTTTACAGCACTGAGTACAGTTCCTTGCTTGTCATGTGTTGAGAGCATCAGGACTGGAGTAAGAATCCCTGCCTTCAACTCCTGCCTCCACAGTCACTTGCTGTGAGATACTAACAGGTCATTTAAGGTCTCTAAGCTACTTCATGAGTTTGCTGTAAGGGTTAAATAAGATGATATATTTAAATCATTAGCTAATATATACTCAATAAAATGATTCGTGATTGATATAGTATGTGTTCAGTGTTTGTTAAACAAATGAGTTTATAGTAAGTTTTTGAAGAATGAAACAGTGCACAATGAAACCATTCGATGTTCTTGCTTAATGATGTATGATGTGAACCAGAAAATGACTCAGTGTTAAGAGAACAGCCTCTTGAGTCAGACTTCTAGAGATCAAATCCATCCCTTACTCCCTGTGTGAGCTTAACCAAGTATTGAACCTTTCTAGTCCTGAGTTTTCTCATCTACTTAACTTACAGAGAACAGAGGCTGGGCATAGTAAGTGATCAGTAAACTAATTATAGACACTAAAAACCAAACTGAAAAGAAAATTAATCTGACAGGCTGCCAGACATTCACAAATTTTAAGAATTTAGGTTGCACACAAATAAAGAGATATAATTAATCTTTTCAAAGATTCTTATTGCCAGGTTCTTTTCTTTTCAAGATAGGACTAAACCATAGACATTTAGGGAAAAAAAAAATTTCAAAACAGGCAACATTCCAAAAAGAAAAAACACAACTTTAAAATTCCTTTTATGTGTTTGTTAAAAGTCTCAAAGCAGCTGTTACTAAAACTTTCAACTTTCTGTCATCCAACAATGTTATTTCACAATCATTAATAATTAATCATAGGTCTCTGATTCATTCTTGTATGCTCTAAAAATAGGACACCATGAATAGGCTCAGATCCTTAGCAACAGAATATTGAATATTCCACTAGCTTAACCTGGGTACCTAGTCACATTTTGCAAACAGATTTGTCTCAGGATTGCTAAGTTGGAAGATATTTAATGGCAAAGTCAGATATGCTTTTTCTATTTGCAGTAAGTCAGGCTGATCTCAGTAAAGGTCTCACCATTTCTTCTCTCTCTTTGCCTAGTGGTGGAAAGCAAAAAGGCTTTTGCAACCATCTTGAGCCCTGGAGATGAAGGCTATCATGCATAAAGCCTACTAAACCACCAGAAACCTGGTTGGTTACTTGATGGATGCTTGTTTGTTTGTTTGACAGAATCTTGCTCTGTCACCCAGGCTGGAGTGCAGTGGCATGATCTCAGCTCCTCTGCCTTCTGGGTTCAAGTGATTCTCCCGAGTAGCTGGAGTTATAGGTGTGCACCACCACACCCAGCTAATTTTTTTGTACTTTTAGTAGAGACAGGGTTCACTATGTTTGCCAAGCTGGTCTTGAACTCCTGGACTCAAGTGATCCACTCGCCTCCCTAAGTGCTGCGATTACAGGCGTAAGCCACCGCACCAGGCCTGATGGGTGTTTTTGATGTCCACCATGTGACAGATATTTGCACATGTTCCGATGAATGAGGAAATGGCATAGATAAAGGTAGCATCTAATCTATTTAAAAATTTTTAAGGTTAATGTGTTCAATAAACAGTGTAAGACAGTTATATAACACTTTACAAGCATGAGTTCACTTAATCTTCACTGTAGCACCATGGAGTAACTGATGCAAGTGTTAAGTATCTATCCAAGAATTATACACCCAATAAGGGGAGGCTCCAGTACCCAAACCCAGGAAGTCTGTGTCCTATATCCTAGCCTAAGCCCTAGGCAACCCAGCAGATCAGTAAACCACAGATGTGGTTAACAAGTCTGTATATACCTCCTGGATTAACAGCAGGACACATATGAGGATGGACAAAGGTGGATTTAGTATGAATGTGTATGTATGTCTGTTCCCTAGCTTAGCATTCAAAATATTCAATTCGCCAAGTAATATCCTATCTATGGGTTTCAGTAATATGAAGTAATAATCAGGAGATAGTAGGGATGCACACAAATGTGTATATTGGAGCCTAATACAAAACAGCAGAGGCAACAAGAGAAGGTCTTTGACACTTTGTACAAGTAGTCCTGGACTTACCCATGAGTAAGAAAGCACATTCCCCTTTTCTCCCCCGATCAAAAACCAGTCCCTCTCTTCCTTTCTCAGATGGATAGAAGGATAATAGATGGATATTGATAGATAGCTCCACTTCCTCATTCCCCTCAAATTCCTCTTTTATTCTTTGTCTCTCACCCAAACTAGATAACTTCAAGCCTGAACCCACGAATGTCTCTCTGGACACTTGCAGGGTCCAATACAATAGCCATGGACTACATGTGGCCACTTAATTTAAATATAAACTAATTAAAATAAGCAAGTTTAAAATGTAGTTCCTCAGTCCATTCTCCACATATGGCTGGTGGCTAATATTGGGCAGCCCGGATATGGAACATGCCCATCATCACAGAAAGTTCTGCTCTGAAGAGTGATAGGGGTCACTGCTGGTTCTGTCCCCTGAAAGTGGCACTGATTCCTCTTTTCTGAGTTCCTCTGTTTTTGTATCATCACAGAACTACACAATTAAGTTGAAGAAAGCCATCTACTATAAACATAGAAGTTATTTGGCAACATTTACTTTATCACACACTTCCCTCAGTCTGCCAACAATCTTTGATCAAAGTCATTGGCAAGTTTCCATGCATTTTTCAAGATTTTTTCTTTCATGACATCCTTCCAAGTAGCTAAAAGAAGACAGCTTAATATATGTGAACTTTTTTAATCAAAGAAATACGACTACCTAGCTTATTCCATTCTTTACCTAAAATTTTTTATCTCACCTTATGAATTATTAAGAGACAATCATCTTTACCACATTGTTTTCTATCCTGATATGGGCTCACCTCACTTTATCCTCTCAGAATTGTATCCAAGTGAATTAAAAAATTTCTGTATTCAGTTTCTGTAATATTATACCAGTGACAGACTATCAGCAATTAAGCCATTGAGTCAGCAACTAAGGAAGTTTAGACAAGGAAAACATGATTATAATTATTTTGTTCTAAATATTAGAATAGCTCCTCCATAATCTCTTTTGCTAAAGCAAGGTGAATTATAATATCCATTAATTCATTTAGCCATTAGATATTGAGTTATAATTTACTACAAGTCTGATACTGTAATAGAGGTACCCCCAGACACTAAAGTTCTTACAATATAAAGTTCTTACAATATAATGGGCTCGCTCAAACTACTAAAATCAAAAAGTGGTGTTCGTTTCCCTTCAACATCCCACAGGGTGATGGTGACTACCTAAATTTAAATCTCTGTTCACATTACCAAAACAAACCCACACTGATCCAAAAACAGAGAAAATAAAACCACCTATAATCCATGGCTCCAGTGTACTTGGGAAATCGTGTGACACATTTCAGTTTACATGTGAGGGGAGACTCAGCAAAGTTGTGAGGCCACTCCAGGGTCCATGAGGAGAGAGCGCTGGGACTCAGCAGCAGCAGAACACGGAAAAACAAAAAGTCACTCCCGAAAGGAGGAAATTCTGCCTGGAGTAGAGAAATACTGAAAACAGGGATGCAACCTAGTGAATCAGAACCCTGGCTCCTGGAGAAGTGAAAGGAAGGGACAAAAACATGTGTAGTGCCAGAGGTGGCAGTCTTAGGAAGATATGGCCTGGGAGGGACAGGGAGGTGGAGCCCTTGGAGACTTAGTGGTGAAGAGAAAGTAGAAGGAACTGTGAGAAATGAAGGAAGATGAAGAAGAAACCAAAGAGAATCAGAACCGGAAGATATACATCAACTTTCCTCTGCAAAATGTCCCATCTATCATAGAAACTGTACTTCATTGTACAGTAGGATAAGGCATTCTCAAACCAAGAATCCCAGTAAAGCACCCAAGTCTCTCACTCCTAAACATAGAGAGTCAAGGTGATAGATGAAAAATTTAAATATGCAACAACTCAAGAATACAGTCCTCGTGAGAGTCCTTCTTTAGGAATCTGCTAGAGGGAGTTTCATCCTATCAGTTACGAATGGGGAAACCAGCAAAAAGAAAGCCATCTGGTGTCACTGAATATATTTAATAAATATATTAAATTGTAGATCTAAGACTAGAAGAAAGTGAGAAAAGAGGTAAAAGAATAATATGTAACATATATATTCTGACAAAGTAAAAAATACACAACTACAAAATGGGAGCATGAAAGAGAAAGAAAGGAAAAGTGAAATATACATACTGAATACCATATAGTGATAAAAGAAAATCATTTTAAACTTACAAACCAAACAGTAGAAGCCTAAACAGATAATCCTAATTCTGCTGAGGTTGTTCCAAAACATAGAAAAAGAAAGAACACTTCGAAACGTTAAGTATAACGTTGCTAATTAAATCTAATGAAGATGATACCAGAGAACCACAGATGGTTTCTGGATGAAACTCTTCCACCTCAGATCATCAGGCGTTAGTTCTATTCTCGTAAGGAGGGCGCAACCTAGATCCCTGACATGAGCAGTTCACAATAGGGTTCGTGCTCCTATGAGAATCTAATGCCAAGGCTGATTTGACAGGAGGCATCTGACAGGAGGCGGAGCTCAGGCGGTGAGCTAGCTGGATCCGGCTCACCTCCTGCTGTGCCGCCCGGTTCCTAACAGGCCACGGACCAGTACCGGTACGCCACCAGGGGTTGGAGACCCCTGTTATTGAAAGATCAATCTAGTGATAAATAATAACATAGGTGGCTATTTCAATATCCTAGAGACCCCTGCTACTCAAAGTATGGGCAGCAGAACAACAGCCTCAGCATTACCTGAAACCTTGTTAAAACACCATCTCTCAGCCAGGTGCGGTGACTCACTCCTGTAATCCCAACACTTTGGGCGGCCAAATCCCGTCCTCCCGCAGGTTACTTGAGGTCAGGAGTTCAAGGTCAGCCTGGCCAACGTGGTGAAAACTCGTCTCTACTAAAAATACAAAAATTAGCTGGGTATGGTGGCACGCACCTGTAATCCCAGCTACTCGGGAAGCTGAGGCAGGAGAATCCCTTGAACCCAGGAGGCAGAGACTTCAGTGAGCAGAAATAGTGCCACTGCACTCCAGCCTGGGTGACAGAGTGAGACTCTGTCTCAAAAAAAACAAAAACAAAACCTAGCATCTCTCAGGCTCCACCTCAGACCCATGGGATCAGAATCTCCACTACAACATGATCTTCAGGGGATTCGTATGCACATTAAAATATGAGAAGCAATAGCCTAGGTATAATAAGATAGCATCTGAAAAATAAAAGATAGATGCAATTGAAATTGTGCTTCCAAAAGTGATAAAGATCAGAGAAGACAATAAGGTTTCAAGATCCCATTACTGAGGGTATGTGAAAACTGGCCCCCCAGAAAAATAGATTCATAATGAGTTTGACTATAGTTACTGGCTTACAGCTACCTTGCTGCTTATTTTCAAAATAATTGAAATTGTTAAATCATAATAATATTTCAATTTGGAAAAAAAATCAATAGAAATCCTGCTATTATTCCTTGAACTCTCAAAAATTTTAGATGGCTTATGTTTTTAATGAAGCCATCCATCTGATTTTCCATTTTCCCTCTTACAATGTGGTAGATTTAGAGTCTTTTCCCAAAGTTCCCTTTGTCACTAACCTGGGCATTTCTCCAAGCACAAAGAGAGTAGTGAAAATTAGAGGCTCTTCCTACATACTTTTCTTTTTTAAGCAACTAGATCTCGTTTCCACATTAGCAAACCTCAACCTTTCCCTGTTTGCAGGTTTTCTTGTGTGTGTGTGTGTGTGTGTGTGTGTGTGTGTGTGTGTGTTTAAGAAAACGCAATCGCCTCCACATCCTGATCAAAACAGAAAGCTTTCAGAAGTTAAACTCATTAATGTGCGATTGAAGGTGTTGTTTTAAATAGTTTATTAATTCCTTACCAAATATGCTTGGAGTTTTATAAATATCATGCTGGAAGTACAGAGATATGAAAGCATCTTAAACACATCTTAAAAATGCCAGCAATCACTAACGTGGTATTGTCAATCTGGTTAATAATACAGAAATAATGTGAAGAATACATAATGAATTAAATAGAAATAGAAACTATATTCATGTTGAAGTGAACTCCTCTGTGTAACACAAATGCACCAACATTACTCTCAGAATGCATTACCTTCATAAGAAAGTTAAAACTAAGAATATTTCGTTGATTTTAGTAATATTCCAGTTCATCCTCAATAACAACAAAAAATTGATATCTAATATCTAACAATTAAATATCTAATTGAAAATGAATGGTAAACAAAAATCAGTGTTTAGAAGTATCTAAGCATTTTTAAATGCCTCTCAGAAGAAGAAAAATACACAGCCTAATAATTTTTTAATTGACATTTCAATGATTACATAGTCTCTCCCTTTGAGCTCTTAATCTCATAGTTAAAATTTCTAGTCTTTCTCTGAAGCTTGCCTATTGCTTCCACACTCATCTCAAGCCTCCTATGTCTCTGTTCTTTTCTAATTCTATGTTCATGATCCACAGAAACATATTTTCATGTGTATCTCTAATTGAAAACTTAATTTCCAAATTTTCTACTTTTAAAACCTCAAATAAAAATAAGAGTGTATAAAATAAAAATCCCTGAGTGCATACAGAGCATTCAGGGCTTTTTCTGGTCTTTGTGATTTTTCTATGTAATTTTATTACATATCTGAATAAAATAGGACACATGCTCTTTTCTCCCTGATGAGTTGAAATGCACAGAATCTTTCTTCATCCCATGTTCATACATTTTTCTCAAAAGTGTATCTGTGCACATTCCTTCAGGGTAGATTGGTTCAGAGCAATTATGAAGACTACATGGAATATCTCACTTTCCCTTATGCTGATTGTTCAGATTTTAAATAGGTTTTTGAACTATGTTAATGTCTTTGCTTCACAAAAATCTTTGTGGTATGATCTTAGAGATGGAAACTAACAGTTCAAACATCTGTATTAGACCTGCAGTCTTCTTACAGAATGACAGAGACTATTTAGGAAATAGTTTTAAAATCACAGACAATTGTTACCAGAATAGACTTTGGTTCCAAATTATGCAAAATAATTAACTACACACTATGAAAATCTCAGTGGATTCCAGAAGTTATAATCGGTCAGGGCAAAGAAAAAAATAAATGAGGCAATATTTCCTGGATAGGAGTCTGGGACTTGCCTGTAGGATAATTAATTTTCAATTAAACAGAAGGCAAAGAAGTGCTATTGAAATGAAACTAGGTGAATAAGGAAAGATTTCCAAGCTAAAATAGTTTATGGTCTTGAAGAATGGGTCAATTATGAAAGGGTCATTTTGTATGGTCCAAGATGCAGATATTTCATAAATAAATAATTTTTTATCAGTCTCCGTGGAATGGGTCTATATAGAAGTCATTTTCACTCTCTCCTCTTGTATCAAATGACATATTAATCTCTATAACTCTGTGCTTACAATGAAACAGGCATGGTTTTACTCCCATATCAGAACAACATAAAACTTACCTTGTAGGTTTAACTTCCTTAGTTCCCCCACTTTAAAGATTCTGTTTCAGCAAATTAGGGTGATATAAATTCCTCGTTTGGGTTGTTCTTATTTATTTTTCCTACAAAATTGCTTTGTGGAAATTGTCTGGTGTAGAGAGACTTTCAGCATGCATCCTTAGTGGAAATAAGCATTGCCCTTTTCAATTCTGCCATACATCCTTTTTACGGCAGAAATGAACTTTGAACAAATTTCATTTCTAGCAAATGTAATATCCCTCAAAACACATTTTAGCACACCAAAAGAGTTATATTCAAATAAATGGCACTTTAAAATGTTGAAGATCAGATAATCTGCCTACTACTTAAACTATTCCATACAACAGAAGAAGAAAATTCTCGAATTATTTCATAAAGTTACGACAGTCCAAATTTTAAAATCCTGACAAAATAGTTTTTAAATTTATAGATAAAATTATCTTATGAATACAGATGCAAAAATTACAAATGATGCAGTAACAAGTCAATTCAGCAATTATGTTGAAATAATAATATGATAACAAAATAGAATTTTCATTAGGAATAAAAATATTGTTCATCACTGGAATATACAATATACATATAACATAAATATAAGCAAAAAGTCATATGATTCTATAATTAGACATCCAAAAGTCCATTGAAAAAAATCCAACAGTTAGCCCTGTGTAAGAAATTCTAAGCAAAACATGACTAGAAGGAAAATAAGTATGCTAAAGAATATCTAACATAAACAAACTGGCAGGCCGTAGTGGCTGTAATCCCAGCTACTCGGTAGGCTGAGATGGGAGTATCTCTTGAGGTCACGAGTTCAAGACCAAATTTTGCAAAATAACAAGACCCCTATCTCTAACATGACATTTTAAAAAAATTAGCTGAGTGTGGTGGCATATACCTGTTGTCTGAGTTAATCAGGCTGAGGCAGAATGATGGCTCGAGCCCAGAAGCTTGAGGCTGCAGTGAGCTATGTTTGTGCCACTGCACTCCAGTCTGGGCAACAGAGCAAGACCCCTTCTCTAAAAAATAAAAAGTAGCAAAGGCAGAAAGGTAAAATACTGATATTGTTTGACTGTGTCCCCACCCAAATCTCATCGTGAATTGTAACTCCCACAATTCTCAGGTGTCATGGGAGGAGCTCAGTGGGAGGTGATTGAATTATGGGGGCAGGTCTTTGCTGGGCTGTTCTCTTGGTAGTGAATGAGTCTCACAAGATCTGATGGTTTTAAAAAGAGGAGTTTCTCTGCACAAACTATTTTTGTGCCTGCTGCCAATCATGTAAGAGGTGACTTGTTCCTCCTCATCTTCCATCATGATTTTGAGGCCTCCCCAGTCATGTGGAACTGTAAGTCCATTAAACCTCTTTCTTTTATAAATTGCCCAGTCTCGAGTATGTCTTCATCAGCAGCATGAAAACAGACTAATACAAATACTGAAGCCATTTTTGTTCAAATCCAGAACAATGTAGGAGTACCCACTCAGACTATGGTTATTCAACATTCTTTTGCAGTTTCTAGTAATTGCAATACTATAAAAAATAAAATATTTGCTATGAATGTTGAAAAAGAAGAAACGAAATCATCTGTATTTGCAGATATAATTATAATGTGACTAGAAAACTGAAGAGACTCTACTGAAAAACTCTTAGAATTAATAAGAAATTTTAATAAGGGCTGCCTATGAGTTAAATTACCAAAATCAGTAGGTTAACTTTTCATCAATACAGTTAGAAATGGAAATGAAATCAAAACATTCGTATAACAATAAAAGGTTGACATTCCTGGAACATGCAGGGGCTATACAAAGAAAACAATAATATATTATTAAATGGAGAGGCACGAAATGATACTGAAATGGAAGACACCATATTATATTCATATCTTAATCATTCCAAATTAATATATATATTTAATATAATTCCACAGCCATTAAAACTTGCTATGAAGCTGTCAGAATAGTATAGCACTGGCACATGAATAATAAAATCTAGAGAGAGAGCGGGGAATCTAGAATTACATCCAAGTACACATGAGAGCTTTATATAAGACAAAATGTACGTCTCCTTTCAAAACCCCATGTAAAAATGCAAATGTAGACTATTACTTTATACATTTTTTTAAAGTCCAGGTGAATTCAATATTTTTAAATAAACCTATAAAAATTCCAGAAGGAAGCCCTTGGTGAAGATCTTCTCACTTAAGCAAGACAGAAAACAAACCACCTATTTTATAAACAAGAGAAGTATATCTGGCTATGTAATCCATAAGCAGAAAGACACACTAAAGACTGGAAAAAATATTTACAGTATATATAATATCCAAAAGTTGATCATTTTAAAATGGACATATGCAAAGGCTATGAATTGCCAATTCATAGTAGATGGCATGCAGACCCGTCATTTGAAAAGATGCAAGTAGAATTCCTTTTTCTTGTTCCAACAAAATCTAGATATTCAAATTAAACAAAAATGGCTTCATTTTTAGCCTTCAGATGAGCAGCAACAGAAAACAAAATATTAGCTCAGTGCTGGCAAGAATACAGGGAAATTGGCACTCTTATCATTCTAAATCACCATAAATATTTTATAAATAAATTAGCAATTACCTATTAAAATTAAAACTGCATATACCTTTGACCCAGAAATCCTATTTTCAAAAATGTATCTGACAGAAAAAAAACAAAAGCATCAGCATATAGTGATATTTCTACAATGTTGTTTCCTGAAATACTATTTATAGTGACAAAAATAAAAACTGAAGACATTCAGATGTCTATTAGCAAGGAAACACTATAAATAATGTATATTTTATTTTACTTTTTTCAGGCAAGAAAACTTACATACATTTATTTTTGTTTATATATGTTTGTGTGTGCCAGAAAGGATGATAGAAGGGTGTTTGGTGCATATTAAATTGGTTACTCAGGAGGGTTGGGGGGGGTAAGGGGATGCTACTAGTTTTTCTTATATTTATCCTGGTAATATCTCACTTGTTAAAAGGAACATATACTGTGGAATCATGAAAATTCATGCCTAGAATAGACTTTAAAGATATCTTGTCCACTCATCTCATTTTGCAAACCAGTAAACTAAGCCAATATTAAGATACTCAAGGTTATGCATCCATGGCTCAAAATTAAGAGTTTTTGACTCTCAGATCAGCCTTCTTCCAATTCAAAATATAAAATCAAATTCTGAAAATAAGTAGCAGCTAACTCTAGAGTGAACTCCTACTTGAGCCTAGTAATTTATGTACTGAATGCTTTTCTTTCAGTCTGTGTGGTTTACATGCACAAATATACATATTCTTTCCCTAAAAGTTTTGTCTAGCATATGATGTGTTTAAATTCAAATGAATTAATTTTTAAAATCAGTACCCCTTTACGTAAATGAAGCTATCTCTGTTGTCAAAAGATCAAAGACAAACTACATATTTAAACATTATATATTCAAATTATTTAACAACTGTTATGATACAGGCACCAAACAATCAGCCCTCAGACACTGGCCCAATCAAAATAGGCAACAGCCATTCTGGTGTAAACATCTGTGGGAAACAAAAATGTCAGCCCAGGCCAGGCGCACTGGCTCACGCCTGTAATCCCAGCACTTTGGGAGTCTGAGACAGGCAGATCACCTGAGATCACGAGTTCGAGACCAGCCTGACAAACATGCAGAAACCCCATTACTAAAAATACAAAATTAGCTGGGCGTGGTGCCGCATGCCTGTAATCCCAGCTATTTGGGAGGCTGAGTCAGAAGAATTGATTGATCCCGGGAGGCAGAGGTTGCGGAGAGCCAAGACCCTACCATTGTACTCCAGCCTGGGCAACAAGAGTGAAACTCTGTCTCAAAAAAAAAAAAAAGAAAAAAAGTCACCTTGCCCAAAGCTTAAATATGCTGTCATATCTTCAAAAAGATTAGAATATCTTACCTGAAAATCTCATACTACACTAAACTCAATTTCCTACTAATAAACTGTTTGAAAAATACATTTTCGTTTTTACTATGGCCTCGTTGTTAATGAATATGACATTATAATATTAATCTGACATAATACTGACATCAGAGTTTAACTGATTTGTATAATAAATGGTTTTTTCACATATAGAACAAGAAATATATACATTCACTCCACAAGTATTTACTGAATGCCTTCTACTTCAGGTATTTCCCTAAATGCTGGGTGTGCTTCAAAACAGATTTGATTCTTGCTTTCATGGAGTTCACAATCTATGAGTGAGATAGACATTAATCAAGTAAACAGGTGATAATACAATTACAAATTGTGAACAGAACAAGGTTCTGTAAAGTAGAATCACAGGATGAGGGGTGTTCAGTCTATAAATTAGATGGTCAGAAATGGCCTTTCTGGTGAACATGATATTTTCATTTGATCGGATTAAGAAGTCAACCTTGTGAAAGTAGCGAACAAGTTCTCTAGCCAGAGCAAGCTGTTTCTTATTAATGCGACTGGCTTGTTTAATCAAAATGAATCACAATGTTTAATTAGTACTTCATCAGTACTCAATACATATTTACTTATTGAATCTAATGATTAGATTCTGCATGCTATTCCATCTCTCTTATAAAAGGGCTTCGTGTTGGACTATGGTACAATTGGGCACTTTAAGAAACAGCAGAATATTTTGAAAGTAAGTTCCACATATTTATTTGCCACTAACACACTGAATGTAAAAGATATGAAGCATATATACAAAAATTACATAACCAAATATATATGCAATCAACCTTTTTTATAGCTGTGTCTTTGTGGTTTCCATCTTTTCTCCCCCCACCTCTGAAAATGTTTATGATTTGTAATCTCCCTCTCAGTACTGCCTGTAATGATATGGAATGATATCCATCAGGAAGGGGAGGTTGTAAGGGGTCACAGAGGTTTGCATTAGAAGGAGTAAAGTTTGAAAACCTTCCCCCAACATTCAGTTACACCCTCTTCTAGGGCATATCCTTCCCCTCTTCATTTAGGAATTATTCTGGTCTTTTTAGATGTCATACTTCCATAAATCTGCAGACTATATATTCTATTCATTCATCTCCACTAGCGAAAAGTTCCAGTTTATATTAATTTTTTTTTTTTCTTTTTTTAGAGATAGGGTCTTGTTTTGTCACCTAGTCTGGAGTGCAGTGGTACAGTCACAGCTCACTGTAACCTCAAACTCCTGGGGCCAAAAATGATCCTCCCACCTTAGCCTCCCGAGGCTACCATGCTCGCCTAATTTGCTAACTTTTTATAGAGACAGAGTCTTCCTATGTTGCCCAGGCTTGTCTCAAACTTCTCGCCTCGAGGGATCCCACTTGGCCTCACAAAGCACTGGGATTACAGGTGTGAGCCACCACACCCAGCTTACATTAATTTCTTCAAATAAAAACATATTTTCATAGGAAAAAATTATCATGGGGTTTTATTGATATAGGAGTTAAAAAGAAATTAGTTAAGCAGATAGTGAGGGTAGAGGAGTCCTAGATAAGGTTTTCCTTTTAATTAAAAGCAGCCCTCAAATCATTTCTTTTCCTAACAAAGAGCAGACTGTAAAATGAAGTTGCAGACATAGGCAAGCAAGGTGGAAGCATGCACAGGCAAATGCCTGAAATTATGCCAATAGGAAGATACTACCTGGAATTACATGTTCAAAATGAGAGCTCTATCTTCCCTTCTCTTTGCCAGCCGGGTGTACAGTAAGGAGTAGACAAGATGGCGCTGAGCAAGTGGAAAGCCCATTTGCGTAAGATTAGGGTGGGGCAACCAGCCTTCCCCACACCGTGTAAACTTCACACCTGATCAAACCAATCTGTGGCCCCCACCTAAATCAGACACCAACTCCTCAAGCCTGCCTCCCTGCTGCTGCCGGCTTTTCCCTTTTGGTCTCTCTCTGTCTCTCTTTGTCTCTGACTCTGTCTCTGTGTCTCTCTCCCCTCCCCCCTCACCTCTCTCTTCTGTCTCTCTCTCTCTCCCCTCTCTCTTCTCTCTCTCCTCTCTCTCACGAGAGAGAGATTGCAATATTATCCAATGTCGTTCAAGAAGCAGAACGTTTATTGTGTACCTTTTACAAGTTCAGCACTGTGCTAGCCTCTGTGGGGATTCCCAAAGCAGAAAGTAGACGGGTGCCATAGAATGCGCAGAAGGAAGCGCTGGTGTAGGTGTGATCCGCAGATAACGGGGAAGGGAAACCGAGCTTGCAATGGTGTCATTACCAACAGGTTTGTGATATGTATACATTTCTGGATGCAGTATGGTTAAATAGGGGCATTTAAAAGAGCCCCCACCCCAGAGGGTGAAAATATAGACCAAAAAAAAAAAGTTCATTAAAAAGCAAATTTTCACTAGTGGCTCTGTAGCTATGAATTTAAATTTTAAATTTCCTGATAACTTCTCAACCATGAAGACTAAGAGCTTGGCCAAATTATTTGGTTCTCTGCCCAAAGATTGGTAATAGAGTCACGTAGAATAATTTTTTCTCCTCTTTAAAGATGAATCAGAGGATGCTGGGTTTCACTGAACGTTTCTGAAGATTTTCCACACCACAAAGCCCTCCAGGCACACACAGCTCAGCGTTTTGTAGACCAGCATTAAATCTTAAAAGAAGTAAAATGCTGCCCTCTCGTGGCCCATGTACAAAACTGATGAAAACAGTATTGTTCCTTCCTGTTACTGAAAAGCAGCCAAGTCCAAAGAAGAGAGCAGTATTTAGATTTTAAATGAGTTTGCAAATAAAAAGACTAGAGTACCTTAATATGACGTGAGTAAACCTTTCAGGAAGTAAAATTTTGAATTAAAGTGTTCCAAAATGGGGCTTAATATTGTAATTACCACCATGACTCTGCATATATGCAGATTTTCCCCAAGGAGTTCAAACTTTGACTCAAAATCCAGTAATCTTGAATCCTGGTCTAATCCTTACCATCTAAAGAAAGCACACTTATTTAGAGTAATTGTTCAAGAGAAAATTCATCAGGTCCTTCCTCATCCTGCCCCCAGCCAGATGTGTTCTCTTCCTGCTCTGAATTCCCATAAGACATAATGCTACATGTATATGGGTCTCTTTTTCTCCTGGCAAGTAGTAGTTTTAGAACCTTTGTGACCTCTAAGATGGGCATGACACATGGTGCATGCTTAAGAAATGTTTGAATAAATGAACGATAAATAAATGGGAATTAAATGATGAATAAATGTATAACTATGATAAATATTCCCTATTTCCCTTATTTAAGAAAAAAAAAAAAACAACTATTTGTTGTGCAAACACCAATGCCTGCAACCCTTGTTGCACTGGCTCAGAGGTCATACAACATATCTTTGAAAACAGTCAGGAAGGCAAGAGTGGCTCCAAATCAAACCTGGGTGCATTGCTATATTTTGTGGAAATCAGGAATGGGCACTCTGACTCTGCCTACTCCTGGATAGGCCCTACAAGGATTTTACAGGTTCTGACACATAAAAGCAGGGGAGTAGAATACCTGAGAAGCAGATTAAGACAGGGTTCCTCACCCCACTGCCCACAGGAAATTCTCTTCAGTGGGCCACAGAGCTAAATGTACAAACCAAATGCTTCCTGAAAGGTTGGTGCAGATGAAGTAAATAATAGCCTATGTAAGCACTACTGAACCACATCAGTCTAGAAGTTTCTGTTTCTGATTCAGGCACTGTTCCCAGGTCAGGTTCTCCACGAGTGCTAACTGGGAGTGGTGATGGTGGTGGTTAAGATGTAACAACACGTAACAATATCAGATGCCTATTAGGTTCAGGCTCTGAATGACTCCTGCTTGCCCTTGGACAAGCAAGCTGGGAATGTGTGAATGTCAGCAGTGGGTATTTATACTTGGCTCCAACCTTCTCCAGACAAGTTCTTACTTGTTCCCCTCCACTGGTGGTTGCTTGAGCCTTTCTGCTGTTTAGCCTCATTCCTTTATAAGCTGTGAACCCAGACTCCTATTTTGGGTCCTTTTGTGGATAACTTGATTCAGTCACAATGCAACAGACTCCAGGACAACTTTTTTTGTCTCTATCTCTGGCTCCCAGCACCACAGCATAAATTTAAAAAAAAGAAAGAAAAAGAAAAAAAAGACTCCCTGCTGCGTGCTTCTTGGGCACTGTGACAGCTGAAGGACAAGCCTGCCTTTCAGCCAGAATTCCACTTCCCTAGAGAATATTAGGTATTGGACGAGATATGAGATGAGAGGTAAAAATGATCAGTGGCACACACACACACACACACACACACACACACACACACACACACACAGGGTTCTAACTGCCAAACTTCTCTAAAGGATGCTTGAGACCTGTCCCTCTTTCTTTAGCATTTACTAATTCCTTGACTTCCTCTGACCACAATACCCAGGCCTCTCTCTTGTGGAGCTCTAGTGGCACCCTTGCTGAACATCATGGTCTTCTCTCAGCTCTTACTCTCTTTGACATCTTGCCAACATCTGACTTTTCTGACACCCTCAATTGCCTATTCCTGGAATAGTCTTCTAATCTTCCTCCCAAAACTAATCACAAGTTAGCAAGAATCTGAGCAACTTTTATTTCTTTTATTTATTTATTTATTTATTGAGACAGAGTCTTGCTCTGTTGCTCAGGTTGCAGTGCAGTGGTGTGATCATGACTCACTGCAGCCTCAAACTCCTGGGCTCCAGCAATCCTCCCATCTCGGCCTCCCAAGTAGCTGGGACTATGGGCATGTGCCACCACACCCAACTTTTCTTTTTTAAGAGACGCAGTCTTAATAGGTTGCCTAGGCTGGTCTCAAACTCTTGGCTCTAGCAATCCTCCCATCTCAGCCTCCCAAGTAGCTAGGACTATGGGCATGTGCCACCACACCCAACTTTTTTTTTTTGTAGAGATAGAGTCTGAATATGTTGCCTAGGCTGGTCTCAAACTCCTGGGCTCAATCAGTCCTCCCACCTCAGCCTCCCAAAGCACTGGGTTTACAGGTGTGACCACTACACCCAGCCCATTTCTTTTAAAGCGTCCCAACATTTCAGTATGTTTTAAATATTTATTGCTTCTAAATTAAAAATTTAATACATATTCACAAAATATAGAGACTTGATTTTATTTAGAGATCCAAATATGAAGCCTAGGTGAAGGCCTACTATGATGGGGCCATTGTAATAGGTTTCTCTTACCTCTCTACCTGGCTTTCACATCTCCTTCAATAACTCTCTTCCTCTTCTTGCAGCAAGACTGGGTCCTCAATCCCAGTCCCAATCTCTCTCCACTTACTTCCCCTTTGCCTACCAATCCTGCCTTCTAGCTCCAGTTGCCGGTTTTTTTTTGGGGGGGGGGATGGAGTTTCACAATTTTCCCAGGCTGGAATGAAGTGGTGTGATCTCGGCTCACTGCAACCTCCGCCCGCCGAATTCAAGCAATTCTCCTGCCTCAGTCCCCCGATTAGCTGGGATTACAGGCACTCACCAAGACATCCATTGAATTTTTTGTATTTTTAGTAGAGATGGGGTTTCATCATGTTGGCCAGACTGGTCTCGAACTCCTGACCTCAAGCGATCCACCCGCCTTGGCCTCCCAAAGTGCTAGGATTACAAGCATGAGCCACTGCACCTGGCCCAGTTGTCATTTTTATACTAATGACTGCTCAATTGGTGTACCAAACCAAACCTCTCATCCAAGCCTGGATTCCAATACCTCTAGTTGTCTACAGAACATCTAAATCTTACCGTTTAGAAACTGAACACATCATCCTCCCTCTGGTTGGCAAACTAGCTTTTCTCTTTCTCCTATCTCAAATCTTATCTCAGCAGAAGCCAAGGGATCCATATAAGGCTATCTGTAGAGAAGAGGGTGCTCATCCTATTTCAGCTTTCAGAATTATGATGCGCACGGTGGTCTGAGACAGAGAAATCAATTTAAATCGATTTGAAGGAGTTTGACAGAATATTACAGCTAGTTATAATGGGATGGATAGTAAGCTGTTAGATCTTTCCGGAAAAGAAGTTCTCAAAGTAAAAGGCAGAGTTCTGACCTTTTATACAGAAACTGGTGCAATGGTTATGGGTGGAGGGGCAGTTGTTAAGGATATTCAGTTTAGACATCTCTTAGCAAACTGGGAAGCTATCTCCTTCATGCCTATACCCAAGACCCATTTGTTAATTACATGCATGTTGCCTTAGGCCAGTTGTGCTCCTATAACAAAATACCACAGACTATTTTATAAAGAAAAAAAATTACTTTCTCACAGTTTCAGTGACTGGAAAGTACAAGGTCAAAGCTCTAGGCATTTGATCTAGTGGGGGCCTTCTTGCTGCATCTTCACATGGCATAAGGTGGAAGGGCAACTAGCCAAGCACTGTGTGATACCTCTTTTATAAGGGCCTTTTAACTCCATTAGCCAGGAGGAGACTGTAAGGCCTAATCACCTCTTAAACACCATCTTAATGCCTATCTTAATCACTTCTTAATACCATCACATTGGCAACAACTGAACTTTGGAGGTGACACATTCAAATCATAACATATGTTGTAATAAGCTGCAGAATATAAGTTTTCATAGAATAAACTTTTGTTTACCTCTATGATTTGTTCATTCTATGAAGTTTTTTTGTAGTAAATTTTTATCCCAATATTATAATGATCTCTCAGGAAATCTCTTTATGGTCTGAGATCATCTGACAGCACCATCAGTGGTATTGATAGTTATCTTTTCTTAAGCCGGTTATTGCAGGCATCTGTCTGTCTGTTTGTGGAAGACTCCATGCACATTACCACAGGAAGGAGATCTTGTGATATAGGCAACTTGCTGGTTAAAACTCTTGTTGGTTTAAACATCATTACTTACTTTCTGACATTTTCACTAAGTAGAAAAATATGATCCTTACAGTTCTAATGAGTATCAACTTTAACCTACCCCAAATGAGGTAAGATCATTGGATATCAGAATTGGAACACAATTTGTGTCCTGAAGAAAATAATGAGAAAGATCCAATAAGAGTCATGTAATCTTACTGCAAAAACCTAGCTGTAGGAAATAGACACCGTCTATCATCTGCCCCAAAAGATGGAGTGGTCTAAGCCACTAATCCAATTCTAGGGCTCCAGATGATTCAGGTAATTCATGAATCCCATCTTCAGACAGAAGGCAAGAGCAGTGCATGACATATCTCAGGATAGCATGATATTCCATTTTATAGGACCTAAGGGGAAACGGAAACTCTGTGTAGATCTCTGTATCTTCGTGTACTGAAATTTCTCTTTCACTGTAATAAAAAAGATTTGGCCCAAAGGAAAAAAAAATTGTCAAAAATATTTTTTTGGTATTTCTCAAGGCACCTGAACAAATATACTATAGCCATCTAGGGTTATATTGTCACCACTAGTTGTGTAATTAAAACAAACAAAAAACAAACTTTAAAATTAAGTATCAGCAAGATATAATTAAGAAGAAGAATGTCCTTTGATGTATGACAAATCAGTATGTAAATACTTAAAGACTATAGCTAAGTTATTTTTAAACTATTTATTTTTAAATGATTTGTACAAACATTCCTCTAGGATATGACATTTAAAAATAAAATGTGATTCTATTTATAAAGTCTTTGGACAATAGATATTTGTCCAAAAAACTTAAGATTAGAGAAAAGACTATAATGGCTGATTTCCTTTGGCAAATGGTGGCATACTGCAAGAACATTTTATCAGAAAATTTTTGTTTGTCCTTATTTTAACCTGAGAAAACTTGTAATTCAATTCCCCTTACAAATATAATAAAGATTAGGTGAATTTACCTTGTAAGAGGAAACTTGAAAAAGAGGAAATAACCCAATATCATGTAATTTGTAACAACATTTGCAAGGAAAATTCTATAATTAATATATGCCAAATATATTTAGTGAAACCAGAGTTTATTGTTTACCATGAAGCTAAAAATCCTAAAATATCTTTCTTTGCTTTTTTTTGCTATTTTCAATATTAATATAATCTATTCCTAAAAACTGCCCAAGTCTTCACCAGCCAACTTAAGTTGGTTTCATGACACCCCATTAAACTGCCACTTATCCTCATTGATCTCATCACCTGCAAACCTTTCAGAGATACTGATACTCTACCTGTCCTTCCTGAATTACCATAGTCCCCTTCATCTCAGTTTCTACTACTACAAGTCGTTTGAAACTTGCTTAGGAAGATTGTTACTAACAACCTAATCCCCAAATCAAACCACCTTTCTCTCTCTCTTTATCACAGTCAAGTTAATTTGGCCCTATTAATGTTCCTCTTTTTCCTTGAAATTTATTCTTTAGGTGTTTTATTCTAGCTTATCCCTTACATTTCTTCTTGACAGCTCATTTTCAATCTCTACCTCTTCTACACACTAAGGGCTTTTCTTTGGTTCTGACTTTTCCTCTTATCCACAATTGACAGTTCACATGACCTCATTCTGTATTTCCCCTCTCATTTTCCAGGCTTAAACACTTGGAGACATTTTCTCTTACCACTCCCCTAAAAATGTGAGTTTATCTAATGGAGATTTGATAAAGCAAATGCTCTCTCTACAAAGAGATATCGTTGGACCTCTAAAAATTCAACACTGTTCTCAACTAAATTTTCTCCATTTGTATTATTAAGGGAGACTAACTAAACCCTGAATTCTCCACAATGACAACTGGCCTTACAGATTTGCTTTAAAAAAGTGGTCCATATATTCGCTAAAATCTAGGGGATATTTAATAACACAAATATGAGTGCAACTCTTTTCTCCTTTAGGGTATGGACAGGAGCTGTCATTCAAAGTCAAGGCAGATGCCTAAAACATTGCAGTAAGACAATCTTCTCATTGTCTGTAGTAGATACAGACACTGCTTACTTTTTTCCAAAATTCACTCATATGATACTGAACTAATGCTATGTTAAAGCAGAAATATGCAAGAATGTACTCTTAATAAATAAGGTCCCTGCTTAGTTGTGGTGGTATAACGTGAAGGGAAACTCAGGCAGTAAACAAGATCAGAGAAAAAAAGGGGGCAAGGCAATCATAGTTGACAATAGATCTGTTCTTAGTTTCAGTTCTGTCACCAATATCTCAGAAACCCAGAAGCAAAGGATGTATGGCTAATTCTACCTGAGAACATCAGTGTAGCTCCATTTTGATGCAATCAAAACTTGAACTCATCTTCCAAGATTGGAAGCAATAGTGCCCTCACATACTACATACGGCTGTCATTGTCATTGTCATTTCCCTTAAAATCATTTCATCCCCCATTGTATGTTCTATTTGTGAAGACCTTGCTCGGTCCATGAATCTGCCTTCACTCTCTATATTCTTCTTCAGACCTAGACAGTAGGCTCTTAAGAACTGAGTAACTTCATTCAGGATATGGCCACTACTACGAATGACTTTTGGACAAAGGACTGGTTTTAGAAATCCTGAAAGTTTCCGGCAGACTTTACCAGTTTTCTTTCTGCAAGTCATGATTACCACACATTGTGTAGCTAAACAATTACTGTTCCTACACTGTAAGATCATCATCTTGGTAAGTGACATTTTCATCAGTGTGGGTTATTCTTTTCAGTCCATGATATCCTATGACCCAGGATTTTATTAATAGACTAGGCCTTCAAGTTCTGGTTCACCCTTAGATATTTATGTTTTATGTTCTCCTATGATGGTTAATTTATCTTGAGTATATCTCAGTCCCAAAAAATGCTCCAATTTTAAAAATATTTTTAAATGACTGTCACAGCAGCATTATTCAGAATAGCTAAAATGTAGATGCAACCCAAGTATCCGTCAGTGAATTAGGAATAAAAAATTCTGCAGGCAACCAAACTTTTATTCAAGGGAGAGGAAATCAGAAAATGCAAGGATCCATTTACCATTCATGGGGGAAACAATTCTTTGATACTTGAGAAAATACCACAGCTGACTAAAAGAATAAATAAAACTATTAAATCTCAAGAGGTAATAGGCTATTAAAAATTGATTATGTGTACTGCACCCATTAAAATTCACATTAATAAATAATTACTGGTTTTTAACATAAATATGTTACATAATTCTTGTATCAAATACATTCCTTGGAAAAGAAAATACACAAAATTAAAACATAATATTTGTAATACCAAGAATTTGGCCTAAAAAACTAATTAACTAATACGTGTCGAGCAGGAGTAGAGAGGAGGAAGCTAAGAGTGTGATAAGTCTGTTATAAAGGAGAACCAGTAACAGTCGTCTATTCTTATAATTGGTTGAAAATTACATATATATGTTAATCGGTGTGTATATGGTGTATATGTATATTTTATATACATATAATATGCATATGTGAATAAAATATATGTATATATAACTGTAGAACAAAAATGTGTATTCTACAAATGTGAATATAGAATAAAATTTGTAGAAAAAATAAGTAATAGGAAAAAAGAAGAGCTATAATGACATATAATGTATAGGGAAGAAGTAAACGGTAAGTATAAACCACAAAGAGTAAAATAAAATGGCAAAATAGACCATACCTGACTTAGCATAGTGAATATAAATGACTTAAAAGGTAACAATAAAAGGTAAATACAATCAGATTATATCAAAAGGTAAAAATCTAAATTTACTAATTATAAGAATCACATATATAAACAAGTTCACAAAGAAATGTTGAAAATAAAGGGGTTCAAAAGTTTCCCTGGTCAAAAGTTAGAGGAATAGAGGGGTAGAAATATTAGAATCAGACATAGCATCATGTATCATGGCAAAAAATATGAAATGGATAATGATTATTATATACCTGTAAAAGTTACAATGCACAATGCAAACATAAGCATCACAAATAATCCATACACTGAGGAAATACATAAAATAAAAACTGTTAGCAAGGAAAGGAAACTTTACATAAAACTTAAACAAAACTGTAACAGATACATCGAGGAGCTATAACAGAATTTCAAGAATGACAAAATATCTTTAATAGGCATAACTGAGCTTTACACTATACAAAGAATATACCTTTTTCTGTAACATTCACAGAACAAACAGTAAAATTCACTATAATGGTTTTTTAAAAATTTGTTTTATGTTTTATTTATTTATTTTTATTATACTTTAAGTTCTAGGGTACATGTGCACAACGTGCAGGTTTGTTACATATGTATACTTGTGCCATGTTGCTGTGCTGCACCCATCAACTTGTCAGCACCCATCAACTCGTCATTTATATCAGGTATAACTCCCAGTGGCATTCCTCCCCAATCCCCCATCCTAATAATAGGCCCCGGTGTGTGATGTTCCCCTTCCAGAGTCCAAGTGATCTCATTGATCAGTTCCCACCTCTGAGTGAGAACATGCAGTGTTTGGTTTTCTGTTCTTGTGACAGTTTGCTGAGAATGATGGTTTCCAGCTGCATCCATGTCCCTACAAAGGACATGAACAGATTCTTTTTCTTGGCTGCATAGTATTCCATGGTGTATATGTGCCACATTTTCTTAATCCAGTCTGTCACTGATGGACATTTGGGTTGATTCCAAGTCTTTGCTATTGTGAATAATGCTACAATAAACGGACGTATGCATGTGTCTTTATAGCAGCATGATTTATAATCCTTTGGGTATACACCCAGTAATGGGATGGCTGGGTCAAATGGTATTTCTAGTTCTAGATCCTTGAGTAATCGCCATACTGTTTTCCACAATGGTTGAACCAGTTTACAGTCCCACCAACAGTGTAAAAGTGTTCCTATTTCTCCACATCCTCTCCAGCACCTGTTGTTTCCTGACTTTGTAATGATTGCTATTCTAACTGGTGTGAGATGGTATCTCATTGTGGTTTTGATTTGCATTTCTCTGATGGCCAGTGATGATGAGCATTTTTTCATGTATCTGTTGGCTGTATACATGTCTTCATTTGAGAAATGTCTGTTCATATCCTTTGCCCACTTTTTGATGGGGTTGTTTGTTTTTTTCTTGTAAATTTGTTTGAGTTCTTTGTAGGTTCTGGATATTAGCCCTTTGTCAGATGAGTAGATGGCAAAAATTTTCTCCCATTCTGTAGGTTGCCTGTTCACTCTGATGGTAGTTTCTTTTGCTGTGCAGAAGCTCTTTAGTTTAATTAGATCCCATTTGTCAATTTTGGCTTTTGTTGCTGTTGCTTTTGGTGTTTTAGACATTAAGTCCTTGCCCATGCCTATGTCCTGAATGCTATTACCTAAGTTTTCTTCTAGGGTTTTTATGGTTTTAGGTCTAACATTTAAGTCTCTAATCTATCTTGAATTAATTTTCATATAAGGAGTAAGGAAAGGATCCAGTTTCAGCTTTCTACTTATGGCTAGCCAATTTTCCCAGCACCATTTATTAAATAGGGAATCTTTTCCCCATTTCTTGTTTGTGTCAGGTTTGTCAAAGATCAGATGGCTATAGATGTGTGATATTATTTCTGAGGGCTCTGTTCTGTTCCATTGGTCTATATCTCTGTTTTGGTACCAGTACCATGCTATTTTGGTTACTGTAGCCTTGTAGTATAGTTTGAAGTCAGGTAGCGTGATGCCTCCAGCTTTGTTCTTTTGACTTAGGATTCTCTTGGCAATGCAGGCTCTTTTTTGATTCCATGTGAACTTTAAAGCAGTTTTTTCCAATTCTGTGAAGAAAGTCACTGGCACCTTGATGGGAATGGCATTGAATCTATAAATTACCTTGGGCAGTATGGCCATTTTCACGATATTGATTCTTCCTATCCATGAGCATGGTATGTTCTTCCATTTGTTTGTGTCGTCTTTTATTTCACAGAGCAGTGGTTTGTAGTTCTCCTTGAAGAGGTCCTTTACATCGCTTGTAGGTTGGATTCCTAGGTATTTTATTCTCTTTGAAGCAATTGTGAATGGAAGTTCATTCATGATTTGGCCCTCTGTCTATTATTGGTATATAGGTATGCTTCAGATTATTGCATATTAATTTTGTATCCTGAGACTGCTGAAGTTGCTTATCAGCTTAAGGAGATTTTGGGCTGAGATGATGGGGTTTTCTAAATATACAATCATGTCATCTGCAAACAGGGACAATTTGACTTCTTTTCCTAACTGAATACCCTTTATTTCTTTCTCTTGCCTGATTGCCCTAGCCAGAACTTCCAACACTATGTTGAATAGGAGTGGTGAGAGAGGGCATCCCTGTCTTGTGCTCGTTTTCAAAGGGAATGTTTCCAGTTTTTGCCCATTCAGTATGATATTGGCTGTGGGTTTGTCATAAATAGCTCTTATTATTTTGAGATATGTTCCATCAATACCGAATTTATTCAGAGTTTTCAGCATGAAGGGCTGTTGAATTTTGTCAAAGGCCTTTTCTGCATCTATTGAGATGATCATGTGGTTTTTGTCTTTGGTTCTGTTTGTATGCTGGATTACATTTATTGATTTCCATATGTTGAACCAGCCTTGCATCCCAGGGATGAAGCCCACTTGATCATGGTGGATGAGCTTTTGGATGTGTTGCTGGATTCGGTTTGCCAGTATTTTATTGAGGATTTTTGCATCGATGTTCATCAGGGATATTGGTCTAAAATTCTCTTTTTTTGTTGTGTCTCTGCCAGGCTTTGGTATCAGGATGATGTTGGCCTCATAAAATGAGTTAGGGAGGATTCCCTCTTTTTCTATTGATAGGAATAGTTTCAGAAGGAATGGCACCAGCTCCTCCTTGTACCTCTGGTAGAATTCGGCTGTGAATCCGTCTGGTCCTGGACTTTTTTTGGTTGGTAGGCTATTAATTATTGCCTCAATTTCAGAGCCTGCTATTGGTCTATTCAGGGATTCAACTTCTTCCTGGTTTAGTCTTGGGAGAGTGTAAGTGTCCAGGAAATTATCCATTTCTTCTAGGTTTTCTAGTTTATTTGCATAGAGTTGTTTATAGTATTCTCTGATGGTAGTTTGTATTTCTGTGGGGTTGGTGGTGATATCCCCTTTATCATTTTTTATTGAGTCTACTTGATTCTTCTCTCTTTTCTTCTTTATTAGTCTTGCTAGCGGTCTATCAATTTTGTTGATCTTTTCAAAAAACCAACTCCTGGATTCATTGATTTTTTGGAGGGTTTTTTGTTCTGCTCTGATCTTAGTTATTTCTTGCCTTCTGCTAGCTTTTGAATGTGTTTGCTCTTGCTTCTCTAGTTCTTTTAATTGTGATGTTAGGGTGTCAATTTTAGATCTTTCCTGCTTTCTCTTCTGGGCATTTAGTGCTATAAATTTCCCTCTACACACTGCTTTAAATGTGTCCCAGAGATTCTGGTATGTTGTATCTTTATTCTCATTGGTTTCAAAGAACATCTTTATTTCTGCCTTCATTTCGTTATGTACCCAGTAGTCATTCAGGAGCAGGTTGTTCAGTTTCCATGTAGTTGAGCAGTTTTGATTGAATTTCTTAGTCCTGCGTTCCAGTTTGATTGCACTGTGGTCTGAGAGACAGTTTGTTATAATTTCTGTTCTTTTACATTTGCTGAGGAGTGCTTTACTTCCAATTATGTGGTCAATTTTGGAATAAGTGCAATGTGGTGCTGAGAAGAATGTATATTCTGTTGATTTGGGGTGGAGAGTTCTGTAGATGTCTATTAGGTCCGCTTGGTGCAGAGTTGAGTTCAATTCCTGGATGTCCTTGTTAACTTTCTGTCTCATTGATCTGTCTAACGTTGACAGTGGGGTGTTGAAGTCTCCCATTATTATTGTATGGGAGTCTAAGTCTCTTTGTAAGTCTCTAAGGACTTGCTTTATGAATCTGGGTGCTCCTGTATTGGGCGCATATATATTTAGGATAGTTAGCTGTTCCTGATGAATTGATCCCTTTACCATTATGTAATGGCCTTCTTTGTCTCTTTTGATCTTTGATGGTTTAAAGTCTGTTTTATCAGAGACGAGGATTGCAACCCCTGCTTTCTTTTGTTCTCCATTTGCTTGGTAGATCTTCCTCCATCCCTTTATTTTGAGCTTATGTGTGTCTCTGCATGTGAGATGGGTCTCCTGAATACAGCAAACTGATGGGTCTTGACGCTTTATCCAATTTGCCAGTCTGTGTCTTTTAACTGGACCATTTAGTCCATTTACATTTAAGGTTAATATTGTTATGTGTGAACTTGATCCTGTCATCGTGATATTAGCTGGTTATTTTGCTCGTTAGTTGATGCAGTTTCTTCCTAGCATCAATGGTCTTTACACTTTCACATGTTTTTGCAATGGCTGGTACCAGTTGTTCCTTTCCATGTTTAGTGCTTCCTTCAGGATCTCTTGTAGGGCAGTCTTGGTGGTGACAAAATCTCTAAGCATTTGCTCGTCTGTAAAGGATTTTATTTCTCCTTCACTGATGAAACTTAGTTTGGCTGGATATGAAATTCTGGGTTGAAAATTCTTTTCTTTAAGAATGTTGAATATTGGCCCTCACTCTCTTCTGGCTTGTAGAGTTTCTGCTGAGAGATCTGCTGTTAGTCTGATGGGCTTCCCTTTGTGGGTAACCCGACCTTTCTCTCTGGCTGCCCTTAACATTTTTTCCTTCATTTCAACTTTGGTGAATCTGACAATTATGTGTCTTGGAGTTGCTCTTCTCAAGGAGTGTCTTTGTGGCGTTCTTTGTATTTCCTGAATTTGAATGTTGGCCTGCATTACTAGCTTGGGGAAGTTCTCCTGGATGATATCCTGAAGAGTGTTTTCCAACTTGGTTCCATTTTCCCCCTCACTTTCAGGCACACCAATCAGACGTTGGTTTGGTCTTTTCACATAATCCCATACTTCTTGCAGGCTTTGTTCATTTCTTTTTCCTTTTTTTTCTCTAGACTTCTCCTCTCGCTTCATTTCATTCATTTGATCTTCAATCATTGATATTCTTTCTTCCAGTTGATCAAGTCAGTTACTGAAGCTTGTGCATTTGTCACGTATTTCTCGTGTCATGGTTTTTATCTCTGTCAGTTTGTTTATGGCCTTCTCTGCATTGATTATTCTAGTTATCCATTCTTCCATTCTTTTTTCAAGATTTTTAGTTTCTTTGCACTGGGTACATAGTTCCTCCTTTAGCTCTGAGAAATTTGATCGACTGAAGACTTCTCCTCTCAACTCGTCAAAGTCATTCTCCATCCAGCTTTGATCCGTTGCTGGTGATGAGCTGCGTTCCTTTGGAGGGGGAGATGGGCTCTGATTTTTTGAATTTCCAGCTTTTCTTCCCTGCTTTTTCCCCATCTTTGTGGTTTTATCTGCCTTTGGTCTTTGATGCTGGTGACGTACTGATGGAGTTTTGGTGTAGGTGTCCTTTCTGTTTGTTAGTTTTCCTTCTAACAGTCAGGACCCTCAGCTGTAGATCTGTTGGAGATTGCTTGAGGTCCACTCCAGACCCTGTTTGCCTGGGTATCAGCAGCAGAGGCTGCAGAAGGTAGAATATTGCTGAACAGCGAGTGCTGCTGTCTGATTCTTGCTCTGGAAGCTTCATCTCAGGGGTGTACCCCACCATGTGAGGTGTGAGTTGTTGGTCTGCACCTAGTGGGGGATGTCTCCCAGTTAGGCTACTCAGGGGTTAGGGACCCACTTGAGCAGGCAGTCTGTCTGTCTATTCTCAGATCTCAACCTCCGTGCTGGGAAATCCACTGCTCTCTTCAAAGCTGTCAGACAGCTGTCAGACTCCACCCAGAGGTGGAGTCTACAGAGACAAGCAGGCCTCCTTGAGCTTCGATGGGCCCCACCCAGTTCGAGCTTCCCAGAGGCTTTGTTTACCTACTTAAGCCTCAGCAATGGCGGGTGCCCCTCCCCCAGCCTCACTGCTGCCTTGCAATTAGATCTCAGACTGCTGTGCTAGCAATGAGGGAGGCTCCATGGGCGTGGGACCCTCCGGGCCAGGTGTGGGATATAATCTGGTGTGCCGTTTGCTAAGACCCTTGGCAAAGTGTAGTATTAGGGTGGGAGTTACCCAATTTTCCAGGTGCTGTGTGTCTCAGTTTCCCTTGGCTAGGAAAAGGGATTCCATTCCCCCTTGTGCTTCCCAGGTGAGGCAATGCCTCGCCCTGCTTCAGCTCTCGCTGGTTGGCCTGCACCAGCTGACCAGCACCAATTGTCCGGCACTCCCCAGTGAGATGAACCTGGTACCTCAGTTGAAGATGCAGAAATCACCCATCTTCTGTATTGCTTGCACTGGGAGCTGGAGGCTGGAGCTGTTCCTATTCGGCCATCTTGCTCCAGATCTCCCACTATAACGGTTTTAATAAAGTGTAAGCATTTTGTCTCATCCACCTCAAAAGGGCATATTCTTTCCACACTCATTGTATAGCCCAGGATGTTAGGAATTAACCAATATTCTTCAGTCCTTGAAAGATCTTAACCTTGAAGACACTCAGAGAGAGCATACAAATAAAACCCACACCAGCCTCTCTATGTGCTTTATCTGACTGTAGTAGGCTGAATAAAGGCCTCCAAAGATGTCCCCATTCTAAGTCCTGGAACCTGTCAATGTTACTTTATATAGGAAAAGGGACTATGCAGATGGCAGATGTGACTAAGAATCTTGAGCTAGGGAGATTATCCTGGGGATTATCCAGGTGGGCCCTAAATGCAATTTCAAGTATCCTTATGAGAGGGATGGAGAAGGAAACTTCACCACAGAACAGGAAAAAATCAATGTGACCATGGAAGCAGAGATTGAAGTGATGTGGTCACAAGGCAAGGAATGCTGGCAGCCACCAGACGCCCGAAGAGGTGAGGACCAAATTCCCCCCTGGAACCGCCAGAGGGGAGACAGCCCTGCTGCCACCTTGATTTTAGTCCAGTGATGTTGATTTCAGATTCTGGCCTCCAAAACTGTGAGTAAATAAATGTGTGTTGTTTTAATCCATTAAATGTGTGTTTTAAGCCGCCTACCACAGGAAACTAATACTCTAACCTCCAGCTAGTTTCTCTCTCTGGGACTCTCCTTGTATCAGCAATGGTACCATTACTTTCCTTGTCACCCAATCACCATGAACTTCTTCCCCTCTCACACCCATACCCAAAGTAAGGGGTGGTGGCAATAGGGTGGATTTTCATCCCACCTCTTTTTTTAATGAATAAGTTAAATAAAATAACATCTATCTCCACAAGTTTGCCTACCTATCATTTTAAAGTAAAACCACTTTAGTTTGATTGTTGACCTCTCTGGTGAAATTGCTAGAAATGAAGAAAGTATCTTACCAACCTAAAGGAAATGGAGATAAAAGAGTTGGAGAAGAAGCATGATGCCTAAGTCAAGTCTTTAAAAAAGACTTTTTTACATATCTTTCTCTTACCAAACTTTAGGTTGCTAATACATTTATCACTGTAATTTTATTTTTAATTAATATTCCTGGAGAAAAAATGACACATTTGATAGATTCAAGACTGTAATAAAGTCATCTATCCTAAGAACCAAGAAGTACACACAGTGATGTAGTTTACTAAAGATTTCCCCCACCTCGATTTACATGGGCCTTAACTTTCAAGAGAATCAACATGGCAGCTTTAATAATAATAATAGTAATAAAAGAGGATCTTGTGTGTCCTTCAATAGTTGACTGAAAGTATGGCAGGCCAGGTCTCACTAACAGCTGAACAGGCAGGCCTCCCTGACAACTGTTTGAGCACTGACTGAGTGGTGAAGTTAAATATTAAACACTGACGGGACCAGTGTCCTCATACAAAGACTGGAATGTAACAAAGCCCACCAAGATTTTGCCTAGGTCTTTCCTGGGCCTTGAAGCAGGGCAAGATAATGAAGGAATTCTTAACAGGACCCATTTGGGATTAAACAAGTTTTATTGGGGGTCTAAAGGAACTCCGTAGACCTCCACAAACAAGTTTTACTGGGGACTAAAGGAACTCCCCAAACCTCCATGATTTAGCAGGAGACAAGATAAGGTAATCACCCTGGCACCTGGACCCATTTAGATTAAGAAAATTTACTGAGGCTCTAGAGGAAAGTCTTCAGTACTCAGATCTTAGTTATAGATTAGAAGTTGATTACTTGGCTGAACGCGGTGGCTCATGCCTGTAATCCCAACACTTTGGGAGGCCAAGGCAGGTGGATCCCCTGAGGTCGAGAGTTTGAGATCAGCCTGACCAACATGGAGAAACCCCGTCTCTACTGAAAATACAAAATTAGCCTGGCATGGTGGTGCACACCTGTAATCCCAGCTAGTTGGAAGGCTGAGGCAAGAGGATCTCTTGAACCCTGGAGGCAGAGGTTGCAGTGAGCCAAGATCATACCATTGCACTCCAGCCTGGGCAACAAGAGCAAAACTCCATCTCAAAAAAAAAAAAAGGAAGTTGATTACTTACATCTTTAGATGAATGCACATTTACATGTAGACATATAGCTTAGAAGGTATATAAGCTCTAGGAAACTTTGTAATTTTGAGTTGGTCTGGCAACATTTACCAGTCTTCTCTCTGTACCTAGTTATAGAAATAAACTCTCTTCTATCCCAGTTCATCTGCATCTCATTATTGGGCCATGAGAATAAGCATAAAAGAAGCCTTCCTTTGATGCTGGTATCTAAGCACCAAACAATAGATGCCAGCATCAAAAGAAGGTTTGGATACAACCTTCTTTTGTTTTGTTTGGACATAAGGAACTAGTTTGGGTCTGCTCAGTTAATGTATCTATGCTCATATTTTCCTTCCTCAATTATAGAATAAATGAGAGGTGAACACTGTAGTTAGCCATAGAGTAACCAAGACAGCAGAAATCATCTCAAATGTTCACAGTAGAAGGAATGGAAAGCAGAGGTGGGTCCACGAAGAGTGGAGAGGTTGAGAATTAAACAGTGGGCTCTAAAATAATCCTGGGAGATTGATGATAGCAGGAAGTCTTTATCATTCTTGGGCTGGAGAGACAAAAGGAAAACATGCAATTACTGGTACTAAGAGGACCACTCTAGGAGACTGGATCTCTGGTGGCCTTGATACAATGGGGGCTGGAGTCAGAGAGAAGATGAAGCCACTGGAGAGGCCACCTTAGGTTGAAAACAGGAGGGAGTGTCTTGATGTCTTCCTCTCTTAAAAACCACTCCTCACCCTGCCCTCTAATTTCCCATGGTTGATATAATCCTGCTGACCGTTGACTCAATCCTACCAGAAATTCTCTGGAACCTGAAAAAATCACCCTGCCAAGGATCAACTCCTTCCCCCCAGAACAAAGCAGAGCAGAAGGATGGGTCTGAGTGCAAACAGGTCCAGGACCAGCACACTGTATGGTACAGTGTTCTCATGGTGTTATATAATAGAATATATCATTTAATTCAACTATTTCATTTTACAGAGAGGAGCTAGGGTCCAGGGAGATTAAACTGTTTACCTAAACGCACACACAGAGCAAGCTTTTAGGTCTGAACACACAGCATGCTTTTATTAGGATTGTGTTAGTTATGACACTGCTTAAGCCCTGTTATAAAGTGCTTGGGAGCTGAGTCATTTCATAGTCATCCCTAGTACCTGATACAGCATCTGGTGCTTAGAAAAACCCTCAATAAAACATTTATTGAATTCATACAGATTGAAAGAGAACACATAGCCTATCAACGGATCTAAGGTAGCTTTAGAAAATTTCCAGTCATACAAGAGTTACTAAGCCAGTTAAACAAAGACTGACAAAATTATGCCTCTTAAAAGTTTTAAAAGGAATCATACATTCTCACTGGCCTGTGACGGTTTAGGTTTTATATGATTCAAAACAAGAACAAAGATATATTCCTTTTAACTATCATACTAAACTATCATTTGAAATAATAAAAAGGATGTCAGCAATGCAAAGCTGTACAAGTTGTACAGAACAGATTGATACAAATAAAAAACTAATAAATATTTATGTGACCACGTGTGGGAGGTGTTGCCTGGAGTGTTTCCCCCACAGCCCTGACTACGGAATGAAAAAGGAAACTTAGGAAAAAATATACCCAAAGAGGGAGATTTAAATAGCACAGTGGGCAGCGGGGGAAGTGATGACTAATATTGCTGTTAGTAGTAGTTTAGGAACAAAAGAGACAAGTCAGCTGGAAACCTTCTGGTGTCTTCTGCTAAGGCTCCTTGCTAGAGCTGATGCTGGAAAGGAGGAAGGAAGGAAAGAAGGAAGGAAAAGAGGGAGAGAGGGAGTGAGGAAAGAAGGAAGGGAAGTCATTAGAATGTAAGCTGAACACCCATTTCGTGCTTTTGGCCAAACAATAATACACATGTTTAAAAGGTCATTTTGGGCCGGGCGCGGTGGCTCAAGCCTGTAATCCCAGCACTTTGGGAGGCCGAGACGTGCGGATCACGAGGTTAGGAAATCGAGACCAGCCTGGCTAACATGGCGAAACCCCGTCTCTACTAAAAAAATACAAAAAACTAGCCGGGTGAGGTGGCGGGCACCTGTAGTCCCAGCTACTCGGGAGGCTGAGGCAGGAGAATGGCGTAGACCTGGGAGGCGGAGCTTGCCAGTGAGCTGAGATCAGGCCACTGCACTCCAGCCTGGGCGACAGAGCGAGACTCCGTCTCAAAAAAAAAAAAGTTCATTTTGGTGGGAACTCAACTTAAGTAGAATTAATGAAATTCCTACAGAACTTGAAATTCACTACCTAAAATTATTCATTAAAAAATGTAACATGCATTGAATTAATTTAGCAGCACCTAAAGGAAGTCAAAGAAACTCCAGTTTGAATTTTGGGAGAAAAGAAAGTATCATTTAATCTGAAATAAATGAAGAGAACCTAAAAGAGCGAATGGCTAAATAAGTAGAAGAGGTTTTTGCAACCTGTAATTACTGGGGGATTTTTTTCAGGAAGCTTCAGGAAAGAAACTCTGACACTCAGATTAGTCATTCGTCACCCAATCACTGGCTGCTAAATTAGAGGCCAGGAAAAAGAGATCAAACATGTGAAAGAAGAAAGAAGAAGAAGGAAGAGGAGGAGAAGGAGGAGGTGGGAGAGAAGGAAGAGGAAGGGAAGGGAAGAAAAAAGGAGCAGCTGTCACTTTTTTGTTTCAGCAAAACCATACAGGGCAAAATCCCATTAGAGCTTTCTGAGAAGTTATGTCTGGGACAAATCTGATGGTAGGCTTCAAACTTCTGACAGAGTCCAAGAAAAATCCTTTTTTTTTTTTTTTTTTTTTTTTTGGTTTTATAGAATTTAGAACTGTTTTTCTAGTGGCGGAAATAAAATAAAATTTTAAGTAGTTGAAATGTTAAGTAAATTGTTTTCAACAATTTGCAGATTTATGTAAGAATATGTATTATGGGATTAAGCAGATAAAATAATAATATTAAACATCAAAGTAAGAATAGTGTGAGAGGTGAATAATTTAAGGCAGTTTCAGTTGCATCAGGTTTTTTTTCTTTTTCTTATGAATAAGAATGTTTTATTACTCTGTAGAGAGGTAAGTAAACTAGGAGAAATTCAAGAGGGGAAATGCAAAGCATAATAAAATGGAATACATTGGATTTTAAAAGAATGTCTCTATTTCATTTGAGTACTGGCCAAAATATAATGACATTTCTTGGAAGAAAAGCAGTTATCAGAATTTAAAATTTCAAAAACCTGTATTAGGAAGACACATCATCACGTATGTAGTATGTAGTATTCTTGTCAACAATATTTTGTCTAAATCTAATCATGATGAAACAATCAGAAAAATCCAAATTGAGAACAATCTGTAAAAGGAATGGTCTTTGTTTGGTTACGTATATACATATACTATATGTGTAAATATATATCCCCAAAGCTGACCTTGAGAAGGAAATTCACTGAGCCGTTCCTTACGAGTGTTCCCAGGAGAAATAGGAAAGGGAGAAGTCAAGTCAGTCTAAGAAGAATAAAGACGCCAAGCCCAGTTGCATATCAACAATCTCACAGAGAGAGCTGCCTCCGTCCCTCAAGGCAAGTAGATGACCTCAGAATTGTCCCATCAGTTGGTGCTTAGGAGCCACACTTTCAGCTCATCCTTGTACTTCATGCAGTCTGTGAGCCCCACAGGCAGAGCAGCTCCTGGCTGCCTGAAGTTATTCCCTAGGAGAGAAGCAGATCTAGGTTCCCACAGCAGAGTCTCTGCTGTAACTAAATAGAAGGCTGCATTCATGATTGGATTAAGGATGGGGGAAGGACAGGTGGCTATGAAGGTTATTACTCGGACAACAAGGACAATTTTTAAATGAGCTGTACATTAAATATTTAATTTTATTGTTGTTAAATTTTGAATGTGATAATTATGTCATACTTATGTAGAAGAATATCCATGTACTTATAAGATACATACTGAAGTATTTAGAACAAAAATGCCATGCCTAAATTTATTCTCAAATAGTTTCACAAAAAAAGTAATATTAATGTGTATGTGTGAGTATATGATGTATATACACACATACATGTATACATACGTTTAGTATGTATATGTATACATTTATGTAGACAGATTAAAATAGAGGAAAATATGAAAAAATGTAAACAAACGGTGACGCTAAGTAAAAAGATAGATAGATATTTGTTGCACTATTATTTTAACCTGTATGTTTAAAATTTTTCAAAACAAATAGTAGGAGAAAAAAGTTAGCACTTGTCATGGTAACTTTTTTCCAAAAAAAGTTGTATTTAAGATCAAACCAGGTGTGGTGGTTCATGCCTGTAATCCCAGTGATTTGAGAGGCCACGACAGGAGGATCGCTTGACCCCAGGAATATGAGCCCAGCCCTGATAACATAGTGAAACCTGTCGCTACAGAAAATTTAAAAATCAGCTTGGCATGGTAACCTGTAGTCCCAGCTACACAGAAGGCTGAGGTGGGAGGGTCGCTTGAGCCTACGCGGGCGAGGCTGCAGTGAGCCATGGTCATGCCACTGTACTCCAGCCTCAGTGCTTTCATAAGTGTTCTCATATAGGCAATAAGTAAATTGTTCATATAAACTCTTATATAGCTATTTATTTATTTTTTTGAGATAGGGTAGGCAATACTCTGGTAACAAACCATCCACAAATCTCAGTGAATAAAAACTTAAAACCATTGCATTATTGCATTGAAAACCCAATAAGAAATGTGGTGTAAATAAAATGAAATAAAAATGGGAAAAATGAAGTCCTTAAGATCATTATATTAGGAAAAATCATCTACTGACTTCTTGACAACAACTTATTTGACAAGGACTTATTTATTTATTTATCCATTTTACTTATTTATTTATTTATTTTTTTGAGATAGCGTCTCTCTCTGCAGCCCAAGCTGGAGTGCGCTGGCGCGATCTTGGCTCACTGCAGCCTTGACCTCCGGAGCTCAAGTGATCCTCCCATTTCAGCCTCCCAAGTGGCTGGGACCACAGGGGCACCACCTGATTAATTTTTGCATTTTGTGTAGAGACGGGGTTTTGCCAGGTTGCCCAATCTAGTCTCAAACTCCTGGGCTCAAGCCACCCATCCACCTGGGCCTTACAAAGTGCTGGGATTATAGGTGTGAGCCACTGCATCCAGCCAGGACTTCTGATTTCTTTACTGTTTATTAGAGGGTGGACCCTATTCCCTCCAATCATACCTCACTTTTTAAAGCAGTGATTCTCAGCCTTTTTGATTTCAAATTTTTGGTAGCCGATTTAAAGAAGAGGTTTAAGATACCCAAAATATCGCCAATCAAGTCTTGAGCCATTACAGTGCACATACTTCCACCATATAATTCTGTCCCAGAGTGTCTGAAAAGTATCCAAACAACTGGTCAGCTCCATGTAACTAACTGCTTCAGTGGAAATCATTATTGTCTTGACCTCATTCCTCTATACTTAAAAAGACAAATTGCTCATATGTTCCAGAAAATATGCCATCTTTATTTGGTACCATGCAGCTCATTTCTTACTTGTAGCAAGTTGTACCCAGTCTACATAATTTCTATAACCTACTACTCCATCCAGCAGTTATTTTTGACCAGCATTGCTGCAGTAATATATATACTTGTTTAAGCAGAAGTTAATCTTACACATTGGTTTTGACAATACCACTGTTTCACAGATATTTCCTGTTCTGTCTCCTTACATCCATATGATAAGATTGTACTACCTCGTCCCCTTGTGGTGGGGTTAGGTGACCAGTTCTAGCACTTGTCACCCATAAGTGATGAGTAGAAGTGACAAACCACTTCTGGGCCAGAGTATTTAAATGTTGAGGGCAAACCCACCACATTTCTCTCTTTTGCTTCCAGCACAGTGACCCATGATTTTCAAGGTGGCGGCTGATTTGTCAGATGAATTCCTGAGCGACCATAAGCAGAGATCTCCGAACGACCCATGATGGGTAGTGTGAGCAAGTATGAGCCATCTAGTGGAGCAAGATCATCACACACCAGGTCCTATTGTGGGGAGGGGTGGGGGGGAGGGATAGCATTAGGAGATATACCTAATGTAAATGACAAGTTAATGGGTGCAGCACACCAACATGGCACATGTATACATATGTAACAAACCTGCACGTTGTGCACATGTACCCTAGAACTTAAAGTATAATTTAAAAAAAAAGAGAGAGAGAGAAATAGTGCCTATATAAGCACTGAGATTTGAGGATGGTTTGTTACCAGAGAATTGCCTACCTTATCCTGACTGATAAATTAATCAGATTTAATAATATACCTCTGACTGGTGTTGGCTCCATCATACACCAGGGAAACAGCCATTGTCTGGTACTTGTATTGCTTAAACATGTAACTCAAAACCCCTGCTTTAAATGGACTGCCAAGTGCATTATGCATAATAATTGCATAATTGGCTTTTGTAAACAAGACATTGCTATAGTTCTTTACAGAATTATGTTAATATTAGATAGATTATTCTTCATTTATCTTTATCTACTCTGAGCAACTGGAAGGTGAAAGATTTGCTATGAGAACACGTAAATATAGTATCATGAAAGGAAAAGAAAAAGCTCTGTTCTGTGGAAGACATTAGTCCCCTTTGTTAGTCAAATGAAGAGAGACTATTCATTATACTTTAATCTTAAGGAATCCAAGATTGCTAAACTAATGGATAACATGTGACTAAGGAATGAATTAGTTGAACTTTATTCTATGAGTTGCCACCATGAACTGTGTAATCATAGCCAGGTCCTTTAAATGCCTTGAATGTTTTTCATGTGTGGATAAGATTAATTCAGACCCACCAGGCCTTGAAGAAGGATCAAACTCTTATCAGTCCTTTGCCTAAAATTGAAAATATCTTGTTACTTGGATTATTTATTTATCCCTGCACCTTGTTTCAAAAAGGATTTTAAGTAGATGGCATATTATTATTTTATTAACACATTAAAAAAAAACCCATAAGAGGATTATAGAGTTTTTCCCTATCCTACTTCTCAGAGTGTTTTAAGCATACTGTAGAATTTATTCACTCATGAATTTGATACAAATTAAAGTGAAAATCTCTTCTCTAGAACCTCATGATGCTTAGAAAGCATCGTAACACGTTCAGAGAAAGAGGAAGATCAAATTTAAAGGAAGCTCTTGAGTTTCCGCCACAATGAGTTTCCCATTCTAGATATTAAAATAATAGTATGTACCCCAGATAACATACTCAAGTTTCTGTGGATTATGACTTAATTATATGTATTTTAGATTTAGAGCATGTATAAAAAAAGATATCCTTTTTCACCTAGTAGAAAAAAATTCAGAATAATGTTATGATTTTAATCTTCCATGATAGGTATGTAATCTAAAATTTCAAAACATCACTGACTTTGCATTATAATTAAATATAAAAAGTGACTGACTTGAGCCAAATTGAAAAAAAATATTGAGACAAGGTCTCACTCTGTCACCCAAGGTGGTAAGAGTAGTGCAAACACAGCTTGCTGCAGCATTGACCTCATGGGCTCAAACTCTCCTCCCATATCAGCCTCCCAGGTAGCTGAGGTCACAGATACACACCACCACACCCAGATCATTTTTTTTTTTTTAGTAGGGACAAAATCTCACTATGTTGTCCAGGTTCCAAATAAATTTTAACTGCCTAATTTTAACTATTCAAAAACTAAGCAAATACCTGAAATGTATTTCTTCTGAAAAACACATACTAAATAAAAATCTACTATACTTATGGATTTTCAGAGGTCTTCATAAATATTAACTCATAAATTCTTGTGGCTTTCCCAATTGTCACATGTCTCCTTTCATGAAATATTGTGTAAATTTTACACAATATTTTACACAATATTACACAGAATTGCCCAAATCTGAGTTCACTGACTTAATCAAGCACATACTATTAATATATAACCTTGGATAATTTATCAATTTAAACTGAAGAGCTTTATCTTCAACATTTCTAAATTATGGGTGTTATAAACAATAAATCAGGTTATTCCATTACATTTAATAACTAGCAACCCACACTGTGATAAGTGTCAGTAATGCAACAGTACAGTAATATATAGGCAAAGCACCAACCAGAAATTAAGTATCTGTTGAATTTCTCTACTTTCCTTTTCCCCCAACCAATTCCTGAATAAGTGTAGGGAGAAACAGGAACGTTTTAAGAAATCCTCTTCAACTAATATGAAATAGGATATCTGAAGACTCACCCTTCTATCTTCCTAGTCTACAGTTTGTTCCACAGCTATTTTTGTGACTAAAGATACCAAAATTAGACATTACTTTTATCTCTACATTTCAAGGCAGTTGTTAAGAACTATGATTAAACTACCAAAATAAAGAAACATAGAGGAATAATGAACATTGACTACAAACTAAACTGATTGTCACATACTCTATCTGGTGATTTGAGAGACTGCTTCTCATAAACTGTAATTCAGTGAAAAAAATAGCATATACAAATGATTACTTAGTAAGAAAAATTCAAACTTAAAACGAGTTGTCAATGTGATGTGCCATGTTAGAAATGAAAAATAAAATGTGTGCCAAGGGCTAGTGAGGCATTTTTCCCTTTTTTCTCTTTTAAAAAGTACTACAAAAGAGCAGGTTTTTTGGTTAAAAAATTAATCAAAATTGCTAAATCAGTGATGCTTTCAGAAGTTTCCTGTTTTTGACATCAGAGTCATATTATAATGCTCTATTTCCTGTTTCCTCGCCTAAATAGATTTTTGCTTCGGGCAATATTTTATCTGAACTTCTGTTTGTAGAAACCAGAGACATTTATTGAATTGTTTCTTGCTGGCTATTTGATCTTAACAAAGCATTTAAATGGTACTGATGCCCTGGCTTGAGCAATGGAGCATCCCAGACTTTCAGTTAATTGCAAACAGCACACATACAACTCATTTGAGTTACAGCTAAATGCAATTACAGGCCTCAGAGCTGATACATAGATCACTTCTTATTTAAAGCAATTCACCTTTGAATTGGTTAATCTTTAATTGTTTATAAAATAATAAGATGGGAAACAAAGTTGCTACCTAATATGTTAATTTCCCCAAATAAACACTTATTTGAAGGTTCATTTGTTAATCAAGAATCTGGAACTTGAAATACATTTTTTATGAAAGGAAATAAATTTTAGGTCATTAGGTTTTTATCAAGAGCTGAAGTTTTTAATAATGAACAGGGAGAGATACTGTGGCAAAACAGTAATTGAATAAAACATAAATTCAATAAAATGATATGAAAAATCAATGTTTCACATTTATCCTGAGTCAAATATAAAGAGAATTAAATTGAGGATGACGAAATGTGGTTTCTAATCATTGTTCCACCACTATTTGACCTTGAGCAAATTGCCTGGGGGCCATATTTGGTAGACAGATGAGGCTGTACACTTTCTTTTAAATACTTGAGAATTAGCTTAAGTGCTCTCATTTGGTAACTTGCTCAGTATTTCATAAATGCCAGGAAATTAACTCAAATCCTTTGATGAGCTGCATTTTCTGTATTTATTTGTATAAGTTCAACAAATATTTATTGAAGGTCTTCCATATGCTGGGTATGTGTCTTAGCAAAATAGTTTTAAAGTACATTATGAAAGATCTGATGCTCAATAGTATATCATCAGTGAATTGCAAATTAAAATCTAAATGAGATATCCCTATATATCCACTGGATTGTCTAATATTTTAAAGTTGTCAGTATTAAATATTGAGAAAAACGTGGAGCAGCTGGAACATTCATACATTGCTAGTGGGAGATTAAGATGGTGCAGCACTTTGTAAAGCTAAGCATATATTTACTATATTACCCAACAATACCACTAAGTATTTACCAAGAGAAAACAATTGTCTACACAAAGACTTGTACACGAATGTTCACAGCAGCTTTATTCATCATAGCTAAAAACTGGAAACAACTCAAAAACATATAAGTAAATTGATGAGCAAATTGTGGTACATCAATTTAGTGGGATACCATCCAACAATGAAATAAATCAATGAATGGTAACACTGATTGACATGAATAATTTCAAAATCATTATCCTACATTAATGAAGCCAGACACAAATGAATATTTAGTATATTATTTTATTTGCATAAAAATTTATCACAGGAAAATCTAATCTAAAATGGCAAAAAGTAGATTCATGGTTGTCTGAGCTAAGGGGTAGAGGAAGATTGATGGACTGCAAAGTGCAAAAGGGAACTCCTTGGGTGTGATGGAAATAGTGTATATCCTGATTAGCAAGATGGTTGCATGCATGTATACCTTTCTCAAAACTCATAGAACATACACTTAAAATGTGCAGTGCTGGCTGGGTGCGGTGGCTCACACCTGTAATCTCAGCACTATGGGAGGCCGAGGCGGGTGGATCACCTGAGGTCAGGAGTTCAAGACTAGCTTGGCCAACATGGTGAAATCCCATCTCTACAAAAATACAAAACTTAGCCAGGCGTTCTGGCAGGTGCCTGTAATCCCAGCTACTCATCAGGCTGAGGCGGGAGAATCACTTGAACCCAGGAGGTGGAGGTTGCAGTGAGCAGAGATCGCGCCATTGCACTCAAGCTTGAGCAACAGAGAGAGACTCCGTCTCAAAAATAAACAAACAAACAAACAAACAAACAAACAAATAAAATGTGCAGTGCTTCGGTTTTCTGAAGATTTCCAGGAGCTTCGGAGGGATTAAACAACCTTTGAGGTAATGACAGGAATTTGAATTGAGAAACCACCACGGATGTCAAAGGGATTTTCGGAACCCATGAAATCAATTCACAAGAGAAAGGGAACACTTTCATCTTTTAAGAAGTCCGCTTATAGTAATGCCAGTCATGTATGAACTTGAAAGAAAGGCTTTCCCAGATTTTCAAATGCCAGAGCTGCCAAAATCTGAGTTTGGCAAAAATGAGGGGGTCAAGAAAGAGATGCGAAGCCAACCAGCCTTCCCACTGCCCTCTCAGAGCACAGGTTCCCACCTGCTTCTCTGCAAAGCCTTAATTACTGAATTGAGACCCTCTGACTCTATCGCATAGTGATTATGGGGCCTGTTGGAAATGTCATTCAGTAGCAGGAAAACGTTTCTCCATTGAATACATTTTAAAGGGAAAAGTAAGAGAGAAAAATAAAGTAGTGTCTTAATTACACTATGTTTGCTATGCTAGTACAACTACCAGACAAACAAGTAACACCACCAATCACCCTCACTTTCCTCCTTTCTGGTTCCAATCGGATTGCCTAAAAAAAAATAATAAATCTTGACGCTTCCACCGTCTCAGTCAATCAATTTCATAAAACTGCAGATGCTGGTGCTTCTTGCTTTGAAGGATGTATGTTGGGAGGGGGAGATGTTACAAATTAAAATGGTGAGGAAGGAGTTTTCAGAAGAGAAAATAGAAACCGTGTGCATGTGAATACATAAGTAGCAGTTAATAGTGTTGAGAAGCATCAGCCTTTCTTTGTTCCACTGAGCACAGTGATAAGGACCTAAATCTCCTGACATGAAATAGTAAAGACTCAATACCACTCCATCCAAAATGGAATCCAGTCTCTGGGAAGAAAGAAGAAGAAAGGATAGATTGAGGAAATTGATAGATGGAAGGGGTGAAAAAGGAAGCTAGCAAAGAAAGAAAAATAAATTCCTAGATTTCCATCTCAGACAGATTATATTTGGGCTAGCTGGTGACATGATGAAAAAGTTTTCAAATGTTTGCACCATTTTCTGGACCCCAAATGCCACTCCAGAGATACTGTGTAGCCCAATTGATCAACCCAGAAGATCTGAGCTCTTAACAATATTGATCCGGAAACCCGGACTTCCTGTTTCGTGAAGGACCAGAACATGGTATCATGCATATGTATTATTAACCCTTTAATTACTAAAGACCATGTTTCTTGTGCATATTTTTATTATCACTGAAATCACTGAAGGAGTTAAGTTGTCTCCTTTGAATCTTATCAGCCGACACATCCCACCAAAAAAGTCAGTAACTTACCAGAAAGGTAACTAGAGATAATTTGAAGCAAGACAGAACCTATAACAAATGAATAATGGAACAGTAATAATTCCAGAGTTTGTTGTGGAATAGAAAATCATTTCAAAAGAAATTTCTAAAAGGAAAATATTTCTTCTAACTAGGGCGTAGAAAAATATACAAATGAAAAGTTTTTTTCCCTTTAACTGAATCTAAAAGGAGTTACGGTGCCTTGATAGCTGCTGGCTATTTAAGCTAAAGGGAACAGTGTACATGGTTTATTTTCACTCTTCTCTAGCATTTAAATTCGGTGTGAGTATGTGTATGTGCACATATGCGTGTATGCGTTAGATTCCTCTTATTTTCCCCAAAAGGCACCAAGTGGTAAAATATACAGGCTTTTCAGTAGGACACACCACCTGATTCTTACAACACATACACACACACACACACACACACACACACTCCACACTGTCTTCTTATGGTTTAGTTTGGATTTTGCTACTTTTAAACATTTCCAATCTTTCAGTCTGTAGCTTCTTTCTTTTAGATAATTTACATTTTATTTGCAATATGTTTTACATTATTTAATCACTATTTTTTAAGTCATTGTAGCAGGGACATTTAAGGCCAGGCCAACCTCATGCATAAAAAGATTCAGTAAGGGATTTGCTGTCCTGTGCTTCCCACCACATCTGGGTCAGGCCCCTGTGAAGCCAGGTCATGGGAAGCAAGTTCATGGGAATGTGGCTGCTGTCTGAGCTGTTCCTTTTCTAGCCCTTAGGGACACGAAGATCCTTTTGGACATTGAGTTGAAGAAGGTAGTAGTATTTATAACAAATCTAAATGGATTCATATCATTCTTACCCACACTATTTTAAAACTTCTTTTAAAAGTCAGGCTGAGTTCCTATGGCAAGTAGTCACTTTGTTCATACTGACATTTTTTAGAAAATACGTTAGGGTCTCATGTTAGTAAGAAATAGATTGCAAGAACTTTGAGAAAGGAAGACAGCTAAGGAAGGGGTAAAAGAAAGATGAACTGAAATGAAAAACAAACATTTTCTGTAAATTTTTTTTAAAAGATAGAGATACCAAGAAATCAAGGAGGAAACACGCCTTGTTGCATTCTTGCTTTTACTTCATATTCTCACACGGCTGATACAGAGAAACCAACCACCACTAAGAAGGAAGCCACTTACTATGACATATTATTTTTAACTCATGAAACATTCATAGTGCTTCGTATCTCAAAAATATATTTTACATCTTTGCAAATTGAGCACCTTTGCTACTGTTTGTCTAACAATAGGCCCATGGTACCCCCAAAGTTAACAGAAGGAAAATATGTAATAAAAGACAATATTATAAACTAAAAAGTAATGAGAAATGATAATAAAACTAATCAGAATCTACCTTTATTTGGTTCCAAACACTCCTTTCTCCTTACTATTTTATTTACCCCAATGATACATGTTTCTTATTCTCCATATCAGGAATCAACATATTCTCCCTGAAATGGTTAGGCTTTGTGTCCCCACCAAAATCTCATCTTGAACTGTAATCCTCATAATCCTCACGTGTCATGGGAGGGACCTGGTGGGAAGTGATTGAATCATGGGATGGTTTCCCCCATGCTGTTCTCATGATAGTGAGTGAGTTCTTACAAGATCTGATAGTTTTATAAGTGTCTGGCATTTCCTCTGCTGGCACTCATTCTCTCTCCTGCTGCCCTGTAAAGAGGTGCCTTCTGCCATGATTGTAAGTTTCCCGAGGCCTCCCCAGCCAGTGGAACTGTGAGTCAATTAAATCTCTTTTCTTTATCACCAGTCTTGGGTAATTTCACAGCAGCATGAGAATGGACTAATACAGTCCCCTTATCTCATTTTTAATGATAAGGTCGAATTCTAATCCTACTAGTGAGAGACAGGACTAGTTGGATTTCCTAGGCTGACTAAGAATTCCTAAGCCTAGCTGGGGAAGGTGACCACACCCACCTTCAAACATGGGGCTTATAACTCAGCTCACACCTGACCCATCAGGTAGTAAAGAGAGCTCACTAAAATATCAATTAGGCCAAAAGCAGCAGGTAAGGAAATAGTCAAATCATCTGTCACCTAAGAGCACAGGGGGAGGGACATGATCGGGATATAAACCCAGGCATTTGAGCTGGATCAGGCAACCCCCTTTGGGTCCCCTCCCATTGTATGGGAGCTCTGTTTTCACTCTATTAAATCTTGCAACTGCACACTCTTCTGCTCTGTGTTTGTTCCGGCTCGAGCTCAGCTTTCACTCGCCATCCACCGCTGCTGATCGCCGCTGTTGCAGACCTGCTGCTGACTTCCACCCCTCCGGATCCGGCAGGGTATATGCTGCACTTCTGATCCAGAGAGGCACCCCATGCCACTCCTGATCAGGCTAGAGGCTTGCCATTGTTTCTGCATGGCTAAGTGCCCGGGTTCATCCTAATCAAGCTGAATATTAGTCGCTGGGTTCCACAGTTCTCTTCCGTGACCCATGGCTTCTCATAGAGCTTTAGCACTCACCGCATGGTCCAAGGTTCCATTCCTTGGAATCTGTGAGGTCAAGAACCCTAGGTCAGAGAACAAAAAGCTTGCTGCCATATTGGGAGCAGCTGCCACCATCTTGGGAGATCTGAAAACAAAGACCCACCAATAACACTAGCATCATGGAATTGAGGAATTACAAGTGGTAGAGGAATTTTAATGCCATCTAGTATTTCCATGTATATGAACCACAGTGCAGGCCACTGCTCAAACCCACCTTCAGCTCAAGCTGTTTTCTTCATTCCCACTCCCCGTTGCTTTGTAGGGAAGTCACTGTAGCTGGCACAATGGCCAATTGACTGGATGAGAGATTGGTAACTAGCCCAAGAAGAGCTCATCCCTAGGCTGTGTTAAAATAATTAATTGGGAAACCATCAAACTGAGGTGACTCTAGCCCCCTGAGTTCATACATATGAACTCAAACCCAGCTCAGAGGGAATGGTCATAGCCTAGGAAAATGGGACTTAATCTTAACCAATCAGAAACTGCCAACTAACCTCTAACTAGGGACTTTAAGGCTACTTTAGCGAATCAAATATTTTCTTTGTCTTGCTTTGGAGAACACCTGATAAAACTTTTTCCCTTATTCTCCTTCAGTGGAGCCCAACCTGGTTGTGCTTTGGCACTGTCAATTCATGAATCACTGTCTGCTCAAATAAACTCTTTAAAATGTTAATGTGCTTAAGGTTATCTTTTAACAGCTGGCAGCCTCCTAGGAGGAGGTGTGGTTCAACAAGCTGTGCTCAATGGAGGCAAAGGTATGTAGCTAAGCCTGTCAGACTCACTTGCTCTGGAATTCTCCCCAGAGAACTCAGGGACTAACCAGTCAGTTGCAAGAGAATAATGAAGTAGACCGACAGAAAAAAAAGCTAAGATTCCATGAGAAAAAAGATCATGCTGGCCATGATAGACAGAGAAAAGAAAAATCTAGGGATACCTGGAATCTTGACAAATTTTCTAGTCCTAGATTCATTACAAAAATTGTTCTAATCACCACTTTCCCCACTCCTAAAGAAGCGCAAGTAGGTTTCTGTTTACTGACAAGCAAAGGAGAACACCTAGCACCCTTTCTATCCTTAATCATCCCCTACAACGTCCTTGCCCAGTGGTAATGCTCAGGTTTAAATACCTCTAGTAAAAATTTACCACTCAATTTATCCCAGGACAACTCTAAGTAATTAGGTTATAAAGCCATTGGTAATATTGAGTGAGCCTCTCAACCTCTGAATCTTTATTCTCTGGCTAAAGCACTGTGAGACTCAGTACCCTCTCATTATTCTGATCCCTCTCAATTGTAAATGTCCCAGTTTATCTGTAACTTTCCTCAAATTGTGGTTTCCAGAGCTGAAAACAATAATCCACGTGTGGTGTGACCAACACAGATGGTCTGGATTATCATCATTCTTGTTCTGTGTAATTATTACAAGTACTTTACCTGACTGTGTTAGACTTTTTTCTCAGCCCCATTAAATTGTTGCATTATTTAAACCTCTTGTTAATTAAAAACAGTATTACAAATGAGTTGGAGATAACCCACATGTTCTTACCTTGCACCTATACAGTTTGTTGTTCAGATTCAAGATCAGGATGCTATATTTATAAGTTAAATTTCATTTTTGCTAGGCTAAATTTTATGTTTCCAGCCTTCCATCAAGTACCACTGACCACCCACACCTCACCCTCCTATAATTATCACTTCCTCTAAATTGCTCCAATAAATATATCTATTTCACTCATTTGGTACATCTCTTATACTACCTAATCAAGTTAGTCATCTTGTGATGAAGGTTGGTTCCAAACTACAGAGCATACATACCTTGTTTTCAGAACCTATAGAATGCCACACACACAATATTGGTAATTAGTAATGATCAAAAGTGGGAAACGTAGACATATTCAATAGATCCTACATCGTTTTTCTAATCTGAGCGTGTGAGCTTTCAGATATGTTACTGGGGCAATGTCAGCACTGAGGCTGATTTGTGGAACCTAGTACATCCTTTCCCCTCCTTATAGAGGATGAGTAGATAATCCTTTTGAAATGTGAGTGGATAATGTGCAACTTCAGTTGCTAGTCTTTTGGGTGTCCTTGGCGTCTTTTTAATACATTTCTACTAAACACTTCTAAGATAGACAGTGTCTGTCACAGGCAGTTGAGAAGAGCCATTTGGTTTGAGCTTTCAATGTTTGAAAAGCTTCAGATTTATGATGTTATACCTATGAAACCACCCTTGCAAAAACTGTATCAGTAAGAAAATACTGGCAGTGGGGGAGATCCGATCTAGCCACCCAGTTTTGTGTTTACCCTTCAAGCTGTCCTTAATTATTCCTGGACTTGGGTGAAGCTAACTTTGGGAAACATTTAGTTTACAGTTTAAGTGATAATAGTCCTTCCCATAAACTCAACTGCCTTTGTAAAGCAAAGGAAAGACCACCAGGCTAAGAGAATAGAGGAGCCTGAATTCTGCTAAGGTGCACACATAAAGGATAGCCAGCCATTATTCTGGAGATTACAAAATATGCAACTTCCCCAATTACTCCTGCAGATAGCATCACTATTTTAGAACCTATGATTGGCCTTTTGAGATATCTTTTAAGGGTTTTTTTCATGTTTCATAACCAAAGGCCCCACCTAAACCCACCAAACACTAGCTTCTGTGGCCCCACCCAGAAGCAAGTCAAGTGCACAGGAAGACCATTTCCACACCCCTATGATTGCACCCCCAGCCAGTCAGCAGCAAGCACCCATTGCCTCACGACCCCCACCCTTTCCCCAAAACTACCTTTGAAAAACTCCAGCCATAAAATTCTTGGAGAGACTGATTTGAATAATAACTCCATCTCCCACATAGCAATGGCTGGCCTCATGTCAATTAAACTCTTTCTTTACTGAAATGCCATGGTCTCTGTGAATTGATTTTGTTTGTGTAGCAGGCAGGAAGAACCCACTGGGCAGTTACACCTAGGGCAGCATAGATACACTAAAATTAAAACATGTCACTCTTAATCTTAAACTTATGACACATTATAACACCACCCCATTTTAAGCATTATAAATAAATATATTTTAATGCATCCTTTCATTATTGTATGAATACCAGTAATATTATACTACGTTTGGGTTTAAAAACAAAGTGTTAATTTGTCAAATGGTTAGAAATGTATCACAATTTTGTGTCACTCTTTTCTAAAATGTATTTTTCAAAATATTCTGGTTGCATTAGTAAATGGAGATGAGCCAGGCTTTTCTCAGTCTCTTAGAAGCCCTAGAGGCAAATGAACATCATAATTTCATTACTTAAATATTCTCCTGATGGTCCTTATTGCTGTCCACATGAAATTTATTGACACTTAACAACAAGGCTTTTTAGTTGCTAATTCCTGTTTGGATTGTTTCTTCCATTTGGAACATTTTTAATGAGCGGCAGTGACTGTGTGAATCACTATGCTAGGTTCAGTGGGAAAAAAAATCTTCATCAACAGCAACATAAATGTGATCCTTTCCCACAATAAGCTTACCATTCCCACAGATATGACGATACTTAGCTACAGCATGCAATAAAGGATTGAGTGCTATATTTTAGAAGTAAACAAAATTACCCAAGATCAGAAAGAAAGAGACTTAAGTCAGATTCAGAGATTTGGGGAAAGTTTGCCAACCTCATATTTCTACACTATGGGCAATATTGGCTCTGGCCACAAAGTCTTTTTGGTCCCTTTGCTCCCACTTCCTGATTTTAGCACCACTGCCCTTCTTTGTGGCGAAGAGTATTTCCGGCAAACATCATGTATAAGAAGGCACTGCTGTAGCTGGGAGAGGATACACAGTCACAGTTGTCCCTAATACTTCCACTGCCAAGGTTCCACCCTACTCTGTGCCCCAGGTTGCATGTTCTTTAGTTGTCACTGTCAAGTGTACTATCTTGCCAGAATCTGGTCTTCCTGGCCAACCCATCCAAAGGGTATACAATATCCTTTCTCCAGGCCAAATTGAACTGATACAGGGATGACATAATGCAAAGGGAACTTCAATAAAATAAAAGAAGAAAAAAGATCAAAATCGGTAAATGAGCTCTTACTTATTCTAGTGTAACCTTCATAGATCACATTGATTAAAAGATACTAAACGGTACCCAGCCCCCAATTTTGGTTCTTCTACCTCGTCACTTTGGGTGTGTTTTGGGCATATTTATTAGTGAGTGATAAAAGCTGATACTATTTGAAGATAATCACAGTTTGCTTACCTACTGTCTTGCATCATGTTATTCACATTATAGCTGGCATGAAGATGTTATAGAAAAGGGGTACAAATCCAGACCCTAAGAGTTATTGGATCTTGTGCAAGAAAGAATTCAGGGTGAGCCCATAGAGTAAAGTGAAAGCAAGTTTATTAAGAAAGTAAAGGAGTAAAAGAATGGCTACTCCTTAGAGCAGCCCTAAGGGCTGCTGATTGCCCATTTTTATGGTTATTTTTTGATGATATGCTAAACAAGGTGTGGACTATTCATGCCTCCCCTTTTTAGACCATATAGGGTAACTTCCCAATGTTGCCATGGCATCTGTAAACTGTCAGGGCGCTGGTGGGAGTGTAGCAGTGAGGACAACCAGAGGTCACTCTCATGGCCATCTTGGTTTTGGTGGATTTTGGCTGGCTTCTTTAATGCAACCTGTTTTATCAGTGAGGTCGTTATGATCTGTATCTTGTGCCAACCTCCTATTTCATCCTGTGACTTAGAATGCCTTTACTCTCTGGGAATGCAGCCCAGTAGGTCTCAGCCTCATTTTGCTCAGCCCCTATTCAAGATGGAGTTACTCTGGTTCAAACGCCTCTGACAAAATGATTAAGCTGTAACAGTCACCTCCTCCAGCTTCTGGAGCCAGGAAATGGTACATGATCTCACAAAGAAAATATCATGAGCTGAAAAAAAGAAGGATCGAATTTCAGTTTGGATTTCCAGTAGAAGTACTTTTTTCCACACAGACTTTAAAATTATATTCTCTATCACATATGCAGAGAATACAGGCGGTAAAGTGAAAGATGCTGAGAGTACACTCAAGTCAGTCAGAGCTTCAGTTTTGCTGGGTCAGTCCTCAGGTTAATGATCAAAGACTAAGAATTCTCTGTAAGTCCCAAAGTAAACCTTCGACAGCCATGCTGACCAGACACTTACGGATATATGGATGAGACCAACAACACAGGATACAGAGAAGGATCCATACCACATTCGAGAGAGAGAGTATTATTCTAGATATGTTATCCAAGATTTCTTAGCAGTTCATTAATGAGACTAAACTAAAAATATCAGAATCCAATGATTTATAGCTTATTATATTTGCATATAATTGTAAATCATATATATTTACCAATACAGCATTTAACGAAGCACAAGGAACTCTCCTATTACTTCCGTAAGAAATTCAGTTAAAGAACTTTAGGTCCTGTTCTAGAGAAACATCTAGACGGAATGAAACCTTTTTGACTATTAGATCAGTCTTGGTACCCAGCGGAGTATATTAATCCAGGTCAGATTTGTCCGTAAATGACAGAATGCCCCAAGTAACAGCTATTTAGGCAAAACTGAAGTTTACTGCTTTCTCATATCACCATGAACACCCAGATCTGGAACATCCACCAGGGACCCAGATCCCCTCTGTCGTATTACTCAGGCATCTTCGACATGATGCCTGTCGAAGGTGGTTGCTTCAGAGAAAAACTCCAGCTTCAGCCATCTTCGTTCATTCTGGCCAGTGAGAAGGAGCAAAAGAAAGGTAAGGCATTATTTTCCTTCTCATTAAGGACTTACGGTCCACCTGCATCTTCTTGGTCAAACTTAGCTGTGTGACCACAACCAGTTACAAGTAAGGATGTACATATCAGTTCTCTTTCCAGGTAGCCACAGTCAAGACCAAAATCAGAATCTCTCTCAGGGTGGAGGAAGGAAAAATAAATGTTTAAAGTCAAATAGCAGTTTCTCTTGCAGTGACCAAAATTCCCTCTATCTTATATGATTTTGGCCTAACAAAGTGTTTTTCTGTTTGGATATATCAGCAGAAAACATCAATGAGAGCTTATTATAGGCCAAGCAAATAACTAAATACTTTAAAAATAGTATTATGGATTAAATTGTGTCTCCCTGAAAAGGTATGTTGAAGTCCTAACCCCTACTACCTCAGAATGTGACCTTCTATGGAAACAGATGTAGGTGCAGGTGTAGTCAAGTTAAGGTGAGGCCATTAGGGTAGACCCTAATCCAATATGATAGGTATCCTAATAAAAAAAATCGAGAGGATAATTTGAACTCAGATGCAGACAAGACATGCACAGAGGGAACAGTGTGCAGAGACACAGGGAAAATGCCATGTGAAGATGGAGGATTGTAGTGTTGCATCTGCAGGCCAACCACAAGAAGCTAGCAAGGATTCTCCCCCGTAGGTTTCAGAGGGAGCATGGCTCTGCTGATGCCTTGATTTGGGACTCCTAGCCTTCAGAACTGTGAGACAATAAATTTCAGTTGTTTTAAGTCACCCAGTTTATGATACTTTATTACAGCAGCTTTAGGAAACTAACAGAAGTCTAGGTCATCTCCAAAATTACTAGGTAGAAGAAATAAGTTCTACTGTTCTATCATGCTGGGGGGTGGCTATAGGTAACAATTTATTATCTATGTTCAAAAAGATAGAAGGGAGGATTTTGAATGCTCATAACACAAATAAATGATAAATGAGGTGATGGATATCCTAATTATCCTGATGTGATCATTAAACATTGTATACATGTATCAAATATCACTCTGCCCCTCATAAATATGTACAATTATTATGAATAATTTAAAAAATAGGTTATCTCATTTAATTCCCACAACTACTGCTTTGAGAGAGGTGCTCTTAGTTTTCCCTTTTTACAAATAAGTACATTAAGGCTCAAAGAATAAAGCAACTTGCCAAGATCTCTTGAACTTTGATTCAGACTCAGTTTTTTTTTTTCTGATTCCAGAGCCTGAGCTCCCAATACACTATACTAACTAAATAACCCAAAGCACATGTCTTTAAAATCTGCATCCTTTCTCAACTTGAATACCACAAGAGATAAATGTGAAGTGTTAAGTACATATTAGGTGAGATTAGTACCCCATAGTTCCCACATCCTACCCCATAGGTGCCGCCATCCTACCCCATAGGTAGCATGATATTGTAACCTATCATCCAAACAGGGACACTTCTGAGAATGACGAAGATGCTTGATATAGTTTGGATGTGTGTCCCCACCCAAATTTCATATTGAAATGTAATCCCCGTGTTGCAGGTGGTGCCTGGTGGGAGGTGATTGGATCATGGGGGCAGATTTCTCATGAATGGTTTAGCACCATTCCCCATGGTATTGTCCTAGCCACAGTAAGTTCTCTTGAGGTCTGGTTGTTTAAAAGTGTAGAGCAATTCTCTAGCTCTCTTGCTCCTGCTTTGCCTTCTGCCATGACCTTAAGCTTCCAAGTCCTCCCAAGAAGCAGATACCAGTGTTATGCTTCCTGTACCTCCTGCAGAACCATGAGTCAATTAACCTCTTTTCTTTATAAGTTACCCAGTCTCAGGTATTTCTTTATAGCAATGCAAGAATGGATTAATACAATGCTACTTATGATTACATTGGGACAGGAAGCCTAAATGAAAACTATCTTGGGCAAACCAGGGCTCACTCACACAGTAAAACTTACCTTATTGCTCAGTGCCCCATCCACGCTGACTCCTAACCAGAAATGTCACTGTAGCAGACTTGCAGAATTCTAATAATTACAGTTAGAAAACATGAAAATGCCTTAATTAAGCAATAATAATAATATGGTACCACACAAATAAGGTATTGTTTCATGAGTAATACATAGAACACGTCAATTACAAAAATGATGTTTAAAGTGATTAATCCTAAAAAAGATATATTTTGATTATTTAGCTGAACATATTAGAGAAGACTTTCCAATAAAGATTGAGAACACCTACCTGTGGAAAATTTAAAAAGACAGAAAGTAAGGTCCATCTTGTTTGAAACGCTACATATTGGTGCTCTGTTTGTTATAGCAATGAGGCCAATAACCCAATACTGTGGAGGATGTCAAGCATCCGGTTTTTCACAGAAGGAAAAAAGCACTCCTCTTACAGACTCATTTCTAGGGTTGAGGAAAAAGTCACTCTTTCCTAGAGATATGGATTGAAAGTTATTGTCTCTAGTCTCATCCAAATTTGGACTTTAATAATATCAGAAAGGAGTCAGATTAGACATCAGGAAGAGCTTTCTAAACTCGAATGTCTGCCAAGCTAGAGCCTTCTTTTATTATTTCTAAGAGAGCTAGGTACCCTTGGAAGTCACCTCGCCTGGACTGTAACCAAATAATAATGAAACATAATAATTCTACAAAGGCTTAGTATATGATCTACATAATTGTATAATTTGATAAAAAGCTCAAATTAGGACTCTCTATATTTGTGAAAGTCCACTTCCCACAGCCTCTGTCTGGGGCTAAGACAGACTCAATAAAACTATTTTTGTGCATGTGAATATGCACTTCAACAAACTAAATACTGTATAATCTGACTAAACTGTAGGGTTCTAAAATGTTAACTCTGTTTACCTCTCTGCATGGGAGGATTGTTAGTCATTTTATGTGTCTGTCTCTTTCTTTGTTGAGTTTTCTCATTGAGAATATAATATTTTGAAATTATATTAAATATTTATGAAATTAAGAAAAAGTTCTTTTAAAAAGATCATCAAAAATATGTATAGAATGAGCCTATATCAGTTATCTATTGGTGTATAACAAATAATGCCAAAACCTAGTGGCCTAAAAAAACAAATTATGTCACATTTTTGTTGGCCCCGTCTTTGGAAGCAGTTTGGTTAAGGGGTCCTTGCTAGGGTCTTTTTTGTTTTGAGACAGAGTCTCACTCTGTCACCCAGGGTGGAGTACAGTGGCACGATCTCGGCTCACTGCAACCTCTGCCTCTGGGTTCAGGTGATTCTCCTGTCTCAGCCTCCCAAGTAGCTGGGACTACAGGCATATGCCACCGCACCCAGCTAATTTTTGTATTTTCAGTAGAGATGGGTATCACCATGTTGGCTAGGCTAATCTTGAACTCCTGACCTCAGCTGACCTGCCCGCCTCAGCCTCTCGAAGTGCTGGGATTACAGGCATAAGCCACCACACTTGGCTATTGCTAGGGTCTTTTATGAGGTTGCAGTTAGGATGCTGGCAGGGGCTGCAGTCATATGAAAACTTGATTGGGGCTGGAGGATCCCCTTTTAGTATATCTCACTCGCTTGGTATTGGCAAGAGGCTTTACTTCCTCACCATGTGAGCCTCGCTCCATAGGTGGTTTGAATTTCCCCATGACATAGCCATTGGTTTCTCCCAGAGTGGTCTGAATGAGAACAAGGCAGAATTCACAATGACTTTCATGACTTAGTATCAGAATGTACACACATCACTTCTGTCATATGCTATTCATTAGAAGCAAGTCAGTAAGTCATACCTGCACTCAAAGGAAAGGGAATTAAGCTCCACTTCTTGAAGAGAGGATGTCAGAGAATTGGTGGATGTATTTTAAGACCACCACGGAGCCTATCATCTACAAAAAGAAAAAAGAACAACACATACATACAGAAACACATATAATATTAGGCTGGTGCAAAATATTAGGTTTTGCCATTACTTTAATGGCAAAAACTGCAATTGCTTTTGTACCAACCTGATATATTGAAAAAAATCTTTAAAATAAAGTTATCCCTGGGAGTGGAAATAACTGAACATTTAAAATTTATCCTTTTTATTTTATTTTCTACTTTTTAAAGAACAAAGATTTTTCTTTTGTAACTAAACAGAAAGGAAAGGTTTTGACAGAGATTTGTGGTCAATGTAGTGGTGAAAATAATGGTATTAATCAATAGATCAACTTGGTCAGATTCGATATCTTTAGAATATTTTTTCTGATTCATGCATAAGGTATATCTCTCAATTTATTTAGGCCTTCTATAATGTATCTTGATTGTTATCTTTTTTTTGAAGGGACTGTGTACATTTTTCTCCTTGGTTGGATTTATTTCTTAGTATTAGATATTCTCTGACACTATTATATACTTTTTAATTACAATATCTAGTTGTTTGCTGTTGCTGTAGAGAAATTAATATATTTTTAGTCTAATCTATGCTAATAAGCTCTCTAAATTCTCTATTTCTAATTTTTTTCTCTTAGATTATTTTGTATTTTTCTATACAAACAATTTTATCATCTAAAAATGATGACAGTTTTAATTTTAGCTTTCCAATTCTCATACCTCTGATTTGTCTTTTATTTCTTATTACTTTAGACTAGGAACTCCAACATCAAGTTAAATAAAAGTCACAATCATTGATTTTTTTTCACTTCTGATTAAATAGGAATGCTTCCAAAATTTCTTCGTAATGAAAATATTTTGCTACAGTTTATCACTATCAGGAAGTTGTATTATATTTTGATTTACAAAGTTTTTTTAAATCAAGAATTCAACATTATCAAGTGTTTTTCCTGAATATAGTGAAATAATAACATGGTTTTTTCTTACCTGTTAATGTTGGAAATTATACTTATGAACTTTTTTCTTAATTAAGCCATCCTTTCATAGTTGGGCTATATTCAACTTTTTAATGATATTGTTAACTTTTTGTGAACAGATAGGTTCAACTTGTTAACAGTTTGCTTGGAATTTCTGCATCTATTTTTTTTCTTTTTGAGTAAAATAGGGTTATAATTTTTACTTCTCAATGCACTTGTATCAGGATTAAGATTACTAATATTAAAACTGTGACTTCACAGAATTAAAAAAATTTAAAAGAGAGAGGCTGGGAAAAGATACGTATAAAACATATAAATGACACAAGGTTGCCACCCCAAATATATAAATTATGCTTACAAATCAATAGAAAAAAATTACAACCAAAATCAAACGGGCAAAAAAAAAAAATGAAATTCACAAAGAGAACAATGGAAATATTTAACTAGTATGTAACATATCTTCCATCTCAATGTAAATTAGGATAATACAAATTTATACAATAATTATACACCACTTAAAAATCTAGCAGAACAATGAAACTTAAAAAATAGATTAAGTAAATCCTGGTGTTGCAGACAATGTAGAAAAACAAGAATTTCACCTCTGTTGGTAGAAGTGAAATTCATGTTATCAATTTGCAAAGCAATTTAAAAATATTTAATGAAGGCCAGGCACAGTGGCTCACACCTGTAATCTCAACACTTTGGGAGGCTGAGACAGGTGGATCACCTGAGATCAGGAGTTCAAGATCAGCCTAGCCAACATGGTGAAACCTCATCTCTACTAAAAATATAAAAACTTAGCAGAGTGTGGTGTGGGCACCTGTATTCCCAGCTACTCCTGAGGCTGAGGCAAGATACTCACTTGAACCCAGGAGGCGGAGGTTGCAGTGACCAGAGGCCACACCATTGCTCTCCAGCCTAGGCAACAAAACTGAAACTCCGCTTGAAAAAGAAAAAGAAAATTAACAAAGTTGCAAGTGCGCATGACCTACTACATAACACTTCTACAGCTAGAGAAACTGTCACTTTTATGCTCCGTAAGAGTGTAAAATGAGAAACAACCTTACTATCTTTCAGTGGGGGTAAGGCTGACTTAACTGTTAGATAAAATGAAAAACAAAAGCGTATCTGCATATATCTACATCATACATGCTGAAAATAAAAATGCCAGTGGAAAAATAACATGTACAATATGGTACCATCTTCGTAAATGTTGAAAACACAAAAGCCAATGTTATATATTTTTTATGGCTATAAATGAACGGATTAAAATACAAAGCATGAATAGCAAAGATAACACTAACTTGAACCGATGACTCCAGGGCTGAAGGTCTATGGAAAGGAATGGAGAAGGTCAAGGGGGTTCCTATTGTGACATTATGTTTACTTTTACAATTTGAAGAAAATATGACAGCATGTTAACATTTGTTAATTTGATGGCAGAGTGTATATAAAGTTTATAAGTGTTTTCCCACGGTTTTAATTTTTTTTCATAATTATAAGTAAATACGTATGAAACAGAACCTCTTTAATTAGGTACAGTTGGCCTCCATATCCCCAGTGCTGCATCCATGCATTAAACCAATCCCAGATCAAAAATGTACTTAGGGCTAGGATGGATGTGTCTATACTGAACACATACAGACTTTTTTTCTTATTTCCTAGACAATACAGTATAACAACTAGTTAAATGGCATTTACATTGTATTAGGTATTATAAATAATCTAGAGATGATTTAAAGTATGCTGGAGAATGTGCCTAGGTTACATGTAAATACTATGCCGTTTAGTATCAAGGACCCGAGCACGGATTTTCGTATCAAGGATTTTCGTACAAGGATTTTCGTATCTGCAGGGGTCCCAGAACCAACCCCCTGTGGATATCAAGGGAAGGCAGAATTTGGTAAGTATGATGGCATATCACCCCTCTTACTGCCCCTGAAACTGTTGTCTTATGCATTCTGTCTCTGATATTGAATACTCTCTGGACTTGTTGCTTCATCTGTAATGTATAGAAGGTCACTGAAGATTCCTTCTAGCTCAGACACTGTAGGTGCCATCCCTTTTCCAAACCCTTGTACTCCTCTTTCCCTCTTCAAGGTTCATTACCTGAATCCATTAACAATCCACCTTCATTTTCTCTATGGCTCCTTTTTCTAAAAAGTTACCAGAAAGCGTTTGACCAAAGCATGCTCAGTAGTCAAGTTTGCTAATACCCTAGGAAAGTTTTTTGTTTTGCTATTCATTTTCTTATGAATCTTTCCATTTCCATTTACAATAAAAGTCCCAAATTTTCACCCGTCGTCTCTGCCATTGAAAAGGTGTTGCGAGGAGGAGATGCTAATAGGGAAGATGCCCCACGGGTCCAAGGGTGCTTCTGCTCTCTTACCTGGATTTCGGACCCAGCAAAGGCGTAGCTAATTTAGGAACGGGCTGCAACGAGGCGGTCATAACTCTGTGCAATCTAGGCAGGGCAGCGTGGGTGGAACAAGTTGTCCTCTGCAGCTCCGGGGAAGAGTAGCTCTCGCTGTTCTCTGAGGAAGGCGGGGGTGTGGAGGCGGGAGGCGGGGAGACAGGGCAGCCCGGATCAGAAACATCCTGCAGCATCTCCGCATCCGGAGGAAAACTGTATTTGGGCGAACTCAGGTGGAAAAGCGCCCCAAGCTGCCACAGCCTAGAGATCTTGGGGCTGCAGCCCTCGCGGCCTGCCGACGGGGCAGGGGGCGCCGGTGGAACTGGCTCCCTGCAGCTCTGCGGCCGCACGCGTACCTGGGCTGTGTGCGAGGTGGCGGAGGAGGCTGGCGGGATGCGAGTCGGGACTCGGCCCCAGCATCTTCTACCTGCTCAGGACAACCGCGCAGCCATGGGCTACCAGAGGCAGGACCCTGTCATCCCACCGCAGGTAAAACTAGCAACTGGGCGGTCTGAAGCCAGTTTTCTGGAAATTTCATTCACCTTGCAACAGGTCAGGTCACCTACCTTCACCTGGGCTCTTGGTTTAGCACCGCGAAAAGTTCTCTGGGGGAAAAAGTTTTGCCTTAATCTGACTTTGTTTTTTTTTTTTCCTTAGCAGGCACTTTAATTTCACAGAATCACATCACTGAATTCCTAACAGATTCTGTACTTAGCAGCTGGGGCAGCTGTAATCTGGAAATTTTAGGATGGAGTTAGCTTACCAAGCTCTGTTGAATTACTAGCCATTATTGTTATTCTTTATTACTGTTATCCTGGCATTATTTTATTTTCATTAGTGACATTACTTATTATTACTAGAAATATCGTGCTAGTATCCTGCATTACATATTTGTTACTTTTCTAATTTTCTGAGCTAGTATTTGCTTGTAATTGCTATTTTATCTATTAAAATAGAGAGATCTAGATGACAGAGAAACCCTTGTTTCTGAACATGAGTATAAAGAGAAAACCTGTCAGTCTGCTGCTCTTTTTAATGTTGTCAACTCGATTATAGGATCTGGTATAATAGGTAAGTGTATTTTGTTTTGGTTTAAATTTTAAGTGAAAGGGCAAAATTTAAGACTCGCTATGCTGCTAGTGTTCATTAATTATTTTTAAAGAAAAAAAGACTTAAGAAAATTGGTAATTTTCTTCCATAAAAGCCTTCCTTTTTTTCTAGTGTAACTGTATGTGTGTGTCTCTTTTATGCTGAAGATGGGGCTGTAATTCACACTACTTCCACAGTTAAGAGCATCTTCCACTTGTGGTAGATTAAGGTGAAACTGCATATGGGCGGTGGTGAATCTTTTTTCTGTAGGCTGTGTGGTTGATTGCTAATGTTACCTAATGTATTTTTTCCACTTACTGAAGAGTCCATCATTATTTGAATCATCTTTCTTTAACCTTCTAGAAGTATAAAACTTCCAGATATTTGTAAATGTTGGAGGTGAAGAGTTTAATATGAAAACATACCAATCTTATGAAAAATTAAATTCATACATTCTTTACCTATCTATACAATGTTAAATTTTAAAGTACAAAATTATTACAATATATTAATTTTAAATATCATTTAGTCAACAATGCAAATTTGTTCATTGAAAATGCATATAATTTTCCTAGCAAAGGAGCCATAAAATCAGAATTAAAAGAAATAAATAGCTCAGATTTTCCCATTGTATTAGAAGCAAGGGAAATTTTCTGAAAAAAGTTAAAAGTGTATTGCATTATAGTAATAAAAGCAGCTATATTTTCAGTGGTTATTATTCTTTTTGGTACCTGAAAACACTCTATCTCAGAAAAGACAAGAAGAAAACAAAATCCTGCAAAATGCAATACTTTTTGAGAATACAAGGTTTTATAAAGTTGTGACATTTTTGTCTCTGTCATCATCTTCTGAAAACTAAACATTTATCTGGATTGAGCTACTTTTCTTACTCTTGAGTTACCTTTACTTTTCACAAGTTAATGTGGTTCCTGATTTTACGTTTTTCTATGGATAGTCTTTTTTTTTTTTCTCCAAATGATACATAAAATGGCATTACCTGAGATAAAGTAGAAGGAAACAGGGACAAAGGCTTGTTTACAATTCTACCTCCATGTGCAGTGAAGGTATGGGCAGCTGTACTTAGAAGAATTCTAGAGCTAATTCCTGATGTGAATATGCTAAGCTAAGCCATGTCAGCAATGCTAAACAGTACCACTGAATCCTGCTCAGCGGCTTGTTTTCTTTAAGGGAAAACTTTTCAGAGAATAAAAATCTTGGCTGCAAATATTCTAACTGTGTGTGTTTTAGATATTTTATTGTCCATAACCTAAAGTTGCCCATTTTCCCCAAAATTACAAGAAATAATTATACGTACCCTTGTCAGCATTATAAAAAATACTTTCGCCTTCTCATTTTTCTCTCATTTTTTTCCTACATAGTAGCCCCATTTTGACTCCAGAGTCTGTCTTTCTTAATATTCCATAACCCTTCTGTGCTCCTTATTATCCACTCTGCTTTCTTGGCTAGCAGGTAGGAAAGGATTTGAGGTAATGACTTTCCACATATTCCAGGGCTGTGTCACTCTTACCCTGAAGTAAACGTTATTTGTGTGAACTGGCATTTGTTTTTCATTTGCTGCTTTCTAATTCTTATTCCATCACCTCATAAACTTGCTCTCTTGACTTGTTCCTAAGCTAATAACATTTTATTCTGAAATAAGTATTAATGCCTAACATTTAATGTTAATACTGTCCTATGTGCAACTTACAAGTATGTCATATAAGTTTATAAATTGACTTTACCTATTATATGCAGAAATTGAAGGGGGGAGTTTCTGTATTTCTAGCTTTCTTGTTAATGTGAGGGGTGGGGCATTTTATGTTTTTTCAGGATTGCCTTATTCAATGAAGCAAGCTGGGTTTCCTTTGGGAATATTGCTTTTATTCTGGGTTTCATATGTTACAGGTAAAATACTATATAATTTCTTATATCTGCAACTTCAATTGTGCAATAACTACACACACACACACACATGTGCTGCAACTGAATTTCCTAGTTAATTAGAAAGTGCATCAAAGAATCCTAAAGAATTTAAGCATTTATGCCTGAGGAGATTTACTTTTCCTACTAATCCTTTAAACAGATTAGAAAACGTAGAAGAGTATTATATATTACCAAGCCTAAATCCTTTTCATGTGCCTTTTTCACTTTATGCAGAAAGGAGTAGATGGGGAAGTCATTTTAAAACTTCATTAAGGCTAAGAGAGGACTGTGCTCTGAAAGTGCAGACAGCAGGACTTCGTGGGCAGGTGCATGTGAATGAACAACCTTATTCAGCTGCTGTTTGTAGAGGTAGAACTGAAGTTCTGGTGATCAACCAGCAGGGCTCATCAAGCCTCCCCACCTGGCTTATGCCTGCCCACACTCGCTGCCCGCTACTATCTTTAAATGCAGCAATAAGTTGCTTCTATATCACATCTTCTGTTCTGCTTCCACTTCTTCATGTAAATAGTTCATTCACACCCACCTTTTGTCACTCTCCCATTTAAATGCAGGGTTTACAACTCATAATCATCTCCTCTTTTTGTTGTCCTCGTCCCCGCCCTGTCATCCCACCATCTCACCTTATGACAAACACAGCGTCTTTCCTCTGTCTTAGGATCACTGTGAAAGAGGTGGCAATGATCGAAAACAAACACCACTCACAGGAGTTGCTGCTGTGGTGGATTAGATGCCCTTATACCAGCTAGTGAGTGTTGCCCTGAGCCTCAAGGGGGTCTCCTTGCCTCCATAAGGGACCAATGTGTGGTACGGTTGGAGCTCCAGTGCTCCACCACCGCAGTACTTGCTGAGTTCTTTTCCCTGCCCTGTCCTCTCATTCCCCTTTTCTGGAGTACTTCATCCACAGACCCCTTGCCCAGGAATGTCTGTCTCAGTTCTGCTTCTAGAGATCCTGCCAAGGTGCCATCCCTCGTAAAACCTCAGGCTTCCAAGACCTGCCCAACACTCAGCTATTTTTTCTCAGGCTGACGAAGAGACAGTAAAGCATGAAATCGTTTTCAAATTCAGAGCTAGACAGGCATTGAACTCCCTGCCTTCTTCCTACCCCCCACCCTCAAGACCTAAACTGCTTCTAGTTATTACAGCTCTTTATTTATAACATAAACACCTATAATTTTGTGCTTATTAAGAGTTGTTGGTGTTTAAAAATTGCAGTCTACTTATTGGGGCATTTATTACACTAAAAAAAAAATTCTGATTCAAGGATTTGTCCCTGTCATTCTTAAATTTCCTGTTTCCCATCAGCACTGACAAATAATCAATTTCCACCATAATCACCATTGTTTATTTAAATGCATTGTAAACATTTACACACATTGTAAACAGGTAGGCAGAAAAAATTTAAAAATATGCGCCATCCACGAGTTCAGGACTTGAAGAGAATGAACAGTATACTAAAGCCAATCATATTATACATGAATAAATCATAATGTGAATAACTTTTTCAACTAATGCCATATATAAACCTATAACAATAACTGTGAGAAGTCCTTTGCAAATTCACATGTTGCAAATTTGCTTATTAATGAAAATTACCAACTCATAAATTTGCTTGCACGATCCAAATTCTTAAATAACTAATAAAGGATGACCACACAAAATTGAAAAAAATATATAGGCTGGTTCATTTTTTTTTCTTAATTAGGCTTTTAAGAGCAAAATCTACATGTAGGGTATAATGTTGAATTTTTCTTTATATTGGAGCTATAATTAATCAGTGGTTTGCCTCTAGAATTATTATTTTGCCTTTTAAGGCCACTAATGAGGTATGTTCAGTAAAGCAAGTTTTTCTAAGTTCTGTTTTCATGTTTGTGAAATGCTGGGGAACAAAAAGAATTATGAAAATTTACAGCAAATAATTCTAGTTTGCTTTAAGATTATCAAATTTGTTGATTAACGTAAATTAATTTTTATTGTCTGAGCATACAAAATGATTTAAAAGAAAATTCATCTGTTAAGTAACGTAGATTAATTCATGAATTTTTTAAAAAGTTGCATATAATATATTTAAAGGGAGATCAAAATATTATAGTGATTAATACTTAAGATACCTAAAACTTTTAAGGGAATGTATTTGTAGCCTGTATTTTATAAGCAGATGAAAGCATTTACATTTATTATTGACTAAATTCTTAACACATTCTTACCTTTAAGTGATCATTTTGAACTTTTATTAAATGCTCAGCATTCTCATCCCAACCATACCCTTCTTCAGCAAGCCCTCATGCCATCTTTGAAATTGGCTGCCTCCTCTCTGTGACTTAAGTATATAAATTGTATATAAATTACATAAGAATCAATGAGAATCAAGGAGGAGAATCAATGCCAACTCTGTTGCCAGTAACTTCAGACCTTGGCTAAGCCATTGTAACCAACTGAAGTCTCAATTTTCTCTTCCAAAAAAGTAAAACATGAACATCTACCTCAAAAAGATTTCACATTATGGCTGCATTATTCTCAGCATCTAGCTCATTGATTCTCCTTCTTGGCCAGTGAGCTGCTGTTCAGTTTTCCTGCCTCCAGCGTCTGTCTACTTTCTGATCAGTCCTCCACACTGCTGCAGATTATTTTTATAAACCCTCAGGCTGAACTCTGTAAACTCCCCTAATCAAAACATTCTGAGACTCTGTAAGGACAACAACAACAACAACAAAATATTGCATGTAAATTCCTTCATAGTTGGCCATAGTCTGCATTTTTAGTCTCATTCCAGTTATTCTAACTGCCCTCTCACACTGTGACCAACAGTCACATGCAGACATTCTCAGCCATTCCAGAGAATTCTGTTACCCAGGGAGAGAATAAGCTTTCACACCATCTTCCCATTGATAGTCCTCCTGCCTGACATTCCTTTTCTTCTCTACCTGGTGAAACCTTGTTCTTCCTTCAAGGCATTATTCAACTTTTTTGTGAAGCAGTTTCTAATTTTAAGCAAAGGAAGTAGAATTTATTGATATGTCCTTTGTGTTTGCAGGATATTTTAAAATCTATTAATACTTCTTAGGGCTGGGCACGGTGGCTCACCCCTGTAATCCCAGCACTTTGAGAGGCCGAGGCACATGGATCACTTGAGGTCAGAAATTCGAGACCAGCCTGACCAATATGATGAAACCCCGTCTCTACTAAAAATACAAAAATTAACTGGCGTGGTGGCTCACATCTGTAGTCTCAGCTACTCAGGAAGCTGAGGCGGCTGAGGCAGGAGAATCGCTTGAACCCGGGAGGCAGAGGTTGCAGTGAGCTGAGATTGCACCACTGCACTCCAGCCTGGGCAACAAAGTGAGACTCAGTCTCAACAATAAATAAATTAATTAATTAATTAAATAAATAAAAATATATTTATTAGGTCATTTATCACATTAAATTGGAATCCGATGGGTAGACATATAGCAATCCTACTATATTGATCATTGATTCATTCAACAAATATATACTGATCACCGGTGTGCCAGATATAGCAATGAGAAACATTATCCCTGCCTTTTTGAATCTCACAATATAGTCAAGCAGAAAAAAAACAAAACAAAACATAATTATAGTACTTCATAAAAAATACTATAATAAAAATATGTACGTGACAGAGACTGGCATTTAACCTAGCCTCAAAAGAGCAGGAATGTTCTAGGGAGGAGGAGACACTTCCTCTGTGTATTTATCAAAAAAAAAAAAAAAAAAAAAGTGAGTTAGCAGAGAAAATGGAAACAGATGGAAAAGTGGGAATGCAAAATGCAACTGAACAAATGATTTAGTCTGGCCAAAGTGCAGGGTTGGTGTTTGCAAATGGAAAGAGAGGAAGTTGGAGAGGTTTGCAAAGGCAGATGGAAAGCCTTTCACGGAATGATAAGCATTACCACTTCCTGAGCTAGATGCTGAGCACAATGCAGCCATAATGTGAAATCTTTCTGAGGTAAGTGTTCATGTTTTATATAATGTGAAATCTTTCTGAGGTAGGTGTTCATGTTTTACTTTGTTGGAGGAGAAAATTGAGACTTCGGTAGGTTAAAATGACTTAGCCAAGGTCTGAAGTTACTGGTAACAGAGTTGAGATTTTAATTAAGCGCATGGATTCTGAGGCCAGACTACTAGGGCCTAAGTCCCGATTCTTCTTTTACTACTTCTGTAGAGATCAATTTACTTAACCTTCACGCCCCACTTTTCTCATCTGTTAAATGGTCATGATAGTAGCACCTACGTCTGGTTGTTGTGAAGATTAATTAGTATTTGTAAAGTATTTGGAAAAAGACCTACCAAACAGAAAAGCACCGTATAAGCATTTGCTAGTAGTTTATGGTGGTTATCATTATTATCTGACTCCAAATACAATAACTTTTCCCACCGTCACATGCAGCTTGTCAAAAATAAGTAGAAATAGCGTAAATTCCCACTCAGCTTCTATAAGACAGTAGGCATTGTGGTGGATATTTAAACACCATAATCCTCACACCACTCTTCAAGGGTGCCATATTGCCTTACTTTACAGATGAACTCAAATCTTTCATCCAAGGTCACACAGCTAATAAATAATTTTTATCCAAAGGCATTAATGGGTCTCCCTGAAATATTTTAAGCAGAAGACACAATTAGTTTTATAGTAATCTATGGCCAGATCCACCTGGTCGAGCGAGAATGCTCAGAATGTCTTGGTAGGGAGGAGAAATCAAAGGTGTCTTGGCTGGGGGCCAGATTGGTGGATAAAAGAACTATTAGTGGGTTATTTCAGTACTCCAGACAAGAAATTATGAAGTCCAAAGCTCTACCATAAGGCAAGTTAAGATTACAGATTAGGGGCTACATTTGAATATTTCTGATGCAATCGTTAATAGACTTAGTAACCACAGGAACGTTCTATAGAACGTAATGAAATAAGTTAATGATTAATAAGATAAGTCTGGGGAAATTCTCAAGTTTCTGTTGATACTAATTACAGATTGGAGAAATATGGATAGAGAATCAAATTCCAGAACCAATAACCAAATTAGAATTTATATATTTTAAAAGTAAGATGTCTATGAGATCTTCAAGGCAAAATATTTATTAGGCAGCTAGCTGTAAAAGTCTGAAAGTTTTGAAGGGGGTCTGAGCTGGAAACACAAATTTAGAGGTTATTAACATCTAAATGAAAATTGCAACCACAGTATAAATGAGATCACACTAGTACATCTTGAAGGGTGAGAAAAAAGGCTGGGCTCAGTGGCTTACACCTGTAATCCTAGCACTTTGGGAGGCCTAGGCGGGTGGATTACCTGAGGTCAGGAGTTCGAGACCAGCCTGGCCAACATGGCAAAACTCCGTCTCTGCTAAAAATAAAAAAATTAGCCAGGCATGGTGGTGGGCACCTGCAATCCCAGCTGGTCAGGAAGCTGAGGCAGGAGAATTGTTTGAACCCAGGAGGCGGAGGTTGCAGTGAGCCAGGATGGCGCCATTGCACTCCAGTCTGGGTGACAGAGCAAGACTCCATCTCAAAAAAATAAAAATAAAAAAAAAAGTGAGAAAACAAAAGTCCAAGAATCCAGGGCTTGAACAGAGTGAAAGAAACTGGTGAAAAATTGAGTATAAATGACCAAAAAAGTAGGAAGAAAACCACAAGAAAGAGATGTCACAGAGGCCAAAGGAGAATGGTTGAGAAAACAAAGAATGATCAACAACAACAAAAAACAGTGTTCCGAAAGAGCAAATAAGAGTGAGGTCTAGGAGGTATCAATTGGATATATCAACTTGGAGATCACTTATGCTCTTGTTGAAAGAAGTTTCACTGACATGGGAGGGAATCAAGGGGAAATCATATTGCAATGACTTGCATTTTAATGCATTTCCATATTACTTAATGGATAAAAATGAGAAAGAGAAAAAAGAGAACAAGTATCTCACATTGTGCGTAGCTGTGTACCAAATACAACTGCAGTGTCTTTCTGTAAAAAACATTGAGTTAAATGAAAACAATGAGGGAGACTGACTTTTCATTATGTAATTTCTGTATATATCTATCTTTAACTTCAATTGAAGTTTCTCAAAATGTAAATTTTTTTTTTTTTTTTTTTTTTTTTTTTTTTTTTTGAGACAGAGTCTCACTCTGTTGCCAGGCTGGAGTGAAGTGGCAGGATCTCAGCTCACTGCAGCTTTTGCCTCCTGGATTCGAGCGATTCTCCTGCCTCAGCCTCCCAAGTAGCTGGGACTACAAATGTGCGGCACCACACCTGCCTAAGTTTTGTATTTTTAGTAGAGACGGGGTTTCACCATGTTGGCCAGGATGGCCTCCATCTCCTGACCTCGAGATCCACCCACCTTGGCCTCCCAAAGTGCTGGGATTACAGGCGTAAGCCACTGTGCCAGCCACAAATGTAAATTTCAACAGCCAAATTTCACAGAGTGTCTCTTTCTTAACCATAATAACTATAAAATAAAGTTACTAATTTTATTATATTATAAAACAAATACTCTGACTTTCCTAAATGTATTATTTTCTAAATGCTACCACACCTTTAATTCTCAGTCTTCACACATTGAATACCTATGAAATATTTGATTACCTACATACCTACAATTGAGCCTCAATCTGATAATATTTGCTGCATTCGTTACATCAGGAAAGTAAAATGGAACACTGGCAGTTTGACTTGAGTCTGTTTTCTTTTCTGCCCTGTTCTTTGCATGGGTATGTTAAGTATATATTTGCATCTTGATTGAAAAATATGTAACTGGAAACATTACTGTTTCATAAAAGGTAATGTTTTATGAAAAGAAAGTTAGCCTGGCTCTGCTAATACTGTAACATTAAATTAAATGCTTCTTTAAAATTTCCCTTTTTCTCGATGGTAATTAAGTTAAAGCATGAAAAATATTTGTATTATGTGTAATCTGACATTTATTTAATTGATATTCTTGCCATAGACTTTTCCCTCGTTTTATTGATAAAAGGAGGGGCCCTCTCCGGAACAGACACCTACCAGTCTTTGGTCAATAAAACCTTCGGCTTTCCAGGGTATATCCTCCTCTCTGTTCTTCAGTTTTTGTATCCTTTTATAGGTAAGTTGACTGTGAAGATAAATATTGCAATTATGTGCATAAGCATATGGTCATTTCTGAATAAAATACTTTTAATAGTCTTTAAAGAATATCATTATAGCAGTTGAAATCTTTTCCAAATTAAATATTTACTGATTTAACCATTTTCTTCCTTACTTTCTGGTCCTTTTGATTTATTTTCTATTTCTTTTAAATAAAATGAGGGTTATTTTCACTGGGTTAATGTTTGGGCTTTCTGTACTTGGTAAAAAATTGAATGATCTAGAATAAAGAGCCAATAAGAGAAATAACACATTTCTTATAAGGCTTAATACTTAAAAAAAAAAATGCTAAGGATTTGTGGAAGCCATGTGCTAGGCCAATGTGCTATTTAAAGTTTATACCATAATGGTGAGAATGTCACCTAACACTTCTTAAAAAATGAAATGTTAATATTCGCCAATGGCCAAATTGACTTCATTTTTAAAAATCAGTACTATGGAAGGTGTTGTTCAAACCACTAGTTCCATATGTCTCCACAGAAAGCTAAGAATATATTTCCCAAAAAAGTCTTACTTTTTCAATGGAGGGGATATTTTAGTGCCTTCAAAGTTTTCTATTATTATTCCTCACTTTACGCAGTACATGTGTTCCTGAAAAGAGGTTTGGAAACTGAACTTTAACAACAAAATAAATTGCATTTTTAATAACTAGCAGAACTTGCTACTTAAAGGTATTCTGAGATGAATCAACCTGTAAAGAGAAAATCCTATTTTAATACAAATTGATACTCTGCCATAGATCTGTTGTCCAGTTATCTTTAAAGTTGTCCAAATGGGTAATCATAATATACATTTTAAAGGAGTAGGGTAATGCCAATGTTTGGGAAGTAATAACTGATTGCTTTCAAAATATTTAGGATGAAATATGTGATGGCTTATTGATGACTCTTATTTTAATTATGTTTTTAGCGATGATAAGTTACAATATAATAGCTGGAGATACTTTGAGCAAAGTTTTTCAAAGAATCCCAGGAGGTAAGTCAAAATAAAAATTGGGGGGATTTAAATATATTTATTTTATATAGTTATTTATAGTTAACATGGTTCATAATAATTTATAAATAAAAAATTTGAAAGTGAAATTATTGGATTACTTCAGGTATCTCACAATTTCCGTGATCCATTTTGATCTTAAAGTTCTAATCTACTTTTATACATAATTTAGTTCTTATTTAGCTGTTTGAAAAAATGTTGTTACTATTTATATATTTAGAATACTTTATATTTTAAATTTTTTATGCTTCATATCATTAGCTCTCTGGGCTAATGTTTTTTCATGTAGTATTTAAACTATGTGATTTCTTAAATAAGCAAGCAGGCTATTTTCCCCATTATTTGTATTAAGGTATAATTTAATAGAGTAAAATTAACTCTTTAAAATCTATATTCTGTGGCCAGGCAAGGTGGCTCACGCCTATAATCCCAGCACTTTGGGAGGCAGAGGAGGGTGGGTCGCTTGAGCTCAGAAGTTCAAGACCAGCCTGGTCAACATAGTGAAACCTCATCTGTACACAAAGTGCAAACATTAGCAGGACATGGTATCTGCACCTGTGGTTCCAGCTACTTCGGAGGCTGAGGTGGGAGGATCACTTGAGCCCAGGACGTGGAGGCTGCAGAGAGCTGTGATCATGCCAATGCCCTGCAGGTTGGGCAACGGAGTGAGACCCTGTCTCAAACAAACAAACAAACAAACAAAAAAACCCCAAAAACCTATATTCTGTGAGTTTTGACAAAGACATATAGTCATATAACCACGTCTGCAATCAAAATACAGAACAACACGCCAGGCACAGTAGCGTGCACCTGTAGTCCCAGCTACTCCAGAGACTGAAGCAAAAGGATTGCTTGAGCCCAGGAGTGTGAGCCACATACAGAGAGTCTGTCTCTAAAAATAATAAAAATAATGCAGAACAATTCTATCACTCCCTCCAGTTTCCCCCATTTCTCTTTGTTGTCAAACCCTAATCTCCAGCTCCCCCTGCCAACCTCCTGATGAGATTTCTCTCCCTATAGTTTTGCTTTTTTCAAAATGCCAGGTAAATGACATCATACCATATGTAGCTTTTTTGAGTCTGGCTTCTTTTATTTAGAAAGGTGTATTTGAGATTCAGCTGTGTCTTTAGATATATCAGTAGTTTGCTCTTTTTAACAAATTATTTCTGAGAAGCATTTCATTTTATGGATGTACAATAGTGTATCTATCAGCCAGTTGAGGGACATTTGTGTTGTTTCCAGTTTAGGGTAATTGCAAAAAAGCCAGTGTGAACATTCGCAAGTAGACCTTTTCAACATATTGCTACAACTCCACTCCCTGTTCAACTTTTCACTATGTCATGGTTTTTAGAATAATTCAGAGATCATGTGTCTTTTTGCTTTGAAGAGCTTCTCATCCAAGCTACATAATCTCTCTTTCATTGTGACACTCTCTCTAGTTGCTATTACAGTTGAGGAGATTGATACAAAAACACCTTTCCTCTTAGTGCTTGAATCACTCATTTTAGAGACATACAAAACAAAATGAAACAAAATCTAGAGCCAGAAAGTACACCTATTCCTCACACAGGGTTTAGTGGAACTTGAGATCATGGAGACATAGCTGTCAAATCACAGACTCACTAATGACCAGCTGTGTGACCTTGAGAAGGTTAGTTGTCCTCTCTGAGTTCCAGTTTCCTCATCTCTGAATTATGAATCAGAATATCATCTGCTTCATAGAATAGTTGTGTGAAGCAAAAGAGGTGAGACAGGTAATTCCTAGCACACAGTAGACTTACCCAGTACTGTTAGTCATGATTTTTGTTACCCTGAACTGTCTGTAGCTTCTGTGCCAGTCCCCAAACTCCAAAGCATGAATGCATAAGCTGAGGCCACATAAGTGGGTAGAATGCTAAGGGAAAGTAGTCAGAATATAGTACAAGATGTACGATATAATCTAAATTATGTAAATTTTCTATTTGCATATACAAGTAAGAAAAAATAAGAAAGAAATACTTTTACATGTAAACTGTGGTTATCTTTTAATCATGAGATCCATGGGATTTTTGTGGCGGTTTTCCTGTGTTATTTTTCAAGGTTTTTCTTAAGGGTTTTTCTTTTCTTCTCTGTTTTTTGTTTTTGTTTCTGTTTTTGGTTTTTTTGAGACAGGGTCTCACTATGTCACCCAGGCTAGAGTGCAGTGGCATAATTGGCTCACTGCAGTCTTGACCTCCCGGGTTCAGGTGATCCTTCCACCTCAGCCTCCCAAGTAGCTGGGATTACAGGTGCACACCACCATGCCCGGCTTTGTAGAGATGGGATTTTGCTATGTTGCCCAGGCTTGTCTCGAACTCCTGAGCTCAAACGATCCACCTCAGCCTCCCAAAGTGTTCGGATTATAGGCATAAGCCATCTCACCTGACCTCTAAGGTTTTTCAAAAGAGAATTACTAATTTAAAAATATATTTTATTACTGTATTTTCCTATTCAAAAAGTAGCACCGATTTATTGGAAAAATATTAGAAAACACAGACAAGCAAAATGGAGAAAATAGAAAAGCCTAATAATCTCTTCCTCTTGGGACAACCAGGTAGTAACCATCCTTTCAACCCCCTCCTATTTTTCCTCTTCCTTCCATCCTTCCTTTTATCTTTTAATGTATACTTTCAGAGTTTTAAGAATACATGTAATTTCAGATATTCATAAGAATAATATAACATCATACATCTTGTTCCATAACACGCTTCTTTCTCTTAGTAATATTTTAAGAACATATTCTCATATCAAAACATAAATATATAAATGCTTTAATGCAAGTTCAGTATTCTGTACAGTACCTACTGTACAGTTAGAGTGGCCATAATTAATTTAACTTTCCTTGATAGAAACATTTTGATTGTTAATTTTTATTGATTTTTAATTATACAAGCAATGTATGTATAACACTCTTCATAAAAACAAAACATTATAGAACAGGCTAATGGAAACTTGAAGCCCTCTTCCATGTTATCAGTTTTGTAATCATCAAAAATGATTTTTAAAAATGTAGGTCATGTGGCAAGGAACACAATTTTATTCTTACAGCATCTTCACCCTTTTGGGGTGTGACAGTTTATAATGTTCACTCTGTTTGTATATCTTGTGAGGCATAATATTATGCCAGAGTATTTTTAGAAGCAGATACTATAAAATTCTTACCAAAGTTCTATTTTTATTCTGAAATACATCACTAATAAATTGGCAAGTAGGCAATTGCTTATACTTTTCTCTGGTAGCCAAAACCTTAGCTCTTGATGTAAGTCAAAGTAACAAGAAATGTTGGCATAAAAAATAGTATGTTTACATGCTTTTAAATTTTTACAAAAATTTTATTTTCAAAAATTTCAATTTTCACCTTTCTTTACTGTTGTTTAAACATTTAAAATGCATACTTGGTTGCATTTTTGATAGGTCCGTTTAGGTAATAGATCTCATCATTAGATCATTAGTGAAAAACATCCTTTATGCAAATGGGATCCTAAGTTATTAGGCTCCTACCTGTTGATCACAGCAGTCTGTGTCAGCGTTTATCTAGCCCTTCACTTTGCCAGTGAAGCAAAATGTGTAAAGAGTAAATAGAAATAGATACACGAATAATTTGGTTCAAATTATGTTCACCACAAATATGTAAATAGTGAGTTCAGGGATTTTGGAATTGATTTTCCTGTTTTGTTTCAATTCTTAATTTTATAATGACTAGTTATGGCTGAGTTCAAGTATTCCATTAATATTAATAATTAAATATTCCTTTCCATATATATAATATATATGTACACACATACACATATATACACATCATGTACATATATATACACTACACATATAGAAAATACTAATAATCTATTAACCATATATAAAATACATATATGTGGTAAAAACCTATGTCATTTTGAAATTTCTTTCTTGAAACTTTCTTGTAAGTTTATTAGCCATCTAAGAAAATTAGTGTCATTGTTTAGGATAACAGCTTTTATTTTCTTACCACAATCATTCACTTATTTAAGACTGGATCTCTATAGACTTTAGACTATGCAGAAGTTGATGTACAATGACTTGGTACCACTGAAGACATTGTAACAATATAATGACATGATCTCTGAGTGAAATTTAATATGAGCTCAAAATTTAAACAGTAGTGTCTTCATTGAAATAGATATATAGCTCCTTAAGTGACTATTTTAATTAGCACACCTTTAAAAATATATAAATCCTTGTATGTTTCATTTGAGATTTAAAACGTCTGTTTATATTTGATTATACAAGCAACACATATAATTATATATATTATATATAATATAATATATTACATATTAATTTATATGTTGTATATTAATATATAATATATATTATGTATTTATATAATCACACAATATAATTATATTATATATATAATTTTTGATATATATAAAATATAATTTTCTATTTGTATTTGACCATAGCCAAGAATCTGCCACATCTACCAGTTGCAGCAGCTTCCCTGTGACTTCTGCCCTATCCAGTATGTTGCTTCTGCCAATCAGGGAAACCACTTTTTTCTTGATAAAAGTATAGAAATATATTAAATATTTTAATCTAAATCTTTATTTTTGAAATTTTGTTAAAGTATTACTGTCCAAGTCTCTTGGGTACAGGAAAAAAAAAAACAAAAAAAAACAAAAAAAAACACCCTTAGAAAATGCATCATCCTCCTATAGCTTACTTTCTACCTGAAGGGTTTCATCATTAAAGGGTTTTGGGCAGAGAATGACATAATGTTTTTTACCTTAGAAAAGGAATTCTGTAGTTTCTGTGTTAAGAGTATACTATAAGAAGACAAAGGAAGGCATGAAAACTGGTAAGGAGTCTAGTAAAATAATTTCAGTGTGAAATATTATAACATCATTTGAAGTATAAGTCATCCTGAAGTTTTTTTGTATTTGTATTGTGATTTATTTTTATTTTTACATGGTTTTATGGAGAGTATTAACTCAAAATCATTGTCATTGAGTTAGTATTTATGTTTAAGTAATGTTTATAATTAAATGCTGGGCTATTTAGTGTGTCACTGATGTGTTACTTATACCTGTAATATTTAATATTTATTGTGTTTTAGTTGATCCTGAAAACGTGTTTATTGGTCGCCACTTCATTATTGGGCTTTCCACAGTTACCTTTACTCTGCCTTTATCCTTGTACCGAAATATAGCGAAGCTTGGAAAGGTAATTTTTACATTTTAAATTGTCATAGAAAAGTACCTTGTTGCCTGCAGTAATCTACTGTCTACTTGACAGAGTTCTTAATTACAGTATTCATCTTTAGTTTCTTCTAGTTTGCTTAATGGTTATACTAGAGCAAACTGTGTTTGAATCATTAGTTTGTGAGAACCGATGGTTAAATAGTTGATGAGTATGAACTATTCTTCCTTTTTCTTTTTTAAGGTAGATACCCTGATGTCAGACAACACATTTTAAATTTAGAAAATATAAATAACTATATTTAAAGCAAATCTAATTTATTGGAAAAGTGTTCCATCTTTTGTGTAGGTAGTTTAAACAATTTAAAATTAAGAAGTAAACGGCCGGGCATGGTGGCTCAAGCCTGTAATCCCAGCACTTTGGGAGGCCGAGACGGGCGGATCACGAGGTCAGGAGATCGAGACCATCCTGGCTAACACAGTGAAACCCCGTCTCTACTAAAAAGAAAATACAAAAAACTAGCCGGACGAGGTGGCGGGCGCCTGTAGTCCCAGCTACTCGGGAGGCTGAGGCAGGAGAATGGCGTAAACCCGGGAGGCAGAGCTTGCAGGGAGCCGAGACCCGGCCACTGCACGCCAGCCCAGGCGACAGAGCGAGACTCCGTCTCAAAAAAAAAAAAAAAAAAAAAAAAAAATTAAGAAGTAACAGTGAATCACTTCAATGGCTTAAAATATATTTATTTGTAAATTACCATGTCTATTGTGCTTATTTTTCATCCAGTGAATTTAATTTTCAATGTGTTGATTGGTCAATTTTTGAGAATTTTGCCAGTATTCTGAATTTTGCCAGTATTCAGATTTATATTACTAAAGAGGAATACTGAACTCTTTTAATGAAAACAATTAAATAATTATTCAGTTCGCTACAGATGCTCATTTGCACTTACTCTCAAGGAATATTTGTATTTTACCCAAAATATTATTGGTACTATGTCTACGCAATGCCAAACATTCTGACAAGATATTTTTTAAAAGAGTTATTTATATAATATTTTTATATTCTAGTTTGAAAAATCCAACATTTGACTGAATTTTACTTTTCACTGTGATGTTTGATGTGTACCCCGTTATGAAGTTCATCCTTCCAGGTAGAGCTGAGGGTAGACATGATATTTCAGAGTATTCTGACCATCCCTAATAGCCATCCGGAAACAAACAAGTCTGTATCAAAACATACTTTTTTGTGAATTATATAAAATGATTGAACTATTTTCCGTTTCACATATTCAGTGTGCACATAAATGTTAACTTCTGAGCAGAGAGCAAGGCGTTCATAAAAGGAAGGCTATTAACATTCTGTCGTATTATTAATACCTGGGTATTTTTTCCTAAATCCCCCTTAAAAGTGTCATATTGAGATAGCTAAATAAATCTCTCAATGAGCAAAGCAGAGTGGTTAGGAGCCCTAATCTGCAGTCAGGCTGCTTGTATCTGAGTTCCCTCTCTGCCACATTCCAGCTGCATCACCTTGGGGATGTTGTTTAATCTCTCTCTCTCTCAGAAGATAAGCCAATTCCTAATAGAAACTTCTTTCTAGTTAAAAATTAACAACTTAGAAAACAAGGTTAATGAGACTCACATAAAATACAAGCAGTTTTATATTTATTTTTTCTTATCAGAGAAAGGATCCATAATGTGCTTATTCATTTAAAAAAATTAAGACTAGACACACAAACCTAGCATAATGAGTGCACAGGGCACAGACACACACAGACCAGTTTATATTTTAACCGGTTGACATAATGACAGAACAGAGAGGAAGAAGCAAAACAGGCCTAGAAACACAGACCAAAGGGCAAAACCATGTAGGAAAAGTAGAGCTGGAGAGCAGAGAGGAAAAAACTGAGGTACCCCTCCTCAAAAAAATAAATAAATAAAAATAAAAATAAGAAAAGGAGGGGGAGGAATGTATGTGGTGTTGGAACAAAGAGAGTAAGACAAGTAGAAGCAGCAATTATAGATAGTAAAAAAGCATATGTCAACACTAAAATAGGACTTGAAGAAAAAAGGAAACATAATTTCACTTTTGCTTTGATAAGCTAAAATCACCAGTTTTGTATTCCGTGCAAGAGCCACTAAAAATTTTCAAAGCCGTATTGTATGGTGATGACAGTCATATGTAATACTTGCTCACCTACTTGGGGTGGGTGCGGGGACCAACACTATGATCTGATAAGAAGTTACCTGCCTGAGATTATCAACACCAAGCTTCAAGAATAACCTACTAAAGAATTAGGCAGAAAAATCTATATGTAAGTTTACCCAATTAAAAACAAGAAAGACTTAACATTTAAAATAAAATAATTTCTGTCCTAAACTGGCAATATCCTTGTATTTTCTTTGACAGGTCTCCCTCATCTCTACAGGTTTAACAACTCTCATTCTTGGAATTGTAATGGCAAGGGCAATTTCATTGGGTCCACACATGTAAGTTTTGTTGTTATATTTGTTAGTCTTTGGTTTATAGACTTCACATAGAGATTTAGAGGGCATAGATGCAGAAATATAAAGTAACCATGGTATCAGAAACATCATTTATCTTTGGTATTTGACAAAATGAGGTAAAATAATTACAGGTCGGTAAACATGCATTTTTCATTTGGACCCTACAAGGCTGGTAGAATTAAACCAGGTTTACTTATTATTTTAATGGATGAAACAATTAGAATAAGAAATAATTAGAATTAGAATAAGAAAGGAATTTTGAATAGTTGAAAAGAGGAACAGTTTCGCTAATTTAGACTGAAATAAGAAGAATAAGGGACATAGTGGATGTTTTTATCCATTAAACAAAATGTGAACACTTTGAAAACCACCCTTTATTCTCTTCTGATTATTTTCCTTAATTATTTTGTGTTAAAATACTCCATCATTTGTGAACTAAAGATAAAAACTGATAGTGGTATTTGTTTCTTTTTACTGTTATTATTTGGTCAGGTAAAATGTTGACAAATTGGTATTAGTTCACCCAATTGTAAAAATGTTACTCATTCATGAAATTTAAAAGTGTGTGTATTGTCAATCTAAACTACACTGTGTGTATGCTTTGCTTATACAGTACATTCCCCAGATACGGACTGGGCAGTTTATAGTCACGGTCCCAAGAAAATGCTAGAATGAAACCAGCTTAGATAGGCTTTAAACACTGAATTTGGTTTCCACAATTCACAATAAATACTAGTTGAATAAATAAATAATACATTAAGGAGTTTCCAGGGTATCTTAAATGTTTTCTCTAAGCAAGACAAAGAAAAATTAATTTAAGATGTAATATTTAGCACAGTGCAAGGAATATTGGGTTTTTAATGAATGACATCTGTAAGAAAAAACATAAAAGGAAACCTAATGAATAGCCCTAATTGTTAATGTAGTGGCCAAGGTAATTTATGTTTTCTCATTGATTAATTGTTGCTCTGCAAAATTAATTCATTTTCCACTGATAGGCTTCTTAGTTTATCAGGAAAATATCAGAAAAAAAAAAAAAAGGCCTCAGGCTAATTGGGGAAATAGCATGAAATATCTATGAAATATCCCATCTAAGTGCTTTTGATATAACCTTTTCTTTGAAAAAGCAAACGCTTATTTTTAAAGGATTGAAGTAAAGGAGAGAAAGCATAAATATCTGTAATGTTTCTATTTTTTTTCTTCAAATAATTTAATCCTGATTCACAGTTGTATTGATCATCTTAGAATAACAAAAAAAACATAAACCAAGTAATGTGAAATGACAGAAATGTATTTTCTCATAGTTCTGGAGGCTGGAAGTCAGAGATCTGGGTGCCAGCATGATAGGATTCTGGTGAGGGCCATCTTCCTGCCTTGTTGAGGGCAGTCTTCCTGCTGTGTTCTCACATGGCAGAGAGAGACAGCAAGATCTCAGGTGTCTCTTCTTATAAGGGCACCAGCCCTGTATTGAGGGCTCTACCCTTCCCTCATGCACTTATCTAACCCTAATTATCTTCAAAGTCTCCCAAAGGTCTCAACTCCAAATGCCAGCACAGTGAGAGTTAAGGCTTCAACATGTAAATTTGGAGGGACACAATTCAATTCATAGCATTAGTGGGTTTTTTGTTTTGTTTTGTTTTTACCTTTTTTTAGAGACAGCGTCTCATTCTGTCACCCAGACTGGAGTGCAATGGTGCAATCATAGCTCACTGCAACCTTGAACTCCTGGGTTCAAACAGTCCTCCTGCCTCACTCTTCTGTGTAGCTGGGACTGCAGGCATGTGCCATCACACCCGCCTAATTTTTTCTTTTATTTTTTTGTAGAGATAGAGTCTCACTATGTTGCCCAGGCCAGCCTTGAACTCCTGACCTCAAACAATCCTGCCTCAGCCCCACGAAGTGCTGGGATTAACAGGTGTGAGCCACCATGCCTGGCCTACATTAGTGGTTTTGAAATGCACGTCTTTCACTTCAATATGGCCATTTATTCATTCACTTTAGTTTGTTTCCAGTGATTGTGTTGTGCCCCGAGAGAAAAAGCAGAGAGAGGCCTGAATTAGCACCTGCTTCCAATTATTCACAATCAACAATGGAGAAAGGGCTTATAGTAAAAACAAAAAAAAAAGGAAGAAAAATCGATGACACTACAAGGTGATAAGTGCAAAGCAGAAGCATGAAAGGGAAGCAAAGACAGTGTCAAAGTAGAGGGTGCTTAATGATCTATCCCCACGAGGGAAGGTTTCCTGGAGGAAGAAAAATATGATCTGTGTGTTTTAAAAGATGAATTGCAATTGTTCCAGATACATAGAGGGTGTGAGTCTGTATGCATTACAGACTCAGGGAAAAGTATGTATAAAAGCACAAAAACATATACTTAATTCTACTGATATTTATTTACTGATTCTACTGATATTTATTTACTGTCTGTTATGTTGGTACTGTATTCAGCTCTGGTTTTTAAAGCTGAATTCACAGTAACAGAAAGCTAATAAGTATATTAAACAGAATACTATAAATGATAATTTGGGCTAAAAGTTTTAATTGTGTAAGACCAAACTGTTTTAATTGATACTTTTTATTATAAAAAGTGTTTACAGGGAAAAATCATTGGGTTATAACAAAAGTTCTTATAGGTTTGCTAAATATAGTATTATGAGGCAATATTGCCGGGGAAATATAGCTAACGTAGGAAGTAAATTAATCCTCAGTTGCACCATGGGAGAACTGTGTAAAGCAATGATTCTCAACACTTGTTTCACATAAGAATTATCTGAGTAACTTTAGAAAATACTGATGCCAGAGCCCCACCTGTAGAGATTCTGAAGGAATTGATCTAGGGGGCAGGCAATTGGATTAATTATTTCGCTGTTGGGGATTCTATGAACAAAGATTCTAAAGCCTCTTGGTTTAAAGAGATTAAAATCATGAGTACATATTTTTAACTGATACATTGTTTCTAAAATTAAACCAGAGATTTTGTTATTTTAGCTACTGTTTTGTGATCATTTTTCATGATGCATTCTCTGCTTGTTTTTTTCAGTATTTTTTATGTACAAAATATCATGTGAAATACTGTCATGAATACATAGAGAAAGAAAATATCTCTGCTTTCAAGGGGCTCGCAGTTTAGTGAAGACAAAGCTATACAAATGACTATCATATAGGCAGTGTACCTTGATATAGAGAAAAAAGAAAGGGCAGTCCACTTCCTGGTGGGGCTCAGTGAACTGATTTTTATGGCCAAAGAACTATTTAGTTCTGTTGTCAACAAAATGTGGCCTACATCTGTCTGCCCTTCCTTTAGTAGCGATACAATATTTTATCTGAGCCTTTGAAATTTAATAACAAGGATTATTTACTTAACTCTTTCAATATTTAGATGTTAAAGAAGTATGTTTTTTAATACTGTGCCACCTTTGATGTCTGTTTGAATACTACTGCAAACAACTTCTGTTCATCCTGGTTTACAATCAGGCTAATCAAATCCCAAGTTCAGGAGTTGGCATGGTAGCTAGTCAGGCAGGCTTCTTTCTGAAAATATGACAGCGATGAATGCTTGTAATCCATAAAACATGAGAAATTCAATACTCCATGTGTGGTTTTCTTCATTTTCGGTTCAGATGAATGATCAGAAAACCTGTGTTTTTTTCATAGGTCTTTTAAAGTGGTGTTTGAAAAAGATCTTTAAACCCACCATCAGAAAAGGGGAAGGTCTGTAATGGCTACTGGTATTGACCTTGTTACTATGGAAACACCATTTTAGTGGTTATGTTTTAAAAATAAAACACAATTCCATTTCCTTTTCCATAAGTCATAGGGCTATAAATTCTGCTTTTTGATATGATTTCAAATATCTCACAGTCCATGACTTTCAGGTTTTTTGGAAATTATGTTCAGTTTTATTGTATTTTCTAACCTTTTGCTTTCTAAAAACTGAGGTGGCGAGGAAATTTAATTGCTTTTCAGAAAGTGTGCTAATATAAAAATGCAATAACAGTTCTCCCATTTTTTTAAACTAGAATCAGAGGCATTATCACTGTTTAAAAAAAAAAAAAAGCCTTCATTTAATGCCTTACTAATATTCAATTCTTTACATTCAGGATGGAAATTATAATATGCAGTCTAAATTTACAACTATTTTCCCCTCATATGACATCTTTCTTTTAGCATTTTAATCGTGTGGTATTCTAAACAAAATTCCAAAAAGCGAGTCCATACCTTAGGCATTTATACATATAAAATGTGTCTTCCACGAGCATCTCAATGCACATTAGTTTCCTTAACCCTTATACATTCAAACCCTGAATTCTGCAGTTTTATGCTACACATAAAGAAGAAGTAGAGGGGGTTAAGAAAAGGATTTTTAAAAATGGGTAAAGACAGAGGAAGGCTACATATTTAAGGAAATAAATGATTCATTCTGACAAATATTAGCCACTGAACTTTTCTTTTAAGTGCACAGGTATGTGTGCAGATTTGTTATATAGGTAAATTTGTATCATGGAGGTATGTTGTATCGATTATTTCATCATCTAGGTATTAAGCATAGTACTCATTAGTTATCTTTCCTGATCTTCTTCTTTCTCCCAACTTCCACCCTCTGATAGGTCCCAGTGTGTGTTGTTCCCCTCTCTGTGTCCATGTGTTGTGATCTTTTAGCTCCCACTTGTAAGTGAGAATACGTGTTCTTTACTTTTCTTTTCCTGCATTAGTTTGCTAAGGATAATGGCTTCCAGCTCAATCCATGTTCCTGCAGAGGATATGATCTTTTTTATGGCTGCATAGTATTCCATGGTGTACATGTACCACATTTTCTTTATCCAGTCTGCCATTGATGGACATTTAGGTTGATTCTATGTCTTTGCTATTGTGACTAGTGCTGCAATGAACATAACACATTTACATGTTTTTATGAGAAAACAATTTATATTCTTTTGGTATATACTCAGTAATGGGATAGATGGGTCAAATGGTAGCTCTGCTTTTCAGATCTTTGAGGAATCACCACAGTGTCTTCTACAATGGTTGAACTAATTTTACACTCCCACCAATGGTGTATAAGTGTTACTTTTTCTCTGCAATCTTGCCAGCAGCTGTCATTTTTTGATTTTTTCAATAATAGCCATTCTGACTGGTGTGAGATGATATGTCGTTGTGGTTTTGATTCGCATTTCTCTAATGATCATTGATGCTGAGGTTTTTTTCATATGAACGTTGGTCACATGTATGTCTTTTGAAGAGTGTTCATGTCCTTTGCCTACTTTTTAATGGTTTATTTTTTTCTTGTAAATTTGTTTAACTTCCTTATAAGATGCTATATATTAGACCTTTGTCAGATGCATAGTTTGCAGAAATTTACTGCTATTCTGTAGGTTGTCTGTTCACTTTGCTGATTGTTTCTTTTGCTGTGCAGATGCTCTTTAGGTCGAGTAGATCCTATTTGTCAATTTTTGCTTTTGTTGCAATTGCCTTTGGCATTTTCGTCATGATATATTTGCCCATTCCTATGTCCGGAATGGTATTGCCTAGGTTGTCTTCCAGGGATTTCATAGTTTTGAGTTTTACATTTAAGTCTTTAATCCATCTTGAGTTAATTTTTGTATATGGTATAAGGAAGGGGTCCAGTTTCGATCTTCTGCATTTGGCTAGCTAGTTATCCCAGCATCATTTATTGAATAAGGAGTCCTTTCACCATTGCTTGTTTCTGTCAGATTTGTCAAAGATCAGATAGTTGTAGATGTGTGACCCTAATTCTGGGCTTTTTATTCTGTTCCATTGATCTATGTGTTTGTTTTTGTATCAGAACCATGCTGTTTTGGTTACTGTAGCCCTTTAGTGTAGTTTGAAGTTGGGTAGCGTGATGCCTCTGGTTTTGTTCTTTTTGCCTAGGATTGCCTTGGCTATTCAGGCTTTTTTTGGTCCCATGTGAATTTTAAAATAGTTTTTTCTAGTTCTGTGAAGAATGTCAATGGCAGTTCAATAGGAATAACATTGAATCTGTAAATTGCCTTGGGCAATGTGGCCATTTTAATGATATTGATTCTTCCTATCCATAAACATGGAATTTTTTTTTCCATTTGTTTGTATCATCTCTGATTTTCGTGTGTGTGTGGCAATTGTGAATGGTATTGCCTTCCTGATTTGGCACTCTGCTTTACTGTTGTTGGTATATAGGGGTGCTAGTGATTTTTATACATTGATTTTGTATCCTGAGGCTTTGCAGAAGTTGTTTATCAGCTTATCTTTTTTTAGCTGAGACTATGGGGTTTTCTAGATATAGGATCATGTCATTTGCAAATAAGGATAGTTTGACTTCCTCTCTACCTATTTGCACGCTCTTTATTTCTTTCTCTTGCCTGATTGCTCTGGCCAGGACTTCCCGTACTATGTTGAATAGGAGTGGTGAGACAGGGCATCCTTATGCTGGTTTTCGAGTGGAATGCTTCCAGCTTTTGCCCATTGAGTATGATGTTGGCTGTGGTTTAGTCACAGATGGCTTTTATTATTTTGAGGTATGTTCCTTCAATTCCTAGTTTATTAAGAGTTTTTAATGTGAAGGGGTGTTGAATTTTATCAAAACTCTTTTTGGCATTTATTGAGATAATCATATCGTTTTTGTCTTTAGTTCTCTTTATGTGATGAATCACATTTACTGATTTGCATATATTGAACCAACCTTGCATCCTAGGGATAAAGCCTACTTGATTGTGGTGGATAAACATTCTCATGTGCTACTGGATTTGGTTTGTCAATATTTTGTTGAGTATTTTTGCATTGATGTTCACCAAAGATATTGGCCTGAAGTTTTTTTTGTTGATGTTGTTTCTCTGCCAGATTTTGGTATCAGGGTGATGTTGGTCTCATAGAGTAAGTTAGGGAGGAGTCCCTCCTCCTCAGTTTTTTGGAACAGCTTCAGCAGGAATGTACCAACTCTTCTTTGTACATCTGGTGGAATTCAGCTGTGAATGTCTCTAGAGTTTTTAATGTGAAGGGGTGTTGATTCACATTAAATCAACAGGCTATTTATTATTGATTGGTAGACTATTTATTATTGATTCAGTTTCAGAGCTCATTATTATTGGTCTCTTCAGGGATTCAATTTCTTCCTGGTTCAGTCTTGGGAGGGTGTATGTATCCAAGAATGTATCCATTTCTTCTAGAGTTTCTAGTTTATGTGCATGGAGGTGTTCATAATATTCTCTGGTTGTTATTTTATTTCTGTGGGGTCAGTGGTAATATTCCCCTTGTCGTTTTGAATTGTATTTATTTGGATCTTCTCTCTTTTCATCTTTATTAGTCTAGCTGGCTGTCTATCTATTTTTTGAATTTTCAAAAAACCAGTTCCTGGATTCATTGATCTTTTGAATGTTTATTTTGTCTCAAATCCTTCAGTTCAGCTCTGATTTTGGTTATTTCTTGTCTTCTGCTAGCTTTGGGGTTAACTGTCTTGTAGTTCTTTAGTTCTTTTACTTGTAGTGTTTGGTTGTTAAATTGAGGTCTAACTTTTTGATGTGAGTCACTGAATTTTTTGATGATGTGTAAATTGTCATCCTTTATGTTGCAAATGTAAACAAGCACAGAACCTTAACTGGTTGAAGCAAAAGAGAATTTACTCCCTTAACTGTAAGTTCAAGGTTAGTCCTATTATTAGGATTATTAGTATGCTTGGATTTAAGAGCTCAATTAATGAAATCAGACATCGTCTCTCTTTTACCATCTCTTGCCTGTACTTCCTGTTTTGACTCTAGTTTCTGAAAGCTTTTCTCCCTGACAAGATGGTGGCAGCAATCTCAACCTACATCAATTCCAGTTCAAATCCATAGAAAGAGAAAGAATTTTCTCTTTTAAGGTACCTACAACCTCACTCACAGAATTAGTTCTGATTGGCTCTAACAAAGATGTATGAGGATTATAGACCCTACCATCATGGCCTATATTGAGTTGTTTGCCTTTAGGTTACATGCCCACACCTGGATCTAGGGATAGGATGAACCCAACTAAAGCACTTGAAATAAAAATAGGGAAAAGGGTGTCCCAAAGGACAGTGATGCCAGCAGAAGGGGAGTAGCCATTGCAAAGTGCAAACTACATATGTCCACTTCAGTGATGGGAATTTCAATCAAATGATATGGGTGGAAGCCAAGTTAGAGGAAATTAAGATGTAAGTGAGTGATAGGAAAGTGAATTTGGAATATCCTTCCTCCAATTTCCCCCTTCCCTGCCTTTCTCTTCTTCTTTTATGAAGAACATCTATGAATGAAAGTAACATGGTGAAACAGTGGCTTGAGAGAGTAAGAGCTCTAAAAAAGTACCATCTTTATCATGGAATATATTGAACATGTGACATAGACTAAGCTGAGACCTAGAACCCAAAGTCCTCCATCAAATGATGAAAGGCTAGACTTTTGGATACAGTTAGGGTGATCTTGGAGAGCAGTTAAAATACTTTGTCCTTTTGAAACAATAGGATAAGGAGTAAATTGTGAACACATTCTAAAGATCAGTGAAGGGAATTTGAGTATTCATGCCTGATAACCTATATTTTTTCAAAGATGAGATGATTATCGGAGAGTGCAGTAAATAGGAGTAGGTTCACAACATGAATATTCTGGTTGGTTAAATTTCCTATTGGTCTCACCATAGGAAGTGAGAAGGATCCACACATAGAAATAAAATAATAATGTATTTGTTAAATTATCTTTAGTTATATTCTGTGTGTTTTCTTCTATGTGTATTTTCTGTCTCTCACTATATTGTAAGCACTGTGAAAAGGGAGATTACATTTGCTTTGTTCACACTATATACCCATTACTCAGCAAAGTGCCTAACAAAGAATTAGAATTCAGCAAAGAATTGCTGAATCATCAATTGGATGCATGAATGAATCCATGTGCCTTCTGGTTTTAGTTCATTCAACTTGGGGATTAACTGACAAAAATTTTGAAGTAATCAGACAATGAAACATTGTCTTGAGAAAAATAAAAATTTCATACAAACACTGTCAAAGAAAATTTGCCTAAGGCTACTTTGATGCTAGTAACATTTGCTAACCAATTTGCTAAAACACCATTTGACTCCAGGCTCTGCAGTAGTCACTGTTAGAACTATTGGTATGTTTTACCAGGAAGATTGCCTACATGAAAGAATGCATAGAACTATTGCTTTATCTGAGTCTACATAAAAATAGGAAAGATATTTGCAAGATAATATATGCTCAGGGAGGATTAGTCCAGTCCCTGTGTTAGTGGAGCTGGAGGAACAGCCTAGGCTGCTCAATATTAAGTACTTATTTCACTCACTGTTAGTTATTTTATAAATGGAATCCATCCGTAAATGGATGAACCTGTTCTTTGAACCAATAACATTTTATTAAATGTATAACTGATGCCAGTCACTCTTCCAGGTACTGGGACTATAAGATGAAGAAAGCACAGTCCTTGACCTCAGATCCCTATAGTTTGTGGAACAAACTTATGAAAGATAATCTCAATATAATAATAGAATTATGAGTAAGTGCTATGGAAACAGAGGAAGGACCCTTAGCCCAACCTGTGCAAGAAGGTAATATTTCAGGATAAGAAAATACGTGGCTTTTTGCTTTAAAAAATAAGCAGGCATAAGTTGAGTCAAAAAGGGATATGGGGGACGGGAAGTTGGTAGGGACCGGTTAGAAGACACTGTAGGCAGAAATGTGTGTGACCCAGAGATGGGATACATATAACAGCAGACGGAGTTTGAAATTCTAATACTAGGAAGAACTTGGAGAAGAAGATTATTTTGCCTTTGGCTGGGGGAGCTACCATATAAAAATAAAGGCCCTCCTTTGATATTTTCTCCAAAACTCTTTTTTTGCATTGTTTCTCAAATGCATTTCATCGTAGTTTTAACAAGTGTCATATCTCCATATTATCTCTTTTGAAAAACTGCTGAAAGTGGTTCTGTACTTACTCAGTCTTTGTATGCTGCCGTAACAAAATACCACAGACTAGGTAATTTATAAAGAATAGAAATTTGTTTGTCACAGTTCTGGAGGCTGGGAAGTCCACGATCAAGGCACTGGCATTTGGTGTCTGGTGAGAGCTGCTCTTTCTGCTCCCAAGATGACACCTTGAACTCTGCTTCCTCTGGAGGGGACAAATGCTACATCCTCATGTGAAGGAAGGGATGGAAGAACAAAAAGAGGCTGAACTCACTTCCTCAAGCACTTTTATAAAGGTGCTAATCTCATCTATGAGGGCTCTACCCTAACTGCCTGATTACCTCCTAAAGGCCCCACCTCTTAATATTGTTTCACTGGGGATTAAGTTTCAACCTTAATTTTAGAGGGAATGCAAACATTCAAACCATAGCACCCACTGATCCTGATTTCCCTATCACCACAAGCTATACAGCTTCTGTATTTAGAAAGTAACTAGGGTTTTGGTGATTCTGAGCTGAAAGCTGTACCAGTGTATAAAAGGAAATGAGCCTAGAGAGTTTGGCAGAGACCAAGATGAAGGAAAGCTTTATATGTGGTGGTGAGAAACTTGGATTTATTCTTTAGTTAATGGGGCATTGAAAGTTCTTATACAGGTGACTAACTAGATCGAGCCTCAATTTTAATTGGACTTCTCTTGCAGTGGAGGCGAGGACAGATGGGAATATAAAGACCTGGAAGGAGACTATCTATAGCAAGCCAAGCATCCAGGCAAAAAGATTCCATTTGCCAATGGAAATGATATAAGGATAAGACTGGTAATGAAGAAGAGGGGAAGCTCAAGTAATTTTAAGCTGGTAAAATCAGGAGAACTTAGTGACTGATTGAATGAAGGCACTAAGGGTATAGGAGTTACCTAGGGTGATGCCAAAGTTTCCAGCTTGGAGAACTATGTGGGTAGATGGCCCAGAACTCACTGCCAATGGAAGAAAATAGAAGAGTCTACCAGCAAACTAACACTTATTAAGTGTCTACTGGGTAAGTCACTCTTCTACGTACTGGGACTATTAAGACCAATATATCACACTCCTTTTCTGAAGACATCTTACGGCTTATTAGAATGTGGGGTGGGGCAAAGGTCACATAAAAGATAACCTCAGTGGACTATTTAATAGAATTATGAATATGCTGCTAGAGAGACATACAGGGGTCTACCTTTTTTAATGTGATTTACCAGGATATGAAGGAAAGATGACCTGGAAAAAATATATAGTATATTTTAAATATATCCTCATTTTGTGGAATCCTTGTGAGAAGAGGAGTAGAAGTCACTCATCCTTTTGGAAATGCAAGTCTGGATTTTGGAAAGGGTATGTGGACAAAACTGTACAGGGACTGCATATAAGGTGAAGAGAGGCACAATCCAAGTAGAACCCCAATGACAGAGAATTATGTGGACATCACATCTGAAATTACATTTATTTTTAATTTAAATTCACATGATATTTTAATTCTGTTTTGTGAAAAAGCACAACAAAGAACCAAAGCGACACCCATAATTCTCACAAGTTTTCATTATATTAAAAAAAGTGAAATCCTGCCCCCTTCCACCTATACTCTGCCCTTGTAATCCAAACCCACAGAGGTAAACACAGCTAACACCAATTTTTAAGTGTTAACAGAGGAATTAGAGACCACCCAGTAGGTGACAGAATAAGAATTAAAAGAGACTGGTGTCCCAAATGGCAAAAATGAAGTATTTGTGATGTTTATAGTGCCAAGCTGTGCTAGCTTTTTATGTGATTCATATTTTAAAAATTTATATTTCAGCAAAAAAAGCATAAAGTTTTATGTAAATTTTAACTAGAAATCCGTTTTTTTATAAATTTATTTTTAAAGTTTAATGAAAATTTGATCCATTTTCTTTTTTAATTAGAAATGATTTACATCAAGGTTTTCTTACAGGATGTACAGAACTAATTAGAATATATACTTTTTAAATAATTTCAACTTTTATTTTATATTCAGGGGGTACATGTGTAGGTTGGTTACATGGATTTATTGGATGACACCGAGGTTTGGAGTACAAGTGATCCAGTCACCTGTACCAATGATCCCGTCATTACTGTGGTAGTGAGCACATTACCCAATGGGTAGTTTTTCAACCTTTGCCCCTCCTTCTTTCCCCTCTTTAGTAGTCTATGTTCCCAGTTCCAGTGTCTGTTGTTCCCATCTTTATATCCACATGTACCCAATGTTTAGCTCCTACTTATAAGTGAGAACATGTGGCATTTGCTTTTTTGTTCCTGTGTTAATTTGCTTAGGATAATGGCCTCCAGCTGCACCTATGTTGCTGCAAAGGACATGATTTCATTCTTTTTTACGGCTGCATAGGATTCCATGGTGTATATGTACCATATTTTCTTTATGTAATCCAATGTTGATGGGCACCTAGATTGATTTTACATCTTGGCTATTACGAGTACTGCTGTGGTGAACATACAAGTACATGAGACTTTTTTTGTAGAGTGATTTATTTTCCTCTGGGTATGTACCCAGTAATGGAACTCCTTGGCTGAATGATAGTTCTGTTTTAATTTATTTGAAATATCTCCAAACTGCTTTCCACCACGGCTGAACTAATTCACATTCCCACCAATAGTGTATAAGTGTTCCCTTTTCTCCACAGCCCCACTAACATTTGTTATTTTTTATTTTTCAAGACAGGGTCTTGCTCTGTCATCCAGGCTGTAGTGCGGTGGTGCAATCATGGCTCACTGCAACTTTGTTCTTCTAGGCTCAAGCAATCCTCCTACCTCAGCCCCCTAAGTAGCTGGGACTATAGGTGTGTGCCATCACGCATGGCTAATTTTTTTATTTTTGTAGAGATGGGGTCCCAGTTACATTGCCCAGGCTGGAAGCATCTGTTTTTTTGTTTGTTCGTTTGTTTTCACTTTTTAATTATAGCTATTCTACTAGTGTGTGATGGTATCTCATTGTGGTTTTGATTTGCATTTCTCGGATAATTAGTGATGTTGAGCATTTCTTCATATGTTCATCGGCTGTTTGTATGTCTTCTTTTCAGAAATGTCTGTTCATATCCTTTTGCTTGTCGAATTAAGTTCCTTACAGATTCTGGATATTGGAACTTTGTCATATACATAGTTTGTAAATATCTTCTCCCATTCTGTAGGTTGTCTGTTTAGTCTGTTGATAGTTTCTTTTGCTGTGCAGAAGTTTTTTAGTTTAATTAGGTCCCACTTGTCAGTCTTCGTTTTTGTCGTGATTGCTTTTCAGGACTTAGCCATAAATTCTTCGTCAAGGCCAATGTCGGGAAGGGTATTTCCTAGGTTTTCTTTAGGATTTTTATAGTTTGAGGTCTTACATTTAAATATTTAATCCATCTCAAGTTAATTTTTGTGTATGGAAAAAGGTAGGGATCCAGTTTCATTCTTCTGCATATGGTTAGCCAGTTATCTCAGCACCACTTATTGGATAGGGAATCCTCTCCCCATTGCTTATTTTTGCCGACTTTGTCAAAGACCAGATGGTTGTAGGTGTGTGGCTTTATTTCTGGATTCTCTATTCTGTTCTACTGGTCTATGTGTCTGTATACTAGTACGATGCTTCTTTGGTTACTGTAGCCTCATAGTATAGTTTGAAGTCAGATAATGTGATGCCTCTGGCTTTGTTCTTTTTACTCAGGGTTGTTTTAGCTAATGGGGCTTTTCTCATTCCATATGAATTTCAGAATTTTTTTCCTAAATTTGAAAAATGATGTTGGATAGGAATAGTGTTGAATCTGTAGATTGTTTTGGGTAGTATAGTCATTTTAATGATATTGATTCTTCCAATCCACAAGCATAGACTGGTTTTCCCATTTGTGTGTGTGTGTGTGTGTGTGTGTGTGTGTGTGTGTGTTTAAATGAATCAGTTTTAATATTCAGAGTGATTCCTAAGAAGAATTTTCCTGAGCAGCTTTATATATTAATGTAAACCATGGTTGTCTGTAGAACAGAATCAGAATATAAGTGAGCTGAGAATGAGGAAGTGACAAGAGCTTTCAGTGGATGCAGGAGCTGGGGCAAGTGGTCAGATCTGCTTGTCATTAATAGCTTGTGGTGTGACAGGCAACATGGACCCTTTGTTTTGTGTCATCCAAAGCACTTAACTCCCAGATGTATCTGGCTAAAAAGGCTAATACATGAGGCTCTTACAACAAAAATGCAGGCTCTGCTGGAATTGTATATTTGAAAGTGCCTCTGTTTAACTGAAGGAGGTTGGGCAAGTAGTATAGAGAAGCATGATGTTTTTTGATTCTCCTGATCCAGAGGTTTAAGTTCTGAGGCTCCTTTTTATCAGTCTGCAGAGACTGGAGCTCCCTTTGATAGGACTTGCTTCCTACTACATTGCCTTATTGTTATTCACCTGTTAAAAACTAGGCTAAAATTTCAGAATGCAAGAATCCGAACTGAGACAATATTGCAAAATGAATTTAACTCCCCAAAGCTCTCCATCTCCTACCGCAACCCCCGTAAACACAAACGGTTTATTAAAAATATATAATGAAGCATTCGTTTAGATTTTCCAGGGTAAGAGAAGCAATTAATTTTAAAGGTGTTTGCTGTTCTAAGGCTACAAACTGCTGTAAGCCAGTTCCTATTTTTGTTAGTACTAAAATATTTTGAAACACTTGAATCATTGCTGTTAAAATGATCTAAATTTTACAATAGCCTTCATTATTTGCCTAGATCTTTTTAAAGCTTTCTAAGGTATGATAAGGAATTCTGCTTCTTCTCAATGTTGTTTTTATTTGCATTTATTCAATGTATTTATTTTTCTCAAAAGAATACATTCACAGGCCAGGCAAGGTGGATCACACCTGTAATCTCAGCACTGTGGGAGGCCAAAGCAGGAGGATCCCTCAGACCAATGGTTCAAGACCAGCCTGGACAACATAGCAAGACCCCCACCTCTGCAAAAAAAAAAAAAATTAAAATTAAAAATATAGCCAAGTGTAGTGACATGCACCTATAGTCCTAGCTTACTTGGGAGGCAGAGGCTGGAGGATCTCTTGAGGCTAGGAGTTTGAGGCTGCAGTGAGCTATGATCACACCACTGCTCTCCAGCCAGGGGTTACAGTGAGGCCCTGTCTCACAAATAAAAGAAAGTAAAAGAAAAGAAAAGAAAATTTATTAACCTGATTTTATAAAGTCAAAGATTACAAATGACTTAACGAAATAGAGTAGCCTCCTACCAAAACCTGTTTTATTTCAACCCTTTAAGCCTTATCTCTTGGCATTCACATCTCTATTTCTAAGTAATGTGATTCTAAGTGCCTTTTTTGGTGTCTCACTATTATCTTCTCTTACAGTAGATGAAGATTTAGCTCTCTCAAGCTATCCTTCCTCTTCTTACATACATGGAGAATACCACAACTTTTAAAATTAAGTTTATGTTTCTCTTCTTGTACACTTTTCCCTTTGTTTTCTCTACAATTACCACTTGATTTCGGTTTTGTGTTTATCTGGATATTCAGTTTAGCTTTTAAATTTGGTCATTTTTGTTACTTCCTTTCCAGATGCCGAAACATATAATCTATTAATTTTATTATTTTTCCTGAAAACCTCCATCCCAGAGCCTTCTGTTCTGCCTTCCATTCTAGGCAGATTGCTTTCTCACTTTGCTCCCCCATGATCCTCCTAGGACTTCCTTTTACCTCCTTTTTGTGTTGTATACCCTCTATCCATGATCCCAGCTCTTCCATTTTCTTTCCTTTCACCTTTTGTTGGCGCATTCTCGGTCGCTTTCTGGTATCTCTGAGTCCTGCACATACAGGGGTTTTGTAAAGTGAATCACCTCTTTCTCATCATGAGCTCCCTCTACACGGCTGCAACATCTTCTACTCTCAGTAGGTACCATAGAAGTATCCCGTTTCCTTTTCACAGAGTGTCTTCTCCTCGGATGTCTCTTCTTCCACTATCCTTTCCCTCATGAATTTATTCCTCTTTTAAATTTCTTCAGTAGCATTTTAGTGGGGTCTCAGAAAAGAGAAAAGATAAACTTATGTGGCCCATCTACACATGTTTAATTGGGTGTCCAAGTTTAACTTTTGATTATTAATTTGCATGGGGGTTTAATTAAAATTCAAACATTTTATTTAAAATATATTTTCTGCCTTAGGGAAGTTCCATCTTTCCTTCCTTCCTTCCTTCCTTCCTTCCTTCCTTCCTTCCTTCCTTCCTTCCTTCCTTCCTTCCTTCCTTCCTTCCTTCCTTCCTTCCTTTCTTTTTAGACGGAGTCTTGCTCTGTCACCCAGGCTGGAGTGGAGTGCAGTGGGGCACAGTCTCTGCTTACTGCAACCTCCACCTCCCAGGTTCAAGCGATTTTCCTGCCTCAGTCTCCTGATTAGCTGGGATTACAGGTACACACCACCACGCCCAGCTAATTTTTGTGTTTTTAGTAGAGACGGGATTTCACCATGTTGGTCAGGCTGATCTCAAACTCCTGACCTTGTGACCCACCTCCCTCAGTCTCCCAAAGTGCTGGGATTGTGGGTGTGAGCCACCACACCTGGCCTAGGGAAGTTATTTCATTTGGGCAGGGGGCGTTTGCTAGGCTGTAAATAGGATACCTTGCAAGGTTATATCTTGGAACATATACCCTATAGATAAGAGGGGAGTACTGTGTATACACTGTATACTATTTCTTGATCACAGCCCTCTGTATTCACAGCTTCTGCATGTGCAGACCCAACCAACTGTGGACAAAATATTGGAAAAAAATTAAAAATAACAATATGACAATAACAATGATACAAATTTTAAAATACAGTATGACAACTATCTACATAGAATTTACACTGTATTGGATATTGTAAGCAATCTAGAGATAATTTAAATTATATGGAAGGATGTCCTTAGGTTATATGCAAGTATTAAACCATTTTATATCAGGGACTTGAGCATCCAAGGCTTTTGATATCCATCGGGATTGTCCTGGAAACAATCCCTCCCACGTACCAAGGGACAACTGTGTATGCATGACCAATGTCATCTTCCAGCTTTTAGCTTACCTGTATATTTTTAAATGTGTATATAAATAATTTCATCATATGGATGTTTTATATTTACCTTTCATTGATTTTATTATCTTTAACTTTATTATAATTTTTAATATTATGGGTTTTTTTGAGTTTTAAATTTCTTTCCCTCTTTCAATATTTTATTTATTTTATTTTATTTATTGAGGCAGAGTCTTACTCTATTGACCAAGCTAGACTGCAGTGGGGTGATCATGGCTCACTGCAGCCTCAACCTTCCAAGCTCAGGTGATTCTCCCATCACAGCTTCTCAAGTAGTTGGGTGTATAGGCACACACCATCATGCCTGGCTAATGTTTTAATTTTTTGTAGAGCCTGGATCTCCCTGTGTTGCCCAGGCCAGTCTTGAACTCAAAGCAATCCTTCTGCCTCGGCCTCCCAAAGTGCAAGGATTTCAGGCGTGAACCATCATGCCCAGCCTCAATATTGTATTTTATTGTTTGATTTATTTTTTTCTGTATTTTATTATATTTGAATTTAAAAATTAATTGGGGTAAATTGATGTTTATATGATATTGAGTCTTCCCATTTGTATATATGGATATGGTGTATTTCTCCATTTATTTGTGTCTTTAAATAAAAGTTTAACATGACATTAACATCATGCACATCTTTTAAAGTATTTAGTGTTTTTGTTGTCACTGACACTTAAAAAAACATTTTATTTGGTTGTTGTTAGTGTACATCCACCCACTTGATGTTTTGTGTGTATTGAACTTGTATCCAGTAACCTTGCTGAATATGCTTATTTTCCATATGCGTAATTATATTGTGCACAAATAATTTACACAATCTTTTCAATGATTACACATCACTTTATTGAATTAGCTAGGAATATCAATAATATATTCTGAATGCAGTGATATTGAATATCCTATCTGATTTCATCCCTTAAGTAGAATATTTCTAACTTTTCACTTTTAAGTATGTCATTTGCTGTAGGATTTGGTGGACATTCCTTATCCAGTAAAGCAAGTTCTATTTTATTATTAGTTTGCTCAGCATGTTTTTCAAAATAAATACTGAGCTGTATGCTTTTCTATATATTTTTAAATGGTCATAAGCTTCTTTCCTTCATCTGTTAATGTGGTAAATTACACTAATATCTATTAATATAACAGCTATTAATAAATATTGATTATAATATTTTGTTATTAAACTCCCCTTGCATTTATTGAAAAAAAAATTCAGTCATAATTCCTTATCTTATAAATTGCTTGATGGTATTTGAAAACATTTTATTTCATATTTCAACATTTACAGTTTAAAGTCAAAAGGTCTATAACTTTATGTTTTCATCCAGGTTGAGTTTCAAAGTTTCAAGCAATCTCATAAAATATACCCAAGAACTTTCTTCTCTCTCTCTCTTTTTTTTTTTTTCCTGTACAACTGGTTGTATCTGGAACTCAATCGTAGGCTATTTTATAAATGATTGGAAAGCCATACTCAATATCTGTTTCCTTCTCTTTCCCTAGATTTAGACATATGCATTTTCCTATCTGTAACATCTTTTTTGGCACTTTCCATCTTATAAAATCATCATCATTATGATGAACAGAGAAAATCCAAAATTATCTCTAGGTATTGTTTCACACTCCGGGAATATACCCAAGGAACCATATGGACCTAGGGAAAAAATTTAAATGGAAGAGAAAAAATGAAAACTAAACTTCTACATTTTATTACTAATATAAGATTTAAAAAGTAGGACACCACCACAATCTGTACTGGGGTTGGGGAGTAAGAGGGAATATTTTCCAAGTGCAAAAACCATAAGAGGGAAAGCATACCATTTAAAACATATTGTAAAGTTAGAGAATCCTCAAGTTTCTACAATTGTTAAAGCTGCCTGATCTAAATCATTTTCTAAGGATCATGTACAAAATATGTGTTTTTTTCACATTAACATTGGAATTTAACAGGTTATGCTGCTTTTAATGTCGACTGCATTTAGAGTAGTGGAGGCAGCAGGTGGCAGTAGCTCCCACTTCCAAAACTGGGACTTGGAGCAAGTCTTATAACAATCCGTGGCCTACCCTTACAGGCCAGCCTTTCTGTAAAGTTTCTTTGTGTCTGTAACTGCTTGTTTCATATATGGGAAAAAAGATAACATAATGCATAAATCCCACAAGGTGTGGACAACAAACACGATTTTTTTGTGTGTACCTTCTTTACACAGAGAATGAATAAACAAACTTATGAAATAGATGGGTCTTCATCTTTAGAATGAATTCCTGTTTTTTATTGAAAACACCCAGTGTCTTTTCATGCTTCCTAGGAATCTCCCTGTTCCATTCTTCATGCATTGTTCTGAGTCTCACTCAAGCCTTCCCTTCCCAAGGAAGTTGACCATACTTTTAGACTTTTTGCTACCTTTATTAATAATGCTGGATAATAATATTAATACTAATGACTATTTATTGAACACATGCTATGTGATAAACCCTCTTCCAGAAGTTTTACATATTTTATCTCATTTAATCTACACAGTGACTTAATGAGTTAGATACTACAATTATCCTCAATTTATAGATGTTGAAATTGAAGCACAGAGAAGTCACATAACTCGCCTAAAATCACACAGCTAATAAGTGGAAGGAGGCCAGAAGAACAATTTAGGCTGATGACCTTAGAGCCCCTGCTGTTCATCATTACTCAGGGTGTGTTAGCCAGGTACACCTATCACTGCCAATATCAAATATTTTAATTCCACTAGGATGTAGCCTGTTTCAAACTGTTTAAAGTGTGTATATTTCCAAAATACCCTTGAGAAATATATCTACAGGTGGGAATTTGAGGCCACTGTCAGATGGTACAGCCCGGAAAAAATATTGCAATGAATAAACCAAGAAGATAAATCTCAGCTTTTTCACTCATTATTTGTGGAAGCTTGGCAAACTATATCACCATCCAGAGCTTGATTTTCTTCATGTGTTAAATGGTGATAATAATTCTTAAGTGTTATTGTGAAAATTAAATGAGATAACACAGTAGAGTTTCTAGAAAATAGTACATCCTCAATTAGTATTAGTTCATGTTTACCTCCCTCAATAAATTTTAGTGCCAACTAAATTTTTCTTGGGTAGGTTAAGCCTGAAAAAAATAAGAGCGGAATGAACATCAGTAACTGGGCATTATTAATTTTTGTATCTCTCTCAAAAAGTAGCTTCACTGGTGGGTGTATAATCAGTGCTTTCTGTTAAATTGATGAGCAAATAAACAAATTCACAAGATTACAGAGTCTGGATATTTTATATATGTAAAAATAGAATCCGTCCAAGTATTTGAGATACATTTTAGAGGACTGGGGTTAAGAGATAACACTCATGCTCCTGGGAAATGTATTCATGGTGACACAAGATTAATGGGAGCCCATTATTAATTTCTGGCTTAAAGACACTCAGTTTATATTTGTGATACTATTTCTTGTTATCTGATATACTGATGCTTGAATTTATTTAATAATTTATCAAGTTAACTGATTTTTCTTCTAGACCAAAAACAGAAGATGCTTGGGTATTTGCAAAGCCCAATGCCATTCAAGCGGTCGGGGTTATGTCTTTTGGTGAGTATTTGGTTTCAAAGGCCCTTTCTCAATGTGGAGTTCTCTGTTCCATGAAAAAAGTGCTATGTTTCGTATTTATGTCTGGATAGCAGATGTCCTAAGTTTTAGACTTCCTATTAGCAGCATATGATCTAGTTTGTGCCAATATAAAATTAGGCTCAAACTTTTCTCACTCATCACTAAAATTTGCTTCAATTTGAAGAAATCTATTTCTCATGCAGAAAACTCATTACAGTCATCTTGTTTCTTAACTTGGAAAGCTAGCAAGTGTTATGGACTTCTTCAAACCCTTTATTATGTCCCAAATGGCAAAGGAAGCCACAGAATGAAAATGATGGTATTTAGATTTTCCTTAAGATGGGAAGGGTCATTAGGAAAAGGAAAATGGGAGAGAAGGTTGGACTGGCCTGGTTTATATCAAGAGTGACGTGAAAAGACCATATAAACCTGAAGTGAATGGTCTCATTTCTAGAACTATTAGAAAAATTATTTGCTGACATATTAATAAATTTGTATATTTAAACTGCAGTTCATTGGCATCTAAAGTAGTACATGTCTCTGAATTTCAGAACTAAAAAAGAAAACCCTGATGCTTGCTTTAATAATGCTTTTTTTTTTTTTTTTTTTTTTTTTGTATTGCAGCATTTATTTGCCACCATAACTCCTTCTTAGTTTACAGTTCTTTAGAAGAACCCACAGTAGCTAAGTGGTCCCGCCTTATCCATATGTCCATCGTGATTTCTGTATTTATCTGTATATTCTTTGCTACATGTGGATACTTGACATTTACTGGCTTCACCCAAGGTAAAGTGAGAGATTCAGTTATAGTGTTGATGTGCGTTGGTACCGGAATACCCAATGTTCTACTCCTTATTGTACAAGTATGCCCAGTGTTCTATTTCCAAGATTACTCTCTTCCACCCATTCTCTCTATCCTCCTGCCCCCTGCTGTCTATTTCCTAATTTTTACCTTTTTAAACTGCTCAATTTAGTTCTGTAGCCCATACTGTCTCCTTCTACACACTGTCACTTCCCAGGACATGACTTTTGGCTTTCCTCCACTGCAGCTTGATTTTCAAAGGTACCAGTGGCCTCCCAATCTTCAAACAACCTCGATTTGGATTCTCCTGAATCTCTCTGAATCACTTACCAATACCAAACTTCCTTTCTTTGCTCAAATTTTCCTCCCTTAGAGGAAAGAGTATTACTATATTATCATTGTTATTCTTTCTCTCTGTTAATTTTTTTCTCTCTTTTCTTTTTCTGTACCCTCTCTAAACTCCCACTCCACTCCATCCCACACCACCCAGATAAAGGTCTCAAGCATATTGTTTGCTCTTCTCTCAAACAATTTTCCAGATATTTTCGTTGTTTTAACTCTAACCCAGACCTTCATATTGTTTGCTCTTCTCTCAAACAATTTTCCAGATATTTTCATTGTTTTGACTCTAACCCAGAGCTTTCTCTTTGTCTCCAACCTGCTGCCTGTAGGACATTTCTACTCAGTTGTTCTGTATTTGTTTTAATCACAAAACATTATGTTTCCCTTAAAACCAGACCTTTTCTTCCTCCCTCCAAAGATACTTCTCTCTTTTTTTGCATTCACCCAGGCCCAACAACTGAGCAGTCCTCTCTTCTACTTCCCTTGACCCTTACATTCAATCATCAATGTAGTGTAATATTCAGGACAGTCCAGCAATAGGCTGCGATTCACATATTTCACAGCTCTTGCAGGTCTATTATCTCATTGACCTTCAAATAACCCTTTGAAGGGAAGTGGAATAACTAGTTCTACCCCCTGATTAAAACACAAAGAGATGAAGTAACTCGCTCATGCTGGCTGGTGACAAACCAGAAAACAAGTCTTCTGACTCTCAGATTCAATTTTCTTTCCATCCTCTTTCTGCCTCCCCTATTTTGGTCAACCGTGACCCTCTGAAAGTTGTGCCTTTGCCTCAGCTCCCATTAGCTTAGTTTTCTGAAAACTTGGGTGCTCTTGGAAGGATGGCTGCCTTATTCTGAACAGAGGTTACAGATCACTATGATTTTAGGCAAATATTTCTCAGGAAATGAAGGAAGATGACTTCAAAAAATAATGATTAACAAAATTCAAATGCAGTCAAAAATATGATACATGCATGTGCCACTAGAGTGCGGTAACAAAGTGACCTTGAAAGTTCTGATAAGAATTGTGTTCCAAAGCATTGCCATGTGTCACTATTGCTACATAGTTTGCCAATGCAAATGGCCTGTGGGCTCTGGTCCATACAGGACCTTCGTTTTTAAATGCCTTTTCTGTAAGACATAAACCTTTTTTGTTAGTTATATCTTCCTGGAGCTTTTATCAGTGGTAATTGCTCAGATATAATTAAATCTTTATAAAATAAAGCTGACAGATGTTTGATGTCATTTTCCCCCTAGCTGTAATTCTTTAAAATATACTTAGATTCAAGCTGCAATAAGCTGACATTGTTTCTCCAGGCCACCTCTCCTTGGGTAAATCTAGTCTAACTTGTGTATACTGCATTCTTCTTTTCTAACCTCTTTCAGTATATAAATTTCAGCTTTTGAGGCAGTGGGAACTCAAGATTCTCCCTGACATTTCTATCGGAAAGACGGTAGGGCTTATTTTTTTTAGTGGAGGTTAGTGAACGGGGAACTTCAGTCTTTTTTTCTTAGAGTACTGGAATCTTTTCAGTCAACCTTGAAGCAGGTTTCTGCCACCTTTGTGTTTTAATCCCCTCCTGCCCAAAAGGGATGTTCTAAAGTGATGTAGATTTGTTCTAGTTGATGGGGGGAGGGGAGAGAGCCACTTCAAGTAGATCTTGGGAAGAGGCAAATTATTTAGGATATTCAGCTTTGTAATGAAAAAAAAAAAAAAACAGTTCAGAGGTATAGTTTTTCTTCTTTTTAAATGGTGTAGTATTGAGTGACTTTGACCTAATTTTCAATTAAGTTTAATTTTAACATCTAAGGATGTTATATTCAGAAAATAAGCAAGCCTAAATACTCTGTTTTGGCATTAGTCATTGTTTTATTTATTTATTTATTTTTTATTTCTTCCATGGACTACTGTACAGTTGTAGGTAATTGTTTTTTGATGACATGACATCTGTGCCCTAGTTAGATCCCTGTATTTCTTCATAGGCAGCTGAGAAATATAGTCTCTAAATAAGAATTGTTTCAAGGTCTATTTAGTCCATCATCTAGTCTGGAACTTATTAAATTTAATGTTCTTTCTGGGACATAGCCATATTTTCACAGTTTTGAATCACTGCATTTACCCTTGGGTTCATGAGATGCCATGAAAGGCAACATATGTTTGGAATTTCTTGCTGTGGCCCCAAGGTTGCAATGAAACCCTATAGCATGATACACAGGAAATTCAGCTCCCCAGATGTACTGGTCTACTCTTCCTTTCAGGATTGTTCTTGATCTAAGAATAGCATTTCAAAAGGAAATTTGTTTATTTTAACAGACATTTTTAAAAAATAATGAAGTCACTTACTCACCAGAAACAAAGACCAGAAACCAGTTTACAAAGCCAGTGCCCAAGAATTTAGGGAGTTGATTCTGATGTAAGAAGACAATGGATAAAGTGTTTTTCAGAAGTCAGTACAAATTTGCAGCAAATCTACCAAAAACAAATAATAAGAGAAAAACTATCAGTGATGGATTTATCTTCACATGGAGCATGTACTGGTTCAAATCAGTGAAAAAGTACATAGTTATTGGTTTCAAAAACTTGTATTTAGACCTGGTCATCTATTCTCTTAATTAAATGAAATGAAGTTTATGGAGATTCACTTACAAGTCATGTGTTGCTTAATGACAGGGAAACATTCTGAGAAATGCCTTGTTAGGTGATTTCCTCATTGTGCAAACATCATACAGTATACTTACGTAAACCTAGATGGTAGCACCTATGACACATCTAGGCTCTATGGTATAGCCTATTGCTCCTAGGTTATAAACTTGTACAGCATGTTTCTGTACTGAATTATGTAGGCAACTGTAACAGAATGGAAAGTATTTATGTATCTAAACATGGGAAAAATACAGTAAACATACAGCATTGTAATCATATATGTGGGCCATTAGGTGATGCATGACTGTAACATCTAATATTTCATTTATTAGATAGTTATCTCAAACATTTAGTATCTAGTAAATGAACTTATTTTATATTATTATCTAGGAGACTTATTTGAAAATTACTGCAGAAATGATGACCTGGTAACATTTGGAAGATTTTGTTACGGTGTCACTGTCATTTTGACATACCCTATGGAATGCTTTGTGACGAGAGAGGTAAGCACAGTTCCTTCCCAACACTTTACCCGGGTGATCTCTCTGCCACATTTAATTTAGGAAGATTTATAAATAATACAGTTTGGCAAATTCCCAAGGGCATGACACATGGTATAATTCATAAAATTTTCTTTTTTGACTATAAAATGTAGTCTTTTATGTAGTTTAAAGATGAATTTATATTCAGATGTTTACAAGACAATTTTTCAAAAGTTGGGTTTGAAAATTAGGTTTGGTGGATTTGGCTTATATTACCATGAGCACAAATATTTATACAACTGCATTCCAAAGTGACTGCCAACCTTTAGCAACAGCCAAACTAAAGTTGTTGCTTTTAAGGCATTCTTACAAAGAAATTAAGTACCAATGTTTAAAACATGTTTTACAAAACTATCTTTTTGATTAGATGTTTTATCAGTCAACATGTACTAAAGGCACTGTAGAATCTACAGATTCTAACTGGTTTTGTTATTTTTTAAAAACTAAAATATCTTATATTCCATAGAGAACCAAAGTGCAACTGAAACTTTTAGTTTTACAGATATATTTTATTTATGTATTTATACATGTAGATGTATATATTTACAACTATACATAACATAAAATAATAATATAAATAATAACATAAATATATAGGATATTATTTACATATACATATATTGTCAAAGTCAGCTCTAAATTGTGTTATATATTCCACTTGGATTTGTAGAGAAATATTTTCTGAAAGAGAATTCATTATTTGGTGTAAATTAGATAACATGGCCGTCAGGAATCCCTTATGCTGTCAGCTGAAAATCCACTCTACCAGTGAGCAGTAAAACGCGATCTGGCTTCACAGTGGATCTTTCAGGGACCACACTGAAAAGGGCTCAGATCTAGGATCTGCTCCTAGAGGCTGTTTACACAGTACACCATGTGAAAAGGTCTAATGAGGGAAGTGAAATATCTACAGAGCTTTAAATACACTAAGTAATCAGCAGGCTTCTTGAGGCAAGCCAGGGCTTACTTTAAGTCAGTCCCAGTGATAAGGAACTGACTGCACAGGGAAGCAGAAGAGGGAAATGTTCAGCACTGTGTATGTCCTTTACAACTAGTACTTCTCTCCCTCACACATGTACAACTCACAGGCCAGTTCTCTACCTTGACTATAAAGGGGAAATAGACTGAACTAATTTTTTTTTTAAATTTAAGAGCCTTTTGAAACTTTACTAGCTATTGTTAGTTTCAGGAAATGGTATTATTTTAGCTTCTGCCCAGTATGTAGGTTCAAATCTGATCTCTAGATCAACAAGTAAGAACAGATGGTGCATTCTCACATGGTTGCTGGTAAACTCCCTACAGACAGGCTGAGTCACTTCACCTGCACAACTTCTGTCTTTAGTACTTGAAACTTGAGTTTCCTTTCCAGCTGCAGTGGCAGGAAGACAGAACTGAATCAAGATCTCTGCCACAGTAGCAAAGACTCAGCAGAGGAATGGTGTCTATAACTTTCCCTTCTCTTGCTCTTTATTCTACATGCATACACACGTACACACACAAATGTACGACTGACAAAAATATAATCAAACTGTCTCAATTCATAAAAGCACTAAAAAGGCTGTCTACCCTTAATAAATATCTCTTACTAGCTGCCTCACTAAGGGATTTTTTTGCTCTCACAAGGATATCATAGAGGCATCTGTAAGAACAGATCTTAAATAAGATACTATTTGGAGAGACATTACAACTTATGTTATTAATATCACCATTAAGTTATTAACAAAGTCATGGTGGTATGTGACACATGGGAGATGTTGCATATCTAGGCAGCACTGCTTAGAGAGATGGCTTCCTTATGATACCTCAGTATCTGAACTTCTGTCATTTCCAACTCTTGTCTCACTGTTCTTTTGCACAGGGTCACTACTTATTCAGACTATCTTCTCTTTATCCTCCATAGGTATTGTTCCTGTTCTTACCTCTTTGCTCTTTTTCATGCTCTTGTCTCAGCCTGTAATTCTGCTCCAAATCCTGTGCATGTTTCAAGCCCTACCTCAAGCCAAGGTAGGTCAAGCATATTTCAGGGATGCTGTAAAGGAGATTACTCTAAGGAGACAGCTCTAGATACCTAAAGCTCCTTCTAGTCCTAAATTCCCTTTGATCTTTTTTGTCCTGTTATAAATTGATCTCTACTTGCTTTTTTAAGTTTGGTTGTATGCCTCCAAGAATTAATTCCTGAGAATAGGAATCATTTCCCTGACATTTTATCTTTGCAAACCATATCACAGTATGGGACACATTAAGTCGGTAATGTTTTATTGCTTTCTTGATCTGAGTAGTCATGAAAAATGGTGATGAACTCTTTCCCATTTTTGTTGAGGAAAGGCAAGATAAAATAGACTTAAATTGTAACAAATAGGAATTAGTTTATACAGAATTAATTTCTTGTTAGTAAAGGATATTACACATTCAGTATTAATAAGGGAAATGTGACAGCTATTTCTTAGAAGCCATGCAAATAATCTAAATAGCATGTTTAGTTTGTTTTAGTAGTAACCTGTTGGACTCAAGAAAGAAGGATAAGATAACTTTCCAAAGTCTCTCTTATACTTGAAAGATACATGTATTGAAACATCGGTATGCCACACTATAGGTCTGTAATGTAATCCACTGACTAATAGTTCAACAAAGAATACTTGTTATTGATATGTGTGTCTATATGTAAGTACTTTGGAAAAGATAGAACATTCCTAGTGACTTGAGATTTGATTAATAGCCTTGTTGGTGGTATTTTATACATTGCTAAAGAGCATTGTGAAATACTCCCTCTACAAATCCTGCATGCCTTTAAAAATCCCTCTCAAAATAATCTGTTTATTTGGCAGGTAATTGCCAATGTGTTTTTTGATGGGAATCTTTCGTCGGTTTTCCACATTGTTGTAACAGTGATGGTCATCACTGTAGCCACGCTTGTGTCGTTGCTGATTGATTGCCTTGGGATAGTTTTAGAACTCAATGTGAGTACATTCCAAGATTTACCCCTTCACTCCTAAAATTCTCTGTAAAAGATAATGATCACATTTAACATAAGATTTATTTTCCTTAACAAAAGTATCACTTTTGAAGTGGAATGAAAATATGTTTATAATAGTAAATATTTTCAATGATGATTCTGTGCACTTTATGGAACTATATAGTTTTAAAGCAGTGGTTGTTTAGAGACCTATGAGGTTGTCACAACTGGGTGGGCAGTGCTATTGGCTTCCAGTGGGCAGAGGACAGGGATATACATCCCACAATGTGCAGGCCTCTTACAGCAAAGAATTATCTGATCCAAAATGTCAATAGTGCTGAGATTGAGAAACCCTGGTTTAGAGTTTATCTTTTGTATATCTCATTTACTACAACACATAAATGTTACTAAAAATAGCTATAAATTAAGGGGATATGGACTTTTCTTTGCTGAAAAATAATATAGTGAAATTTATGAAAAATATGAAAGGATTCAAGTTATATCCATTCACTTGCTATGACACAATTTCTTTTTATTTACATATTTTTCTCTCTCCAGACCTTTCTTTTATAGTCTGCACTGCCATCATCCAAATAGAAGTCCTCATAATATCACAGTTGAATTAATCCCAGCTCTGTTTCAACTATCTTATATTTAAGTTCTGCTTTCAGTTTATCGGCATTTTCCTACCAGAGCAAGTATAAATTCTGTTGCTTCTACAATCTTGTCTTCTATGTAAAACTATTTCCCATTTACTTCCCAAAAATCTATGCTCAGCTCTAGTCAGTCTTATTTTTTGGCCTGTGAATAAGCCATATCAATTCTTTCCATTATTCTTTGTCTTATCTGCTTTTTATTTCCTATAACAATTATTTTTCTTTCATTTCTGTCTACATTTTACAAAGACTTTAAGATCCAGTGCAACTTCTAATTCCTTTATTCACTGGTCAAGTATTTATTAATTACTATGTGCCACACAATAGAATATAAGGATGAATGTGATAAGAAAGGATCTATGCATTCTCACAAATAAACATAAAAGTTCAACTGCAATATAGGTGATGAAGACAGAGGAGGCTGGGAACGGTGGCTCACACTGTAATCTCAGCATTTTTGGAGGCCAAGGTGGATGGATTGCTTGAGCCCAGGAGTTGGAGACCAGCCTGGGCAACATAGTGAAACCCCGTCTCTACAAAAAATTAGCTGTGTTTGGTGGCACGTGCCTGTAGTCCCAGCTACTCGAGAGGCTGAGGTGAGAGGATTGCTTGAGCCCAGGAGGTAGAGGTTTCAGTGACCTGCAATGGCACCACTGCACTTCAGCCTGGGCAACAGAGTGAGACCCTGTCTCAAAAAAAAAAAAAAAAAAAAAAAAAAAAAGAGAAAAAGAAGAAGAAGACAGAGGGAAGTGAACGGATTCCCAAAACACATTTTTGAGAAAAGATTGGCACAATTTGGTGACACAGATTCCATTGGGAAGACAGGAGCAGAATGACGTCTTGGTTTTATTTTGTGGAGCTAGAGTAATTATACCATTTGCTAAGATAGGAATGGAAGTTGTTCTACCACTACAAAGTGGCTAATCTTCTCAATCCTTACAGAATTTCTCGTTGAATCACCGCCGGTTAGCATTTATTGGTCATGCACCACAGGGAGGGCAAACCCGTACAGATGGGATCCTAAGTCATCATTTACTCATTTCATTGAGAATTGAGGCATAGGTGAAGGTGTTATTGTCAATGCCCAAGTTACTATGTCATCCAGATGCCATTTTGATTTGAAATTCCATACAAAGGCAGGAGGGAATTCAGTCAGGGACCCTACTGGGGACTTTCTTGTAAATGGAAAGTGAGGAGTAAGCAGTTTCCAAAACCTCAGGAGACTGGTAATTATCTATTCTACCAACAGTGGAAGGAAAGCTCATAGGAAAGTAAGCAAGTGTCAAGGGTAACTTTTACCTTCTTCCCAATTTTGCATAGGCCAAAGACTAGATCTTTAGTTGTTTTTGAAACCTGATTATATAGACATACATTAAAAATTAGACTGCCAAATTGTCTGTTATGACCTGATCGCCCAAGACAATTATACTAGTTTTAAAGCACTTTGTAAGAATTAATAAACTCTAGGATCTCCATTCTCAGACCACCTGAGAATAAGTGTTTTCCACATCAGTACATCTTTTGGTATTTATAAGAACGTATTCACATCTTTACTCAACTCTTTTTTGTGTGGATACTTACCATGTCTAATAGAGCCAAATCAAGCGTCATGTCTGTTAGTAACTAATACATGCTGGATCATGCAACACTTTAGAAATAACTTAAAGCATGCTGTGCTCCACTTCATAATAATAATGTGGACAGGGCGCAGTGGCTCATGCCTGTAATCCTAGCACTTTGAGAAGCTGAGTCAGGCGGATCACCTGAGGTCAGGAGTTCAAGACCTGCCTGGTCAATATGGTGAAATCCTGTCTCTACTGAAAAATACAAAAAATAAAAAATAAATAAATTAGCTGGGTGTGGTGACACATGCCTGTAGTCCCAGTCACTTGGGAGACTGAGACAGGAGAATTGCTTGAACCCAGGAGGCAGAGGTTGCAGTGAGCCGAGATTGCACCCCTGCACTCCAGCCTGGGTAACAGAGCAATACTCCATCTTAAAAAATAAAAAATGAATAATAATAATAATGTAAGCTACCATGTATTGAGTACTTACTCTGTACCAGGTGCTTTGCAGTATCATCTCCTTTTATCTATATTAAATTGACAGATGAAGAAACTAAGGCACTGCATGATTAAATAGTCTGAGGTCATACTAGTTACAAGTAAAAAAATTCAGATTTGAACACAGGCATTTGGACCCTAAAGCTCACATTTTAAACCATTACACTACTCTGAGATTTCCTAAGCATAAGATTTTAAATTGTGTAAAATGATTATGCTCATTTCTCTATCCACTTTCTAACGTTATAATATCTATGCATTGAGTTTATCTATAAGAAAGGTTAAGAGTAATCTATGATACATATGGATAAACTTTAATGATGGGTTAAAACGTACCAGGAGATGAAATAAAATGAAACTAAAAGGTTTTTGTCTTAATAATTTTTAGTTAATAACTTTCATCTTAGTAATTGTAGGACTTTAGAAATGTAGTTAATAGCTTTTATCTTAGATAACAATTTTAGTACTTTAGGAATTCTTTTTTATTTTGGCTTCTGAATAAGTAGAATAATGAGCTTCACAGATGAGATGAATCAGGTCTTGCAAAGTAAGGAAATGCTACTATTTAGTATCACCAAATAAGACAGAATAAAATGAATTGAAGTAATATTAGTTATTAAATTAAAAAAATAGAACTTTGCTTTCCTTTTTTTTCTTGTTTGCATGGCAGTAGACAACAGTGAAATATTTTTCCAAAGCAAACACACACTAAGTTTTAAAGGTTTCATTTTAGAAGCAAATCAAATAAATATAAGCACTATTCTTGGTAACAAGAATCCAGCATCTTAGCACTAATGTTGCTATTGGAGAAAAGAGGCATCCGCAGTAATTGGGCCCTATGGGTTTCTACTTGCAGCAGTACAAAGAGAGAAAATGAAGCAGCTGGTGCCTGTGGCCAGCGTAACCAGCTCAACAAGCCTTATGTGTGGTTTACAGTGGAAGGAAGAAAGCAAGCCAAATGCCAGCAAGGGCCCAGATAGAGAAATACAGTCTTTGGGGTGAGCAAGCCATAGTCCCAATCGCCAAAGACTTCCTGAGCAAGAGAGAGTTTCTTTTTGAAGTATTGGAGTGAATTTCATGAGTTTAGATTGATTATGAAGTAGAAATTTAGAAGATGTGTAAGCATTATTTTATTTAGTTTCCAGCTTCCTTGCATCATTTGAGAAATTTCTCTTCAGGTAGGAAAATTCAGACACTTTTTCAATCTGTACTGGCAATAAAAATTTTCAATAGCTTCTGTCCTTTCTCTCCAGCAAACTGCAAAATGCCCTGACATCCATAGTGTTGTTATCAATTAATAAGTGTTGTCCTGCCTTTATAAATTAGACTATATTTTATTGTCTTTTTAATAAGCAGTTATGATTTTACATCCTGTCAAGCAATTTCAAAAATTATTCCAAAGCCAGTGGTGTATCCCTAAGCAAGTCTAATTAAATAGAGCAAATAATCTGGACTAGTTCGTAGGGAATAGATCAGATGCAACCACACTATCATTTTACTCCTGATCTTGACTTCTAGCAACAACCTTTAGTAAGACTGAGTTTTTAAATATCAAGAAAGTAGCTGGTATCTAAACAAGATACTGAACTGGAATCCTTCTAGTACAAATATGAACTATGTAGTCTTTCCTCTAATTGCTACTTTCTCAGCACTTAAGAATTATAACAAACAGAACACCCATTGCTTCGCACTGCACAGCAAGTTAAGTTTGGAAGAATACCAAAAGGCTGACTGATGACAGCTTCTTAGCAGAAGCTGGGGGCAGTTTTCATTCTGATAGTACTTTCACAATCTATAGTTCCAGATGAATTAGCCACATGTTTGTGCCTACAAAGAGAAGACTACAACACACACACACACACACACATATACAGACACAGACACACACACATACACATATTTGTATTTGAATTACTTTTTGTTGTTTTCATAAATTGTTATTTTAAAGAAATCAGAGGGTAATACTTTTCATTATAAATACAGACCAAGTGTTACTGTATCTTTCACAATTTAAAAAGCACTGTTAATTCCAAATATTATGATAGAATCTATGGAATCCATAATACATTTCATTCTAGTCATATAACAACTAATTGTTTATTTTTTGTATACCTTTGTAGATATTAATTTGTATTCAGGTGCTATGAATGGCAAAAGTATATTTTCCATATATTCTAAATTAGAACATGATTTTGGTATTTTTTGGTATTTTCTCATTCTTATGTCTCTTACTTTGGAAATATTTTCCATGCAGTGTGGTCCCTACTACTCTTTCTCTGGATACTTTTGTTTTTGTAAAAATTCAAAAAGTTGTATAATTGGGATCATAGTCATAATATTTCTGGTATGGAGAGAGTGCTTTGTATAAAACACACAGCAATTTTATTAACTAGTGTGAGAATATGGTTATTTTAAAGCTATTTTTAAGGTACAATTTATAATTTTACATCATCCAACTTCAAATTCACTTTGCTGTTATTTTCCCTGGAGAAAACTTACCAAAATAATGTGTCAAAAAGCTTTTAAACCATAGGTGATAGTTGCATAGGTTTTCATTATACTATTTCTACTTTTGTATATGCTTACAAATTAACTTTAAAAATTTAGAAAAACGTAGTTTATGAAAACTTGCATTTAGTTGTAAAGTAATATCACATTTGTTATTGATTTTATATATTAAAAACTTACATTTTATTATTTCAGAGAACAACATTTGTGAAATGTCATATTAAGGGAATGAAAACCAAAAACCACAAGATCAGATGGGTGTGGTGGCTGACACCTGTAATCCCAGCACTTTGGGAGGCTAAGACAAGAGGATCACTTGAGCTCAGGAGTTCGAGACAAGCTGGGGCAACATAGTGAGACCTCGTCTCTGCAAAAGTTAGCCAGGCATGGTAGCATGTGCCTGTAGTCTCAGCAACTCAGGATGCTGAGGTGGGAGGATTACTTGAGCTTGGGAGGTCAAGGCTGAACTGTCATCATGCTAGTGCACTCTAACTTAGGCAACAGAGTGAGACCCTGTCTCAAAAAATAAAAAAATAAAAATAAAAAAAAAAAAGAGAGAGAGAAAAAAAACAAAAAACATGTGATTATCTCAACTGATGCAGGAAAAGAATTTGACAAAGTTTAGCATCATTTCTTGATAGAAACTCTTTTAGCAGTTTAGAGAAAGAAAAGTCCTCAACATAATAAAGGCTATTTATGAAAAACCCACAGCTAACATCATAATTAATAGGGAACAACTGAAGGCTTTTCTACTAAGATCCAGTAAAAGGTAAGGATACCCACTCTCACCACTTCTCTTCAACATAGTACTGGAAGTACTAGCAAAAGCAATCAGACAAGAAAAAGAAATAAAAGGCTTCCAAATTGGAAAAGAAGAAGTAAAATTATTTCTATTTGCGGATGACATGATCCTATATGTAGAAAACCCCAAAGGTTCCAAAAAATAGTGTTAGAACTGATAAATTAATTCAGTAAAGTTGCAGGATACAAAACCAACATACAAAAATCAGTAGCATTTTATACACAAATAATAACCTAGCGGAAAAAGAAATCAAGGAAACAATGTCATTTATGATAGTATCAAAAAATATTCTGGAACAAATCTAACCAGAGAGTTGAAAAATTTGTGTACTGAAAACTATAAAATCTTGATGAAGGAAATTGAAAAAGACACAAACAAATGGAATATATAAATAAATGGAAAGATATCCTGTGAATGGAATTAATATTGTTAAAATGGCCATACTACCCAAAGCAATATACAAATTCAACATAATTCTTATCAAAATTCTAATGGCATTCTTCACAGAAATAGAAAAAACAATATGTATTGAAAGGAAAAATAAAGTTGAAGGCATCACACTTCCTGATTTCAAATGATATTACAAAGCTGCAGTAATCAAAACAGTATGGTACTGACATAAAAACACAAATATAGACTGATGGAACATAAAAGAGAGCCAAGAAATAAATCCAAACATATAGGGTCAACTAATTTTCTACAAGGGCACCAAGAGGACACAATGGGGAAAGGATAGTCTTCAATAATGATGCTGGGAAAAATGGATTCCCAAATGCAAAAGAGTGAAATCGGACCCTGATCTTACACCATACACAAAAATCAATTCAAAATGGATAAGATACCTTAATGTAAGGCCTGAAACTATAGAATTCCTAGAAGAGAACATAGGGTAAAAGCTCCTTGATATTAGCCTTGGAAATGATTTTTTTGAATATCACACTAAAAGCTCAGGCTATAAAACCAAAAATAAATAAATAGGACTACATCAAACTAAAAGGCCTCTGCAGTGAAACAACAACAACAACAACAACAACAACAAATGAAAAGACAATGTACAGATTGGGAAAAAAAATTTGCAAACAATCTAACTGATAAAGGATTACTATTAAAAAGTTACAAATAATTCTAATAACTCCATAGCAGAAAAATGATTAACTTGATTAAAAAATGGGCAAAAGACCTTAGCAGATATTTCTCCAAAGAAGACATGAAAATGGCCAACAGGTATACAAAAAAGTGCTCAACATCATTAATCATCTGGAAAACACAAATTAAAACCACTAGACGATATCACTTCATAACCTTTAGGATGGCTATAATCAAAAAGAACAGAAATAACAAATGTTGACAGAAGTGTGGAGAAAAGGGAACCCTAGTACGTTGCTGGTGGGAATGTACATTGGAATAGTCAATATGGGAAACAGAATGGAGGTTCCTAAAGAAATTAAAAATAGAACCACCATATGACCCAGGAATCTCTATTATGGGTATATACTCAAAAAAAAAATGAAATCACCACCTCATAAAGATATCTATACTCCCACATTCATTGAAGCATTATTCACAATAGTGAAGAGATGGAAACAACTTCAGTGTTCATTGATGTATCGATGGATACAGAGAATGTCATATAGATCTGTCTATAACATGGAATATTATTCAGCCTTGAAAAAGGAGATCCTGCCATTAGCCACAACATGAATAGACCTGAAGAACGTTAAGTGAAATAAGCTGGACACATAAAGCAAAACATTACATGATCTCTCTTATGTATGGAATATTTTTTTAAATGTCTAATATATAGAGTTAGAGATAAAAGAATAAAACCGTGATTACTAGGGACAGGAAACAAAAGGAGGAAATGTAGAGAGGTAGGTCAAAGAATTCAAAGTAGCAGATATGTAGGATTAACAAGTCTACAGATTTAATGTACAATATGAGGGCTGTAATTTATAAAATTGTGTTATATTTGGGACTTTTGTTAAATAAGTAGATATTAGCTGCTCTCATCACCAAAGAAATAATTATGTGAGATGATAGATATGTTAGTTCAATACAATAACCATTTTACTATCTATATGTATTCTATGACATCACGTTATAAACCTCAAATATACACAATAAAATTTATTTTTAAAAAACATGTTTTATGGTTTAAGAGAATATCGGTCATAAAATTTTTAATGTATGTTACATTGTTAAATATACTATAATTAAAATTTAACATAATTAGAAAAACATATTACCTAAAATGTATTAAATGTTAACATTTATATTATTTGCTAAGTTTCTATTGCGAATTAGGCCTACTCAAGGGGAAAGTCTCTTCCTTTGACATCCATAGCTGTTGGTATTTTTTATAATAGACAATTCTACCACTCATTATTTTAAATCTGACATTCCTCCTTAGGCTGGCTTTATTCCTAGCTAATGCAGGCAACGGTGAATGAGTTATAGTCATTTAGCTCTGCTGTCAACTTTCTCAGCAATTAATGTGCTTAGTTTTATTTGAAAGAGCATTTAGAAATGCTATTTCATGTTAAATGCCTTAGGGTTATGGTTTTTCTTTCTCACACAGATAGGCACAACTTCCATACAAGCTCAGGTAAAGAAGAAAGACATCATGGCCCCTATACAATTTTCCAAAATTTCCCTCTTATACACAAATGACAAATAGACCGTTCGTGTTTGAAAGGCATAGTGGATACACAATAGTTTTAATGAAGAATATAAGGAAATATGATGAACTGAAAATACAGGAAATTTCAAGAGTGCAGAAGTCAGTCCTATTATCTGCTTTATTTTCTATATTATTTTCTGATAATATTTTCTTAAGTCTGATAAGCTGTTGTACTATTTCATTATTTTCATTTGTAAATATGCCAGTGGAAAAGGCAACGCCTATTTCTACATCTTTCTTGGAATTATTTTTCCTCCCTTTGTTTGATTCATCTGAACCTATCACATGTTTAACATGTGCATGAAAAACACATTTTGTAAATGCTTTTCAAAGCTGTCCGAAGAATGTTTCCATCTAGTCACATTATCTTGTTTCTTGTTTTCAACATGCAGGGTGTGCTCTGTGCAACTCCCCTCATTTTTATCATTCCATCAGCCTGTTATCTGAAACTGTCTGAAGAACCAAGGACACACTCCGATAAGATTATGTCTTATGTCATGCTTCCCATTGGTGCTGCGGTGATGGTTTTTGGATTCGTCATGACTATTACAAATCCTCAAGACTGCACCCACGGGCAGGAAATGTTCTACTGCTTTCCTGACAATTTCTCGCTCACAAATACCTCAGAGTCTCATATTCAGCAGACAACACAACTTTCTATTTTAAATATTAGTATCTTTCAATGAGTTGACTGCTTTAAAAAAATGTATGTTTTCATAGACTTTAAAATACATAACATTTACATGTTTTAGTCTGTATTTATATTATATAAAATTGTTATTTTGGCATTTTTCAAGACTTGGCTTTCATGACTCTTTAGTGCAATATCAAAGATAAAAGAAAAATTGAATGTATTTCACCTTTAACTGGAACAAAATAAGTGTTTTGTTCTAATGACTGCACTACACTAATGCTGATGGAAGAAGGGAGAGTGAAGCCTTTAGCATTTTCCCCCTTTTATTTAATATGCAAACCAGTATATTGTGCTCCAAGATAAGTAGGAGATTGTGGGTTGAAATTTTGTGTAGATGTCTTTTGGTCGGGGGTGGGGGGCATTTTATTTGTCCTTAAAAATCTGTGGAACTGAAGAGAAGGGAAACCCATAACTATTGAAAAGAAGACATATCCCAAGAGCAAAGAGATCTCCATTATAATTTCAGCAGCATCCCTTATTTAAAGGGAAGTGGATCCCTGAAGAAATGAGCACAGACCTCTCCTTGTGAGGAAGCCTGAATCATAAACTGGCTGTGAGGAGCGAGGTGAGTGAAGAATCAAAATCACCTCCCATCTGCTGCTGCTGTGGGAATACAATGGTAGTGCCATTCTAAAACAGAAAAAAAAAAAAAAAGCCGTTTTCTGTGGCAAGAACCTAAGAGACTGGTGATATGGACCTGTTGAATTTTCCGTGCTGTCAGGAATATACAACGGGAAGCTGAACTTTGAAACTAGAAACGTGTAAGAAGAATCAGGGCTACCGAAGAAGCTTTCTCAGTCCACTGGGGGTTCCTCAGAGAGATTTCTGGGAGCTCTTGTTGACTGGGTCTTTGGGAGCAGATAGTGAGATGGAGTTTATCATAACTAATGGGAGAGAGGGGAAAGCAGGGTTGGTAGGGAGAGGTAGAACTGCAATGCAGGCTGACCTCAGCCAACTCCACAGGGAAGCTGGTGCGTACATGACCCATCAGAGTTGTCCCTGTTCGGGAGTAATAACCCGGTTTTGATATGGCTGCCTCCATCAGTCATTGAATGTGAGCATCTGGAGAAGGGTGAGTTCTTGGGCTAGGCAGCTTTTTGCAGCAGAGCAAACCCTAAAGGAACTGAGAGCTGGTGGTGGTCTACTGATAGCTTCGTCACCACATACATGCTTCCTTACAGGGGTATCTGGGACACACAGCTGTGCCCACCACAGATGCCCTCGGTTTACTGACGATTTTTAAATGATTTTTTAATGAGGATTTTGTGTCTTTGTATCTATGACAGTCTTTAAAAAGTAACATGAAAATTTGGGGCCATCTGGTTGGCTTCCTTATATAGAGTATCACCTAAGATTTCCATTTCATTTGTATTCCAATCAGGTTGTTCATCTGTGGCACTATATTAATTGTTATCAAATAACAAGAAACTATCACAAGCAGAGTTAATACATATATGATAAGTTCGTACAAATCAAATGCAAAAAAAAAAACCTACAGGAAGTGTATAAAGGGTAGGTTCATAGTAGTTTGAATAAAGTGGCAAGAGCTGAGTCACTGTGTGACTCACAGTGAGAAAGGCCTATTGAACACAAAGGAGGATGCATTTTAGCAGGTAGAACCATGCTCAGGGTTTTAGTGGTGATTTGTTTTTTCAATAAAATATTATCCTTGCCACTAAATTAATTTAAATTCTGTTGAATAACTTTTCTGTATTTAACTTATAAATTTGTTTTTTATAGTTAAGGGTCATAGGCTAAGCAGTTTGTGCCTGTTTTTAGATTGGTACGTGTTTAGGTAAAATATAATAAAAATGCTTTCATTCCATGTAAGAAATGAGGAAATGTAAGTAAGTTTTGCCACAGTCTGTCCTTACATTGCTCATGACTGAGAAACACTGACCTACATAGTTATTAAATAAAGTCATGAGGGATGAGATCTCTAAACATGTACAAAGAAAAGTATGTCAAGGATAACATAATTTAGCACGTAACCATCTCTTATCTTGTACTTCAGTGTTGCTTCATACTCTTCAAGTAGATGAAAGCTCCTGGTAGGAAGGGAGCGCCTCATTAGTACCTAATAAATATGTATTGGTTTATTTGTTTTTAATCAGCTGTAGAACAAGACTGCTTATGACCCAGTTATTAGCTGCATGGATTACCGACATCTTTCCAATTATAACTGAATAAATCTTAGGAACTCACATTTATTTGGCAAGAATACTTGTATGCTTATTTTGCCACCATGCATAACTACAAGAACCCCACCCCCCAATCTATTTTCTGCCTCAGTTCAATAAGGGATTCCCCTGAAAATCTTTCCATCCCTGCCACTTGTTGCCCCTAACAAAGCAACTTGAAGGTTTTAAACAAGTTTTTGAAGCTGTCACTACACTTAAATGTATAAAGTGCTTCTTAACTTTAAAAAGGTGGTGGTAGGCAGGAACCGTATCTTTACACACAAATGAGAACATCTAGCAATACACTTCCTTTAAGGATACAAGTTGGATAGCATCTGTGTAATTTAGAAATTGAGTCATTGTTCGCTTATTATAGAGTCTTTATTATCAACACTAACTTGAACCATCATCAAACATCAGAATGGGTAAACTGTCTATGACCATACCACCCTGAACACACCAGATCTCATCTGATCTTGGGAGCTGAGCATGGTCTGGCCTGGTTAATACTTGGATGGGAGAACAGGTAAACTGCCTTGCCTGGACTATTTCCAATGATGCCGAACAATAATTGTTGCCTCTTGTCTTTCTTAAACGGAGACTGCATCCATTTTACCAAACTAAGAAGTTTTCAGTGAGTCCTCTGCTGAAGTCATACGATACACATCTACTTAATTAAAGATACATTTATTGAACAGAACAGGTCTCCTCCTGGTTTATGTGCTGTAGCCTTGCTTAGGAAAGGAATTATACCCTGTCTTTTAATTAGGGGTGGCTATTGACTGGAGCAAATGTTGTCAGGTTGTCCAAGAGTGGCCCAAGCATGAATCAATGAGTGACCGTGAGTGAACTCATGGTCACTCATCAGTGAGGGTACCCATAAATGCTTTACTAACTGTGACAAGGATAATAATTTGCTCCCTCAATAGAATCAGTGCTCTTAAGAATTTATGCTTATTCTAAAAAATGTGTAAAGAATTTGCCATGATAGCAGAGCAAGTATGTAGAGTGGACCAGAGATGCTGTGAGCTAGAGAACACATAGACCAGGAGAGAAAGAAAAGAGCCCAGTCTTTGTCTAGAGTAGTGGCTTTTAAACTTGGACATCTGTCGGAATCACCCGGAGGCCTTGTTGAAACACAGATTGCTGGGCTTCACCCCCGCAGTTTCTGATTCAGCACTTGGAGTGGGGCCTCAGAATTTGTATTTCTGAAAAGTTACCAGGTGCTGCTGCTGGCTCAGGGATCACGTTTGAAAAAGGTTGGAAGTTGGACATAAGAAAGTGCTAGATGGAGCCATTTATTTAGAGGCTGGGACACAATACAAGCAAGATGTAGGAATACCATGCTAGATCTCAGGGAAGAAAATGAGACTGGAGATGTAGAAGGGAGAGCAATAGGTACATATTAAATGTGTTATACTTTGCCTCTTTGAAAAATCATTTAGAGACACAGTGAGAAGAGGAGAAACCAAGACAATAGTGAAGTCATTATTGTCATTAGTGAAGAGCAATGACAAAGGACATGGGAGGAGAATGAACACGGAAGAAAATAGAGATTACAACCCCAAATCAATACAGCTATGCTGGTTAAGCTACAGGCCTGGTTCTGAGCCTGCCAGCACTCAGGGAAGGTTGTCTGAGCTTTATGGCTACCATTGTGAGAAGGAAGAAAATATATCAGTTTCTCAAAAGAACATAAAGTTTTCCAAGGACTAAACTCTCAGCAGAATGGCTTACTTGGAAAATTGCATAGGGAACATGAGTAAAACTGGGTTATGAATGATAACATCATTCAGATAAAGAATTTATGTGGTTGTCTTTTATAAGACACTTTTTCATTCCATTAATGTTTGCTCATTGATAATAAAGATTATCAATACATTTCACTTTGGCATTTTTATGATAGTATTCATGTATGGTAATATGTAAATGCTCCATTAAAACAAAAACAAACAAAAAGCAGATTTATTCTGTTCTTCATTTCTAACTCTCACTTGATTCTGGTCCTTACCAAATGATAGGATTTGGCTGTGTCCCCACCCAAATCTCATCTTGAACTGTAGCTTCCATAATTGCCGTGTGTTGTGGGAGGGACCCAGTGGGAGATAATTGAATCATGGGGGCAGATTCCCCCATACTGCTCTCTTGGTAGTGAATAAGACTGACAAGAGCTGATGGTTTTATCAGGGGTTTCTGCTTTCACTTGGCTCTCATTCTTCTCTCTTGTCTGCCATCATGTAAGACATGCCTTTCACCTTCTGCCATGATTGTGAGGCCTCCCCAGCCACATAGAACCATAATGTGAGTCCATTAAACCTCTTTTTCTTTATAAATTAGCCAATCTCAGACATGTATTACCAACAGCATGAAAATGGACTAATACACTAACTCACACGCTAACTAATGGTAAGGCCACTTACCTGAGCATACTGCCTTCAGACTCCTCCTGCCAAGATAATTTATGTATCACTTCAAGAATCTTATTAAACAAATGCTTTGATAACTAATGCTTTCTGACCACTTGCTTGCTCAAAAGCTTTCCATGAAACTCTTTTGCTTGTAGAATGATGTACTCACTCTGCAGTCTCTACTGAAAGCTTTCCTAATATGTCCTCAACATGCTATTTTGGTCTTACCACTCATGACTGCAGGAAGGAACAATTTATTCTAACATAACTAAAACATTTCTTTACCCTAAAAATGTTCTGTACACCTTTAACTTTTACCCCTGAATTCTTATCATTCCTTCATCTGAAATGTCCAATACCCCCATCAAAATTCTATCAATACTCCTGTCTTCCCCATGTGCCATTCCTGACAACTCTAACTGCAAATTAGTTCTTCCTGCTCTGGAATTCTTGTTAGTAGTGTTATACGAAGGAACCTTGTCTGGCCAATCAGTCTAAAAATTCCTTGAGAACAAAGAGTGTGTCTTAAAGCCTCTTATAGTGTGGCACCTTGGAATGTAGTAAATGTAGTAAACACGTAAGTATTTGATGTGAGATTTATGGTATAAAAGAGAAGATGGTTAATTGCACCTCTAGCCACACAAATTATTTTATTGGATATTTTCAGCTATAATGATTGTCATTCAGTAAAGTAGCAATGTGACGTGATCATTCATCCAACAAGCCAGCTTAGATAATTAAATTTGGTTATTTGTTTTTCTTTACTATGCATAGACCCTTCAGAGAAGTTACTTGAAATAGTCTTAAAACCACTCAAGTACACACCAGTCTGCATATATTTTTTTCACTTTTCTGACACTAAATAAACATGTACCTGTATTTTTCTTAATTATAAGCTCCTTGACACCTGAGACAATGTCATAGTTTTATTTTTTGCCAGTGTATGCTCATATATCTTACTTATTTAAGATGCTTGATAAACATTTAATGACTTGAATTTATCTAATTTATGTGTATTTAATCCCTTTTAATTTATACCCTAGCAGGAAAACCTATATTAATCCCCTTCACTTAATATTATTTCAAAAGAAACAGAGTCAAAACTTTAAACCCAAATGCATTTATTGTTTAGGTACAATCATCACCTTGCTTAACTTCAACAGACAGCTTAGTAATTTAATATAGCGCCGAGAAGAGGCAGTTTAAGAACAATTTAAGAGAAACACTTCAAGCTATATCTCAGCTTGCAGTTTAAATTTTCAAAGACTTTGGAAACATATTTCCAAGGCCCAGTGGCAGCTACGTATTTGTCATTTTCAAAATTTTGTTTTGCCAGAGTATAGCAAGGCCAGTTCCAGAAAAAGGAATTCAGTTCAGGCTTCTTACAGTCAACTCCCATCACATAACAACATTGTTCTTTAAATCTTTAGGTGCTGGAAGATAAAACAATAAAGTATCTTCTAAGAAAAAGGAAAAATTATTTTATTTCAGGAAGGCAGTCTTTGAGTGATTCATGACTTTTCTAACAAAATTTAGCCTTCTTGTTAAGTCTTAAGAATTGTCTAAGCTACAGTTTTTAACTACTGTGTCCCTACGTGAACGACATAGAGTGGAAATTTAGTAATATGACCTTGAGTTTTACGTGCTTTGTGTCTCAAAGCATTTCAAAATAAATTTAGATTTTTTTAAAGCTATAAATATAGACAAGGGAAAGGAAATAAGCTTAAACATTTAGAAAAACAGGGCTTAGAAAATCCTAGGACTTTGTAGGGTCTACTCAATTGTACAAACATAGTGGGAGATGTTCCATATTCTACAAGATAGCCTGACCTTTCCAAGTAGACATTTCTTAAAAGAAAATAAGCAATTTAAAAAAAAGTTAGCTTCAGGTGTAAAGTGTCCTAGGAGCAAGGAATTTTATATGTGAAACCTAAATGTCAGCTGTGGACATGCCCCTTCCACAGTTCAAAGCCTACTCCATAGTTCCTCCAAATTCTTCGGGCTTTCTTTCTCATATGTCCTTATGCTGCCATAAACCATTATTCTTTTGTTCCATATCTTTAAAGCTCCATAATATTTTAGATCCAAAACACAATCCTTTCATCATTTCCATGAAAATCCACTTACATCATGCAGCGTGTAAATGTTTTGATACTGTTGTTGCGTCTCTTGAAGATTTAGAATGCTTGCAAGGAAGGGTCATATCCCAGAGAAAGGCCTTCCACCAGTTCTCAGACTTCCCTGTCTGAGCTCCTCCTCTCCTCCTCTCATGTTGCATCTCCTTCTCCGAATTAACAAGGAATATTTCCCTCTAACTTCCTCAGGGAGGTCCCAGCACCTCCAGACTTCTAGGAGACCCACTATACCCCCTCAAAAAACAAACAAACAAACAAAAACCTTTACCCCACACCTTATCATTGTTTTAATCCCAACACAAATGCTAATCGCTTTCTAAAAAAAAATCACAGCTGGGCACGATGGCTTACGCTTGTAATCCCAACACTTTGGGAGGCCGAGGTGGGTGGATCACCTGAGGTCAGGAGTTTGAGACCAGCCTGGCCAACGTGGTGAAATGTCATCTCTACTAAAAATACAAAAATTAGCCGGGCGTGGTGGCAGGCACCTGTAATCCCAGGTACTCAGGAGGCTGAGGCAGGAGAATCCCTTGAACCCCAGAGACGGAGGTTTTGGTGAGCTGAGATCGTGCCACTGCACTCCAGCCTGGGCGACAGAGTGAGACTCCGTCTCAAAAATAAATAAATAAATAAATAAATAAATAAATAAACAAATAAATCACATGGAAGTTATCAATACAAATGTTTTCCATTCCCTTACACGTATGTACTCTGTCATTTATATTCTGAATTACATTTCTGGTCACTTTGTTCTCCATGAAAAGAGAAGCCCAGAAAACTTCTGCCTTGCATAAAACTAAAACTTGGGTTAATGGCTTTAAATAGAAACCGTCCGATCCAGATGGGTAACAGGGTTGACCAGCTCCCACTGTGGTTTCCCTATGCAGTGAAACCACATGGCTTAAAGCTGTGCTCCGACAGATCTATTGAGCTTATCTTTAGCCAGTGTTATTTTTCACCCCAACACTGTACTGTTCTCCAAACAACAGCTGTGTGTCTGCCTACTTCGTTTGCCCTCTGGATAAATCTAGCCTTTTAGAATTAGATTAAAGCAGACCCAGCTGTAGTGGGTGGATAATCATCTGCTTTATGAGTGAGGGGAATTTGAAAAGCCTACCTGTTTTCTCAAATATCAACTATGGAATGATACTATGGTGTCTGACACATTGTTGATGGCTTTTTAGTATTCAGAGTAGGAATATCCATTAACACTGGAGCATAATTAGAGGATCTAGATGAAGAATTAGAAAGTGTAATTCTAAGAGAATGAGAATGCTGCCCTCCCAACTTCTCTCTACTTTCCTAAATTCCAGTAGAGTATAAGATTCTGTCCAAATACCTCCTACTCTAAGAGGTTTCCCCAGCCTTCACCAGCAGACGATAACTTTTCTTCCTCTGTAACCTGTGAGTATATGTCTTGCTAGAAGGAGTCATCCATTATAAATAAGAACTTTCTAACAATTAGAGCTGACCAGTGTTGGCACAAACTACCCTGGGTCTTAATGAACCCTCCGTTCCTGGAACAAATTAAACAAAGGTTTGAGAAACAATTGCCCGCAAAGTGCTGGATAAGAATTGAACTTGATGATTTTTAAGTTCTCCTCTCATGCTGAGTTTCTAGGTAACTGCCTTGTGTTTTCTGTTGAAATAAAATACAGCTGTTATGGAACACCTTTAATATTTACTTTTGCATGTCTTTTATAGAGAGAGGCCACTCATTTCTTTTCCATGTTTAGACCACCTTGTACAAAATAAGTGTTCAAGAAAATGGATGGATTGGACAATGCCAGATGATTTTTGAAGGGGTCTTAAGAAAGGGAAGGGAGGACAACATGGAGACAATAAAGCGGATATACAGCAGTGCCATGAAGCACCAGATTTCCAGCATTTAGGACCCCAGGAAGCATGGGATTTCACAGGGAGCCAGAGACATCCTACAACAACTTCATGTTTATTTTACCACTGGGCCTATCCACGTGCTGAGAAGCATGCAAGACTTGCTCTTATTCTCTTCCTTCTTGTCACAATTCCTGCTTTCTTCCTTAAGGAAAAGATCATTTGCAGGAAACGTTAAAGAAACTTTAACAATTGTGGCAAATAGATCCGCAAATTCTGTAATTGCTCCATTTGAATGGAGAAGATTTACTAAATGCAGAATGAACCCTAACCACAGATAAAAACAAATGCATCCAACCCATAAGTGGGTGCACAAATGTGCGGCATCTACTGGTGATTAAGAGCTTGGAGGTGGTTGTACTGCTTTATCCCAAAAAGTGTAGTCTGTGGACCAAAAGTATTGGCATGACCTGGGGTCTCTTTAGAAATACAGAATCTCAAGCCTTGCCTCAAACCTACTGAACCAGAATCTGCATCTTAATAGGAGCCACAGGTCACTCATGTGCACAGTCAAGTTTGAGAAGCACTAGCATAAAAGAGACCTTGTCTCTTGGGAGGAGGACCTATCAGAATCAGCTAGGGAACAGTTACATAAGCAGTCACTTACTGGAGAGTCTATTACGCCCACACTGGGGCTTTTGTCACGCATGAGAATGTGGGGTAACCTTTCAGGAACCTGGGGAAGAAAAAAGGTTCTTGGCTATAACACTTAAGCCCATTTATGTCTGTTCTACCTGTATTCATGTGGTCAAAAACTTTTTTTTCCAATTTAGCCAGGCAGAGTGGCATGCACTTGTGGTCCCAGCTATTCAGGAGGCTGAAGTGGAAGGATTGCTTGAGGCCAGGAGTTTGAGATCAGCTTGGGCAACATCATGAACCATGCCCCACCCCATCTCTACAAAAAAATATTCAAAAATTAGCCGAGTGTGGTGGCTCAAACCTGTGGGCCTAGCTACTCACAAGGGTGAGGCAGTAGGAAACCTGAGCCTGGGAGACTGAGCCTGCAATGAGCTGTGATCACACCACTGCACTCCAGCTTTGACAACAGAGCAAGACCTTACCTCAAAAAGATAAAATAAAACTTTTTTTTTGCCATCATTGCCTAAAATTGAAACACACCATCCATACCTTCAATTTTGGTCACACTGGCAAATTCTTTTTAACTATGGTAGAAATAATGCTACAAATGAAGAAAGCTTGAAGACAACCTGTTGATTTCTAGTTTGTATTTTAAAAACCCTAATGAATAAGTCAGTTAGAAAGTTTTCAGGATGGGAATATGCTTTGAATTTAGAGTAGTCATATCTGTTATCAAACAAATAGGAGATGGGCTGTGGACGGCGTAATCATTGCGATAAACATTTAAAGCCTGAATATACTACTTACTTTGAATGCAAAAAGAGGATAACTTAATAGTTAAATATATGAGAGTCATAAAAATTACTCTAAAATTTATGTTGCTTCTAGATTAAGTGGTTGGCTAAATATAAAATATTCAATATCATAAGACATATTCTCCAAGTTGACTGAAAAGCCACTTAAAATACATTTTGACTTTAATAATAATGAACATGCAATTATTCTGGTGACATTAATAGCTTAATTTAAAAAATAATCTATTTATAAGCAAGCAGTAACTGCATCACATAATTTAATTTAAATTTAGTGAGGGTCTGGTGTTCAGGGAAAGGGGAATATTCCTCATTCTAACCTCAAGAACTTTTGATAATAAGGGGAATCACAAAAAAAATTTCCTTAAAAAAGAGAAAATCCTGCCTTTTGCAAACGTGGATAAACCTGGAGAACATTATGCTAAGTGAAGTGAGCCAGACACAGAAAGACAAATACTGCATGATCTCAGTTATATGTAGAATCCAAAAACTCATAAAAGTCAAGAGTAGAATGGTGAGTGCCAGGGGCTGGGAGGGGTGTGTTGGCAGAAATGTTGGTCAAAGGGTAAAAAGTTTCAGTTATGCAGGATAAAGAAGTTTTAGAGATCTAATGTATACCATACTGGCTATAGTCAATACCAGATTGTATACTAGAAATTTGCTAAGAGACCTTAAGTGTTTTCACTAACATGAAAAACAAAAAATAAGTAACTATATGAGGTAATAAATATGTTAATTAGCTCAATTATGGTAATTATTTCACAATATATGCAGACATGAAAACGTCTTGCTGTACATCTTAAATATATAACATTTTTGTTTGTCAATTGTGCCTGAATAAAGCTGGGGGAAAAGGAAGTAAGCCCAAAGAAGTCACATCTAGATGAAGGCCAGTTGGTTTCCTAAGTCCCGATTGTGACAGAACATGACATCCAAAGTTCCAAGGCTGAATCTGAATTTCGTCACTGTTTATGTAAGCAAACGATATGACCTTTTTGATCTTCCTTTCCTCATCTTTAAAGTGAAGAAATTATCATGTGCTAGGTTTCTGTGAGAGTTTTTCTTATGTTTATTGATCATTTGAATTATTTTATACACCGTATTTTACTTATTTTCTCCCACTGGGTCTTGGTTTTTTCCTTGATGAATTAATAGTATTATGCCATTATGAATAATTTAATAGTAATTAAAATAAATTTTGTATTTGTCTTTTAATTTTATTTTTTACTTAATGAAGTTTTTCATTTTACATGGTCAAACATTTTTTATCTAAGAGTTTTTAATAATTTTTGTAAAAGTCATTTTTCAACTCGAGTAGATATTTTACAGTGTCTCCTATTTTTAATTAATCACAGTTTATGTCTTATTTTATTAAAAATTATAAAATGCACATTATAAGTAAAACATAATAACATAAATATTAAAAAGTTAGCACACTTCATATTTTGGTTTATTACCCTACAGTCATTTTTCTATGCATATTTTCACTAGATTGAAGTAATACTATATAGAGGTTTTGGGTCGGTTTTTTGACTATCATATTACGAGCATTTCCTCTGCCATCAAAATTCTTCAAGGGAGATCTGATTTTTAACAGCTGCATAACATTCCACTTTTCCTATGTTCCGTAATCATTTTGCTATTGTTCTGTTTTTAGGGTATTTCTCATTTGTGTTATAAATAAACTTAATGAACATTTTTCATGTGAATCTTTTTACTGTATTTCATGTTATTCTTAATATAATTTTTTAAAAAATAGAATTACTGAATTAGAGAATATAAAAATTTTGAGGCTCTTCCTCTTTTGTGCTGTAAACTCAAAATCGAGGTAAACTATACTAATTTAAAATGTCACAAGTACACATGAAGGTCCATTTGCCACACATCAACAGTGAATACTACCATCCAAAAATATTAAGTATCAGGCAAGATCTGTTCCAAATGGATTTAAAGCATAATGCTTTGACTCTATATTCTTAGAGACATACTTTAAGGGGGAAAAGAACCTTTTTTGAAACAACAAAAACAAGCACCATTTTCTGTAACCTTATTGTAGGTACCTGTGGTGTTGTAGGCATTGTATTCCATGGCTGCTATGTGAGCATATGGTTCAAGGCAAAGGAGTAATTATAATGGTGTCCTTAAAAATCAAAATTTTGGACATGGCATAAAGGAGAGGCAGATGTAACATCAATAAATTTTGTAAGCTGTGCGAGATGGCCCGTGCCTGTAATTGCAACACTTTGGGAGGCTGAGGCAGGCGGATCACTTCAGCCCAGGAGTTCAAGACAATCCTGGGCACCATGGCAAAAACCCATCTCCACAAAAAATACAAAAACTAGCCAGGTGTAGTGGCATGCACCTGCAGTGCCAGCTACTCAGGAGGCTGAGGTGGGAGGATCCTTTGAGTCCAGGAGGTTGAGGCTGCAGTGAGCAGTGATCACACTACTTCACTCAAGTCTGAGTGATGGAGCAAGACCCTCCTCAAAAATAAATAAATAAATAAAATACATACATAACATTTGGTAAAATTCCTGTCATCTTAAAATTGAACAGGAAATATGTGTATGAATTCAAAAATGTTTTATCTCCAAAAATTTAAAAAACATATTTCCTTGTTCTATAAACTGCAATGACTGAGAAACAATGACCAATGCATAATACAATGAACACAGCAATGCCAATATTGTGGTCTCCAAATGCCTTTCCCACTGAAAAGAACCAGGGCTCTTTGGAGAAGTGGTTCCTTGTAGGAGTGGGACAGAAAAGTTACAAGATAAAAATGGAGCATCATTTGATGGTAGAAAACAAAGAGGCAGATGTATCAAAATAACTTGCAAGTCGTCTTGGAGTGGTCTGTTTCTATTAGTCAAAGATGGGACAATGTGAGCATCAATCAGAATAGTAACACCAGTGGCCTAAAATACGATTTGTATATGTTTTTAAAACAAAACAACAACAAAAAACTCATTCATTATCCTTGGAGAATTCCAGGGAGCCAAAGCATTATTTGAAAACTGGTGGCTGGGCGCAGTGGCTCACGCCTATAATCCCAGCACTTTGGGAGGCTAAGGCCAGTGGATCACCTGAGGTCAGGAGTTGAAGATCAGCCTGGCCAACATGGTGAAACCCTGTCTCAACTTAAAATACAAAAAAAAAAAAAATTAGTTGGGCCTGAGGGCAGGCGCCTGTAATCCCAGCTACTTCAGGAGGCTGAGGCAGGAGAATTGCTTAAACCCGTGAGTCGGAGGTTGCAGTGAGCCGAGTTCTCACCACTGCACTCCAGCCTGGGTGACAAGAGCGAAACTCTGTCTCAAAAAAAAAAAAAGAAAAGAAAACCAGTAAAAGGGGGAAAATCAAGCATTTTTGTAGGCTTTCTTCTAAAAGTTCTACTGCTGGGTAACCAAAGAATTCATGGGAGAAATTTCTCTTTATTAAAATATTCTGGATAATAAATGCAAAGAGCATGATAGAATTAAAATATCATCATTATATGACCCTCTAATGAAATATAAATCTAAGCAATGATCACCAATAGCTCCTAACATCAGCAAGAGAAAAAACTTGATAGCATTTGTCATCAAAGGAAGATTGCGACTCCACCTATGTAGGAATGTAAAAAGAAAAAATCAAACTTGAATTATCAAGCCTCTAAATCTAACTTCCAATCTGTAAGAGATAAAGAAGGGAAATTATAGATTAAAAGAGACTCAAAAGGCCTGTTGATCAATTACAATGTATGAATCTTCTTTAGATCCTGATTACAACAAACAAGTTGAGTGACAGAGTGAAATAATGGGAAAATGTAGATACTGATAGAATCTTTGAAGATATTAAATAATTATTTATATTTTTATGGGTGAAAATGATATTGTGATTATGTTTTGTGAAGGATCCCATCTTTTATGCACACTGAAATATGTATAGATGAAATTATACCTGAGATTTGCTTCAAAATAATCTAGCAAGTAACAAGGGAAGCAGATGAGGGTACAAATTAAACAAGATTGTCCATAAGGTGATAATTGTTGAAACTTGGGAACAGGGACACAGCATATTATTATTAAACTCTTCTCTTTCTTTTTGTATATGTTTGAAGTTTTCCATAATATATACATTTTTAAAGAATGAAACATTTTTGGAGTATCTTTTCAGAGGGAGGAAGAGGGATTGAGTCTAACTACAACCTTCCAGGGAAGAAATTGCATAGTCTGCCCCTTTTTGGAACGTTAAAGAAAAATGTGTGAATTCATAATCTTCTGGTCATTATGCAAGAAATGTTCTCCTTGAACCAGCATCTGTGCCAACTTCATAAAGAATATTATCATTAAGAGGACAGCATAGCTCTTGCAACCCAGGTGATACTTATTTTCTTGGGTACAAAAATGAAACAGAATACCAAGAACTCTTAAAACTCAACAATAAGAAAGCAACCTGATTTTAAAATGGGCCAAACACCGTAATAGACACCTCAACAACAAAGGTATACAGATAGCTAGTAAACATATGAAAAGATGATCTATATCATATGTAATCAGTAAAAGGCAAATTAAAACAACATTGAGATACCATGATGCACCTATTATAATGCCCTAATCTGGAACACTGATAACACCAATTGCTGGTGAGGATGTGGAGCAATAGAAACGCTCATTAATTGCTGGTGGGAATGCAAAATTGTACAGCCATTTTGGAAAATAGTGTGGTGGTTTCTTATAAAAATAAATATACTCTTACCATATGACTCAGCAATTGTGATCCTTAATAATATATTTACCCAAAGGAATTGAAAACTATGTCCATACAGAAACCTGCACACAGGTGTTTGTGGTAGCTTTATTCATGACTGCCAAAGCTTGGAAGCAACCAAGATGTCCATTACAGGTGCATGGATTAATAAACTGTGGTTCATCCAGACAATGGAATATTATTCAAGGCTAAAAAGAAATGAGCTATCAGGCCATGAAAAGACATGGAGGAAACGTAATTGCAAATTATTAAGTGAAAGAAGACAACCTAAAAAGCTTATATACTCTATGATTTCAAGAATATGCCATCTGGAAAAGGCAAAATTATGGACATAATAAAAAGAGCAGTGGTTGCCAAGGGTTATTGGGAAGGGAGTGAGGAGTAGGTGGAGCTCAGAGGACTCTTGAGGCAGTGAAACTACTCTGTATGATAGCATAATGATGAATTTTTTTTTTACACTTGTTGAAACCCATAGACTGTACAAAAGTAAGTGTGAACCCTAATATAAACTATGATCTGTGAGTAGTTATGATGTGACGGTGTGAGTTTATTAATTATAACAAATGTACCACTCTGACTGGTAACGTTGAAAGTTGGGAAGACCACACATATGTGGGGTCATGAAGTATGTGAGAAAACTGTGTACCTTTCTCCTAAGTTTGCCATGACCCCAAAACTGCTCTAAAACATTTATCTTAAAAAGATGAAATGGAAGTAAAAATACCATCATTGAGGGTTTTCCTTTATTTGCTTTCTGTTGTTTATTTTTTAATATTAAAAATAGAGTATTCTAGAATTTAGAAAAAGAAAGCTTATCACGTAACTCTGTTGAAGACTTATAATTATTACCTTCTGTGAACTAAAAAAAAAAATAGTTTGCCAGCATAAAAATATGACTAAAAGACATACAATGTCCAAATGGGGCACCCAAGTGCAAGGAGTGAATCCAAGTCTCTCCTTCATGGGTTCCTTCTGATACTTACTGTGGACAAGTTTCTGTGTAATCACAATGGCAAGAGAGCTCCCTCCAACATCACACAGGGAGAATCGCTATCTTTTTCTCTTTTCACTTTTCATCTCAGCAGCACCCAGTCCTGGCACTGTTCGCAACACAGTATCCTCGGGATGCACTAACATCCACGACTCATTTAGGATCACGGAATCATAAGTGGAAAGATTCTAAGGCTCTGAATCTCTCACAGGGAGAGAAGATTTCAGCATACAAATTATATAGTGTTGAGGTAATTTGCAAGTACACAGTCTCACATTCTTCAATAAACTTGGCACAGGTTTAAAGTCTTAAACCATCTGTTCTTGGATGGCTTCACTTTTATTTCCCTTGGAGGCAGCTGGCCTCTCCTTTGGCCTTGACCCAGAGGTCAATGTTCTTTCTTGCTCAGCCTACCATCATCCCAGGCCTCCTCTGAGTTTCACTTCCACAGATTTCCTAGGCCCTTAGAGAGCCAGGTTCCTTTCCAGCCTGGAGCCCAAGTCAAGTTCACTGCACTCAAATGGAAATTGTTTTAGTAGTTCCAAATGTGAGCTGAGAGTTTTCTGATCAACCTTCCTCTGGAGCCTGGGCAACAACACAGTTTACCTGAGCTAAGCATCCTCCCATGATAAATGTGTTTTGGGTTTCTCTTATTTTTTCCCTTTCCTTCCTTGTACTTCAAAATTTTGCAGAACTTGTAGTCTCCTCTTCTTTATACTTCTGATCACATACACCTGAGGATTCCCCACCAGCAGGTCACATTCCAAATTGGAATCACAGTTTCTTTGAAAATGCCCAACCTCTCAGTGCGCCATTAGACCTATAAACTTGGCCTCAATGTTGAAACCTTACCATAGACCTTTCGGCTCAGTAAAACATGGAGAATCATCTTTCTAAACTTAAATGCAGATTTGTGACAGTTGTGTGTGCATATTCTTGGTACCCACCCTGATCTCCTGGGGTCCCCTCTTCAGAGGACTGGCCTTGAGCTGCCTTCTGAGTGCTGACCTTCTGCACTTGTACTCTTTACAGAGAAGCAGAAGTGCCTGAGACACTACATTCCTGAGGAAACTCATAGCCAAGTACTGACTTGTGTGGGAGTTTAACAGCCCAGTCTTTGCCTCAAAGAGGGACAAATCTGAGACGTAATATGTATTCCCTGTGGAATCACTGTGAGGCTGAGAATCTACCTGAAATGTCTCCCATTTGTCTTCTTTTGCCTTCTCAGTCCTACTTCTTCACCTAAGAGTACATCCTGAATAAATCACAAATATTAACACATGAATTCTTATCTCAGAGTCAGCTTATCTCAGAGTCAGTAACTCAACCTAAGAGTCCATGCCGTCAAAATACCAACATGTAATTACAGTCAATGCCTGGATTCTGCAAAACTGATCATTCTAGATTTGGCGAACTTTAGGAGAGAAAGTTTGTACCTCCATTCTAGACAAAAAAAATATATAGAGATAAAATTATCCCACTGTAATTTTTTATATTGTATTTTCTTTGATGATAGCTTTTTTAAAAAAACTTGCATTCCATTTTCACATTTTTAAAGAATCAAAGTTGACGTATGTTTTTTAGCATAAATTTCAAGAAAAGGGAAGGATTTAACTTTTCCATATAATTAGTAGCCTGAATACAGTCTCTTAACCTATAATTAAAGTTTTTTCATGTTACAAACATGTTTTCAAGTACATGAAAATAATATTAATGAACATTTTTTGGTGAGTAAATTTGCCTTTATTTTTATAATTTTTCAGAATTATAAACATAGCATATTGTAAACATTTTATACTATGTATAAAAATCTGGAAGGAAATATACCAAAAGATTATATGGTGAGGCCGGTTTTCTATTTTTCTATTTTTGAGATTTTCATAAAAATATACTATTTTCATAATGACAAATTGTAAATACAATATAGATAATATAATCAAGTGAAATAGAAATGTTTAAAAAACCAAAACTTTCTAAAATAAGTAAGCTCACATAATTTGTATAGATATTCAAGGTATCTCCTACACTAGCTCATTAAAAAAAGTTCTGGATTCTGGATGTTTATATTTAAAAATTACATGCTATGTATCTTCCACCTAGTAGATTGCCTAATACTGAAGCATAATTCATATTTGCTGAATAAATGATTTTTATGATAGAAAATTATAGAAGAAAAACAACTTTTATTTAGCTTTGTGTTCATTAGCTGATTAAGCAAAATATTCAATAAGCATCACTAGGATATGAGGCAGAGTTTTTTGGTGCTCATATTACATGTAGAATTTCAAAATTCATATTTACATGTAAAAAAAATCTAAGCAAAAAGAAGTATCTACTTACATAAGCAGACTGAACATTAAACAGAAGATATAAAAGTTTAATATTAGCCATCCTTAAATACAAACATCAGTACATCAGTGATCTGTTGGAGATTTACATTTATTGTCATAATCTGGTTATCATTTTACATGTTTGGTCACTGCTTACAATATATAGCACAGTTCCAATGAAAGCCTTTAGTCTAGAAGCTGCTTTACACACTGTTGAGTACTTTTGATTTTATTTTCAGACATCTCATGCTTCAAATGTGAGCTACTCTTAACCCGTTGGAAAGAACATGGAGAATTTTAGCTAATTTAAGAAATAGAGGACTTCTACTGAGAAAAGAGTGATGTTCTCAGATCAACACTAGATATAAAATGAGGTTGTTAGCCAGGCATAGTGGCATGTGCTGCAGTCTCAGCTACTTGGGAGACTGAGGCAGAAGGGTAGCTTGAACTCAAGCGTTCAAGGCTGTGGTGAGCTATGATTGCACCACACCACTCCAGCCTAGGCATCAGGGTGAGACCCTGTGTTGAAAAATAAAAATAAGCTTAGTGTTGAGGCAGGAATTTCAGTCATTTGTCAGAAGAATGTTCCCCATTATCCTTCTTTTAATTTTTTTCAAATAAATATGTGACATCTCAATATCGATATTCAAAAAAACTGAAACATCTAAAATAGCAAAATGTCACCAAACCTTAGCTTCTGTTCACTCTTCATTTTGTAATCATTGTCAGAGCATATTTTTTGATCAGCTGTTCTGTATTGTAGTAGCAAAACCATAGAAAGAGTCATAATTTTCAGTGACATAAATTAGACATCATATAAGCTTTATAGAAAAAAAAAAAAAAAAGGATGATTTAACATTAGACGGGTTACCATGGCAAGACTCTAGATAGTCTGTCTCAGGGGGTCTGAACAATAAAATAACTGTCAGTGTGCAGTGGACCCCTGTGGATTCAGGTTCAACTGTGACATTCCTTAAAGATCTTTTGAGTTGCATGAGCTTGTGATTATTCATTGAAGAAAGATTTTGTAGCATCTACAAAATTTGACCTCTGCAACTTTAACTTTATGGAAAAAGTTAGACAAACTTATTTTCCAGGCAATGATTTAAAAAGGACAAATATTTATGAGGTACTAGATTGTAACGTCTTAAAATGCAAGGTGCAATAAAACACATGAGGTTTTTCTTCACCTAAGAGGTATTTTTACTTGCCTCAGACAAAAAGTACATAGTCTAATACACATGGACATTACTGAGATATTTGAAGGGATAGTAAACATTTTATAGCACATTTAATTAATGGTGTTTTACATGAAGCCAAAGCAAGAAGTCAGTGTGAATGACCTTTGAATTGAAAAAAAGACAGGCTGAAATGTCTTCAGTAATTATTTTGGCTGCATAAAATCTGAATCAATAAAAGAGATTCCAAAGTTCTTTTACAGAACCCATAGGACTCAATATACTTTGTATTCAATGAAGTCTTGGGCAAAATTATGACAAATCATTTGTATTAAAATACGAAAACTTTTAATTGTGGTCCTCATGCATAGCTCATCTTTGCCACTTTCATGAAGGAATTACAAATCAAACACTTTTTCTTGGGTTATTTTAGTAATTTTGACTGGTATACATAGTCTATGAGAAAAATATAAAGTTTTTTCCTAAGATATTTTAATATGCTTATTTAGCAGTTGATAAATATTCCTAATATTTTTATATCAATTAATCTTTGTTTTGTATTTCTTAGAAATATGAATGAATGCAGCTAGATGGGCCAGAGACAGTGCCAGGCTTTTCACTGTCCATTATTTCTTAATCACACATACAAAACATCTAAGATATTCTCGCTAGTTAAGAGTAGCAGTTTGGTTGAAATTCTAGCATGATTCATTGCCACAGGGATAACACGTAAATCACCCAAGGCACCAAAACTTTCTCCCAGCATGTTGAGGCTTTCTAGCTTTTGCTGTTTGTTCAAATATAAGCAGGTAAGTTGTGAAATTTAGCTCATCTGTGTCAATGGCCAGTTTCCTTTGCCCTATATCCTATCACTTAGAGATTCACCCCGGCTGACTCTTCCAACTCTAGTCCTAGTACTGCCCTTTGTTGTTCTGGCTGCCCAGCAAACTTTTCCACAAAAGGCCAAAACAAATAGGACCATTGACAGACATTACAAAACAGCAGTTACTCTGCCAGCAGACTTACAAACCCTCAGGGGGTCTCCAGTGGTGAACTGAGTCTAACATAAGCCTGGAGCTCTCTGCTGCCAAAGGGCCAGTGCTCTTCTCATAAACAAAAGGTGTACTATAATTTCAGGATGATTTTTCTGACTCATTTATAGATATTGCCCAAGGCCTAAGTATAAGAGAGGTAAAGACAATGTCCCTCCAATAGGAGATGGACTGGTAAATAAATGATTGCCCAGACTCATCAGGATATCAACAGCACTCCAAACATACCTGGCTACACCTGTCCAGTAAAAACTCACTGTACAGTACTTTTAAGTAAAATATACTTTACTAACTAAAACTGGGAAAGCATCAGGGGACTCTGAGAAAAAGCTGTGGTTTCAAAAATTTATTCTAGCTGCTCTGAGGAACATTGGCTGAAGAGGATGAGAATGAGAGTGAGGGGATGAGTCCAGAGGCCGTTGGTATAGGGAAAACAAGATGGTGGCTTGGTTTAGAGTGCTGGCATATAGATTATGCCTAGAAGAAACAATGTTTCATGTTAGAAGAGTTATAGGAAGACCTTCTTTGTGGCTAAAATGACATAGCAGAGCTGGTTACTAAGGCTACTTCTAGTACCCCCAGATACAACTATGTCATCTGTATGCCTATTAGCTAAACTCTCTGTGCCTCAACTTCCTCTTCCATAGAATGGGCAGATAGAAAAGCATGAGGTTGTTTTGAGAATTAAAATCATTAATACATGGAAAGCTATTAGAAAAGAGTTTTACACATAAAATTTATGAAAAAATACCAGCTATTATTATTAACTTTCCATTCCCTATGTTACAAAGTTTCAGATAAGATGGCACAAATCAGTCTGTCATGATTTACATTAAATTATTAAGGTATAATGTAAAAAGAAGGCTAATAAGAAGACATCCTTGTTCTACCCCATTGGTAAATATCGTATATGATGAGCCATTCCTTCTGCTTACACTGGTCTTACAGCACCATGAATGCCTCTATTCAACATAACTCCATTTCACTGATTTCTGCCCACACAGTCATAATACAGAAAGGGTCTTTAAAGGACACAGACAAGAATTTGTTATACCAACAGCTTTCGTTTCCTTTCAGGGAGAAGTTAGGGTATTCCTTCCTCTCTCTCTTTGGAATCTCCAAGGAATCTCTGATGGTGCCCATGTCTCCTCTTCATGTTTCCACTCCTGCTAGGCAGCACGCCTCCCCGCAACCTCTTGTCCTCAGCAATCACTGGACCGCCCCCATCATGGTTCTAGTTCTCACCTGAGTCCAGTTTGTGGTTTCTGGTAACCACACATTCATCTGATATCCTTCCATTCCAAGAGAAATTAGAGCTCCCTGAAGGATAACCTCTGGGCTGCTTCACCCACATAGAATTTCTGAGTTCCTAATGTATGTCTGGGTTGTTCCCAGTTTCACTTCTCTGTTTTTCATCATCTGAGTGATCAATTCTCCATATTTAATTTCTCCTGTTTGAAAGGCTAAGGGTGATTTCTATTTTCCTGGTTAGACACTAAATGCTATTTGGAGAGTTATATTTGTACTGCTGATAATATTTGTAGAGTTGACCAAGTGAAACACATTGGCAAAGATCAGGGCCCACCATTTACAACATTACATAAACAGCTAGAAGCAGGAAATCTGTTTTGAGTACTTTATCTACCATAAATTTTCAAAATAATTTTAAATAATGTTTAAAGTTTTGTTGTGAAGATAATAGCTGCTTATATTTTTTAAAAAATAAGGAAGTTTGAAAAATAAGACTTTAATTACTATTAATATAACTCTCCTATATTGTTCTTGTGCACATCACAGTAGTGTTGGGACGTGGGGGGAAGATGCAATATTTACATTTACACTAACTAAATTTCACCCTATTAAATGAGCCATTTAAGATCACAGGGACACCAATTTAACACCGGATCAAGATCACAGAACTTGAGAGAGGTGGGAAGAAGGCAATGGGGATTTATTAATCAAGACTCATTTGACCCCTCTCCTATTAACAATGGCAGGGACAGTTACTAAAGAGGAAGACACCAGCTTTGTAATCTGGGAGCTTTCTGCTAGCATGGAACAAGAAAAGACAGAGGCAGAGAGCAAAAGAGAGAAGATGAACCCCAGAGGCAGAATGGATGTACTCCTCTGAAATACACTGAGGCATCCAACTCCATTATTCCACTCTAATTCCTGAATAATTTCTCCCCAAAGACACATCTTTTGAGCTATTTCTTCTTATCCAGGAGTACAGAGCACTGATTGTCCTCTGCCTATGACAAAACCAGGATGCTGCTCATGTGACTAATTAAATCTTGCAAAATTAATTATACTCTTCATGGTAATTGAAAAGGCCTCAAAAAATATAAACCAAACGTTACAGGATCATCCAGTTTGAAATAATGTTTATCTCAAAAGATATAAAACATTCTGGAATTAGAAAAAAATTAGAGTTTATCACATCTATCATTTAGCCAACCAAAAAGGTCTATATGCCAACTAACAATAACTATGAATTCGCCTCTAAAAATGATCATTAAAATGCATTTCTCGATTTCTTTTCATTACTTGCTTTCTTGTTAGTCCGTATCTATTGTATCACCTCCAGATTCCAGGAAAGAATCAGATGACAGCCTTGTCCTCAAAGGAAAGAACTATGCTGAGTTGTACAAAGACTGCAGACAGCCTTGACTTCTGTACTGACAGCCAAAGAAAAGTGAAGCAAACTCACCGCCCTGTTGGTAAGGACGAGTTGGCAGCTCTCTCTTAACGAGTGAAATCCAAGGCCAAATATTTCTGTAGCTTCTAGTTGCATCAGCCTCACTCCCGTGGAGCAGATTTGGAGAGTTTCATTAAAAAAAAAAAATTTTAATTAACAATGTATTTTTAAAATGTCTACTGTAGTTTGTTCAACATCAGAATATATTATAAAAGTCTATCTCAGTTGGAAGTTAATAATAAGATCAGGTGCTGTGGCTCATGTCTGTAATCCCAGCACTTTGGAAGGCCAAGGTGGGTGGATCACCTGAGGTCAGGAGTTCAAGACCAGCCTGGCCAACATGATGAAACCCTGTTTTTACAAAAATACAAAAATTAGCTAGGCATGATGGTGGATGCCTGTTATCCCAGCTACTTGGGAGACTGAGGCAGGAGAATCGTCTGAACCCGGGGACAGAGGTTGCAGTGAGCCGAGATTGTGCCATTGCATTCCAGCCTGGGTGACAGAACGAGACTCCATTTCAAAAAAATAAAAATAAAATAATAAAACATCAAAAAGTATTACAAAACTATAAGCAAATTGACAAACACAAAGTTGAGAAAATATATACAGGCATATGGTATAGAGTGTTAGAAATGTGTAAAAGAATCTACTTTCATTATATTACTCATGTATCTGAAAAAAAAAATTATTTGAATGGTTTCCATCTTAATTCCTAAACAAGACATATCTCTTGAGCTCTCTTATCCATGAGCACAGAGCAGTTTGCACATTGTGTATGAGGACGTTACACACTGTGTATGAGGATACTAAGATGTCACTCTCATGACTTTAATTAAATTTTGTCAAAAATCAATTATAGTCAACCCTTGAACAACACGAGTTTGAACCGCATGGGTTCACTTATACATAGATTTTTTTCTGCCTCCATACTTCTTAGATAGCAAGACCAAGCCCTCCTGTTCTTCCTCCTCCTGTGGCTCCTCAGTGTGAAGATAATGAGGATGAAGAACTTCTTGATGATCTACTTCACCTTAATGAACAGTAAATATATTTTATTTTCCTTATTTTCTCAAGAGCATTATCCTTTCTCTAGCTTATTTTATTCCAAGAACAGAGTATATAATGCATATAACATACAAAATATGTGTTAATTGATTGTTATCAGTAGGGCTTCTGATCAATAGTAAGCTATTAGTAGTTAGGTTCTATAAGAATTAAAAGTTACACATTGATTTTTGACTACACAGTGGGTCAGCACTCTTAATCCCTGCATTGCTCAAGGGTCAACTGTATACCAAATAATATTCTCCACTGGAAGGGTCTTTTATCTTTTTAATCTCTCCTTTCCTTCTCTTTCTCCTCTTCTCCTCTTTCATCCCATTCTCTTCCTTTTCCACCTCATCTTTCTTCTTCATATTTCTTTACTTAGCATAAATCTGGTCCTTAACACTCACTCAAGTTTCTACTCCACTCCTGGAGTAGAGTCTTTTCACCCAAGAAGAATTTCTGGACTGAAGACAGTGCAGCAACTCTCAGTACTATCAATGTCAGTTTCCTCATGTGTGAAATGGTGACAATAACGACTTCCTAGTAGGTATTGGGGTGAGGATTAGAGATTATATATATAGGATGTTCAGTATGGTCTTGACGTGTTAGGAATGCACAATTAAATATAGCTATTGTTATAATTGGTTGGTTACTGGACTAGGAATTGAAGGAGTTGAATTTCAATAGGTAAATATTACATTAAGAGAAATTAATAGGAAATTTAGTGTGTGTTGAGGAAATTTTGCACAGTTTAGCAAGACTGCCATCCATAATAAAAAAAAAAGTGGTAAAGCTAGAAAGGTAGGTTGGAATTGGGGGATAAGGTGTGTGTTGGCAGTGGGGAAAGAGAGAGCCATGTCAAGGGGTTTGGATGCCATCCTGCAGAAAGTGTGGAACCAGTGAAGGTTTGAATGTAGGGTCAGGTGAGAGCTGTGCTTTATTCAGAGGCCACTCTGGCAGCGGCATATAGGATGTTTGGGAGCTAGAGAGAAACCAAAGCAAGGACAGAAGAAGAGAGGGAGCTAATTTATATCCAAGCAAAACATAATAAAAGGCTGAAGTATGATAGTAGCAACAGAACTGAAAAGAGAGATGATTCAGGAGTCATTTTTGAAGCATTAATTACAAAATTCAGCATCCAATAGAATACAGGAAGTCAGGAAAAAATGCTGCCAATGTAGTGACCTAAACTTTGAGTTTAATGGCAGCATTTCTCAGGGTGGAGTGCGGACAACAGGCAAAGGAGAAAGAAGACCTCATAAAAAATGTGCAAGGAAAGAATGGAGAGGGAAGTTGACAAGAGGGAAGAGATGGAAAAATACTGGGAATGGAAATGATGATTAACATAAAATAAAAATGGTTACATTCTATGGGGTTGTTTAACTCATAAAAGGAATTTTCTCAGGTAAATTAACGAATCTGTAAAACCTAGATGACTAATCCAGGGTATGTACTAATTTGACTGTGTGGGAGGCACTGCCAATGTACACTTCAGGACATTTATTTGCTCTTGCAATTACATTAGCATAGAAATAGTCAGAAAATATGCAAAAATGTTTCTGAAGGAAATTCCCACTCCTTAGTTTTTCTGCTCTGATTAAGATACAAAATTATCCATCCGGAAATATTTGGGCACAGTTCACCCTTCCTAGAGGCAGACGGATGAGTTAACTTACCTCTTGGTGCCCCTTGCAATGCTCGGATCGTGTGACCAAGGGCTCTGGGCTCAGTTTCAGCAGTTAACAGTCACGGTGGAAACCCAATACTAAAGCAGGATGGAGAATCACTGCTAGAATCAAGGTACCTTGTCACTTTGAGCACAGAGTAAGGAACATAAACAGTCTATTGACAAAGTTGTTTGCTTATCATTTTCAGCACCAGACATTTAAAACTGGGCAGGAAACACCTTTGAAAAATGATAATCCCAAAAGTCTAGAATTAATAGAGTGCTTTCATCTGCATTTCTGGGATTTTTGGTCATTTGGATTTTGGCACCAAATTATCTAATGCATTCTCAGGGTGACAAAGAGGAACAATTAAATTTTAGAATTTTCCTTTTGTTGTTTTTTGTTTTTCGTTTTTTGAGACGGAGTCTCGCACTGTCTCCCAGGCTGGTGTGCAGTGGCGTGATCTCGGCTCGCTACAACCTCCGCCTCTCAGGTTCAAGTGATTCTCCTGCCTCAGCCTCCCGAGTAGCTGGGATTACAGGTGCCTGCCACCACGTCCGGCTAATTTTTTGTATTTTTAGTAGAGACGGAGTTTAACTATGTTGGCCAGGCTGGTCTCGAACTCCTGACCTCATGATCCACCCTCCTCGGCTTCTCAAAGTGCTGGGATTACAGGCGTGAGCCACTGCATCTGGCCTAGAATCTTCTTTTCTTTTTTTTTTTTTTTGAAACGGAGTCTCGCTCTGCCGCCCAGGCTGGAGTGCAGTGTGGCCCGATCTCAGCTCACTGCAAGCTCCGCCTCCCGGGTTTACGCCATTTTCCTGCCTCAGCCTCCCGAGTAGCTGGGGCTACGGGCGCCCGCCACCTCGCCCGGCTAGTTTTTTGTATTTTTTTTTTAGTAGAGACGGGGTTTCACCGTGTTAGCCAGGATGGTCTCGATCTCCTGACCTCGCCGATCCGCCCATCTCGGCCTCCCAAAGTGCTGAGATTACAGGCTTGAGCCACCGCGCCCGGCCTAGAATCTTATTTTCAAATAATTATTCTTAAAATGCCATTAGGGAAAGCTTTTATACAAATACATTTTTTTCAGTAATTAATTAGTATTATTTCAAGTAAAATATTTCAGCAAAATGTCCACTCATTTTAAGCCTCAGAAACCTCTTTTTAAAATGTTATGTTTTCTTTCAGTACTTTGGTTGAACTTACACATAATCATTTCTCCACTAAATGAAGTCACAAGGATTTATTATAGCAATTAATTTTGTACTTGTTCTGCCTAAGGCACTCAATTAGCATGGATGTAAAAGACACAATTTTATTATGCTAAATTATCTCACATATAATATGTGATTAGGACTAAATAGTGTCAGAAGTCAAAGTGGCTATAAATAAATTCATATTAGAGGACTGAATGAATGAACATCATGTTTTTCTCTTCTTTCGGAATTTTATTACCTGTGAGGTTGCAAGATCCCATGAACGTATGACACCTTAGAAGCAGTAAAAGTGCTAAGTTGGGGATATAAGGATATTCACAAATAGCCTTATAATAGTGAAGGCCTCTTAGTGGTGCATCCTCACATTGGCAGCTATGTGAAATAACACTAACCAGTTCTCTTTCGTCCTTCAGCTTCATGGAAGTACTCTGCTAAGTCCTTAAGTCTCACTCTGAGATTTCCAACAGCTGAAGTAATAATGTCTTAAATGTATATAATGTATATAGGACTTTCCTTGTAGAGTTCACTGGCGTAAGTACCATTGAAGGAAATAGTATGTATCTGTTATAGTATATCCATAGTCTATAACCACATTCCCATAACCAAATATTTCATAGACTTTAAAAGTAAGGGTTAAGTCAAGGTCATGCAGTTAGAAATTAATTTTTTTTACACTAAGTCTAGTGTTCCATTTATTACCTTATTTTTATTAACTTAGAAGGCACACTCAGCATGTATTATAATGTTAAAGTTCGCAAAACACAGGTTAGTGTCTGAATCAAGATAGCGTGTCTTCCAAGCAGCTTGCTTAATTTGCTCAGAACCTAATGCCAACTTAAAAGAATTCAAAGAACTTGGATTAGGTTGCTTTTAATAGTTCCCATTATGACCTACTAAATTAAATTACAAATTGAAATGCAGCTGAAATAACTCTGTAACTAGGGTTTTCTTTTTTTTCTTTTTTTCTTTTTTTTTTTTTTTTTGTGTGTGTGTGACAGAGTTTCTCTCTATCACCCAGGCTGGAGTGCAGTGGCACAATCGCGGCTCACTGCAACTTCTGCCTCCCGGATTTGAGCGATTCTCCCACCTCAGTCTCTTGAGTAGCTGGGACTACAGACGCCTGCCACCATGCCGGGATAATTTTTGTATTTTTAGAAGAGACGGGGTTTCACCATATTGGTCAGGCTAGTCTCGAACTGCTGACCCCAAGTGATCCACCCACCTCGGCCTCCCGAAGTGCTGGGATTACAGGTATGAGCCACGGTGCCCGGCCAACTAGTGTTTTTATGGCTGATGAAAAGCCTTCAGCTTAGCATGGAGGCTCATGCCTATAACCCCAGTGCTTTGAGAGGTTGAGGCAGGAGGATCGTTTGTGCCCAGGAGTTCAAGACCAGCCTGGGCAACATAGCAAGATCCCTGTCTCTACAAAATGAAATGAAATAATTAAGCCAGACGTGGTGGGGTGTGCCTATAGTGCCAGCTACTTGGGAGGATAAGGCAGGATATTTGCTTAAGGTTGAGGCTACTATCTCAAAAAGAAAAAAGAAAAAGAAAAAGCTTTCAATGTCTAACACCCGTATCTGGAACATTTATTTTCGAACATGAGTTCCATTTGCCAAACTCTAATGAGATATTTTTAAGGCTAAAACTTTGTATTTGGGTTTTTCTTTTTTTCTTTTGAGACAGAGTCTCACTCTGTGGCCCAGGTGGGAGTGCAGTGGCGCGATCTCAGCTCACTGCAACCTCTGCCACCCGGGTTCAAGTGATTATCCTGCCTCAGCCTCCCCAGTAGCTGGGATTAAAGGCACCTGCCACTGCGCCTGGCTAATTTTTGCTTTTTCAGTAGAAATGGGGTTTCACCATCTTGGCCAGGGTGATCTTGAACTCCTGACCTCGTGATCTACCCACCTCTGCCTCCTAAAGTGCTGGGATTACAGGCTTGAGCCACCGTGCCTGGCCTGGTTTTTTCTTAAAAAAATCACAGCACCAAGATCAGAGAAGCGTGGGATATGGATGGGATTCCAATTAGTGCTATTCCAATTAGCGTCTATTTCAATTAGTGCTATTGATCTTTGCCACATGCCAGAGCCTGTGCTAGGCCCCTTCATGAACATTATAACATTTAATTCTCCCTGAACATGGTGGGATAGGCATGGCAACCCCAGCTTCACAAATGATGAAATTTCAGGATTATGAGACTTTTTGATATTTTGTCCAGAAGCTTAGTAGCAAAATAAATTGCTATTACCATCTTACATTGAAACTCAAGGATAAGCTAGCTTATCATGCAATTTTAACATTTATCATGAATGGGTCAATGAATTTATAAATTAGGCTGACATTAGCAAATTAACTTATGTTTGAATAAAATAGAACTTGGGCTGGACTGTGGCAATGGAATAGGTTGTGGAATTTCATTTATATACTGTATAACCATTTATTAAGGTAAATACTACTTGTAACTACAAACAATGTAAATATAAGAAAATGGTAGGAAGACTTTAATTAGATTTATTTGAAATCTGTCAATATTCACTTATTTTAATTTGATTCTGGGTCTCCATGATGCTATGGTAGAAATCAGTAATGATTATTATTACAGCAAACATGTATATTGTACTTACTACATGCCATATACATCCTATATGTTCACTCATTTAGTACTCATGACAACAATTTGATTTATGAGTTATTATTATTCCCATTTTAGACATGAGAAAATTACAGCACAGAGAGGTTAAGGAACCTTCCAATTTACACAGCTAGCAAGTGACACACAACCCAAGCAGTCTTCCTCCTGAACAGAGGTCCTTAACCCTACTCTATATGTCATATATTTTGGACTTCTTATAGTCTAGTTCAATGACCTATGAGGTAATATGTGATTTTCATAGTTGTGCTTCGACACTGCAGTTCCAAATTGCTAGTCCTGAACTCAGAATTGGAGAACCAAATTACTTTCAATTAAATTCAACACATATTTATTGAGTGTCTGTCATTAACCAGAAAATCTTAATGCTAAGGATTGATCAGGTACCTCTGTGCCACTGAAATGGCAGAAGATAGAGAAAAAAAACAAAAACAAAAACAAAGAAAACCTTTCGCCTGGATTCTCCATGAAGCAGAGTCTAGACAAAGGCTGAATTAAGTGAAAGTGGTTAATTTAGAAGTCTGATCTCAGTAAACAGGAGTTAGGGACGGGAGAGTGAAAGAAAAACCATGACAGAAACAATCAATGGACGCAATAAGCCGGCCACCCCTCTGGTTGACTAGGTGTTCTATCTATCCCCTGGGACACTTTGTGAGAAGCCTTCCTGGTTACCTGTCTGAACTCATCTCCTGCGCCTTTTTTGTTCCAAGCAGACACAATTCCTACCTTTAAGCCTTTGAACTTGTGATTTTTCTCTGCCTAAAATGGTCTGCCTCCAGATACAGGATGATTAACTCCTTTCATTTCTTAAGATTTTTCTCAAAAGTCATGTTCTCAGTGAGGTCTTTATCCCATCGAGAATAGCACAACTCCCCACAACACTTCCAATTGCCCTTCCCTCCTTTATTCTTCAACTTGGCATTTATCACTTTCTAATATTTTCCTTAACCCTATTGCCTATTGCTTGCCTCTGCCACTAGCATACAGGCACCTGAAACTGTGCCAAGCACATAAAATCTGCTCAGTAAGATTTTGCTGAGTGAAAAAATAAACAAATGGTTTCAGAGGCATCCATATGCCTTTGGGGTAGTTATGACAATTACAACAAAGATCTGAAAAAGTAAAACATTCAGCTTTTGACAACAGAGTGTAATTTTTGAGTTCATAGATAGTCAATAAGCTTCTGTATCAGAATGTTTTGAAACAAAACATTTTCTAAGTTTATTTCTGATTAATATATTAAGAACAATGCCAAACAAATTGAATGGCAGGGTTTCATTACAGACCACAGAGAAAAGGAAACCCATGATCTCACATCAGCAAGTTATTTCAAAGAGGAATAAGGAGCAGAAAGTCTTTCCCTTTCAGGAGAAGTGATATTGGGAAGTAAAAAGAGAGGCAGAGAAAACAGCCTTTCAGATATATCTTATATTCTGCCTATACTCATCAGGGTTAAAATCATGGGAGGATGGAATATTAGGTTGAGGAAGGAGCCAAAAATGGCAAATTTTTGTCCCATGTTCCACTTGGTATCTTGGGAGTATGTTACCATGAAATAAACTTCATACTGATACAGGGAGAGAAAGGAGGATTATAACAGTGGGAATTCAGTGAAGGGATGTGGTTAAACACAGTGGGGAGGCAGTGAAGAGATGTGGAGGCAATGAAGGGATGTGGTTCCTCCTCCAGCAGGATTTGTGACTCCACAAAGCCTGCACATAGCAAAAAAGGGACCCAAAAATTCTTGTCTATAACAAGCAGGCACTGCTAGTATTTCAAAAATTAGCTGGGTGCTTACCCAACATGGTTGCAAGATGAGGTCAAAGTCCTCCTATAGCTAAAGATTTCCGAAAGGGCCCAAACTTAAGAGGAAGGGGGAGACACACCAGAACAAATGCAGGATCTGTAGTGCAAACTAGGATTAAGTAAGATAGGAGGTAGTTATGGAAAAACAATTAGGTTCTGACTTAAGATGAACATACCACAATTTCCTAGCCATAGATTTCATTCATACACACCAGCAAAACACTCAAGAACTGAACTAGCATGAGCACAAGTTAATAGACATCAACAGTTGCAAATCCATGAGCTGGATGTGCACAAAGACCATCATGAGGCACTCATTCCTCCAATGAGAATCTTATGCTTTCCATCGAGTTGCCCTCTTATAAGGGAGGCAGGAACAGGACAAAGTCCTAATAATGAGTTGAATTTGGAATTGACTAAATGTTTACCCAATAGAGTTTGCTTAACTAAAAAGAAACTGTCTAAACTTAAGAAATTGATATACCTTGAACTGGCAAATTGAAATTTTAACCCTTACCCCAATCAACCCCTGTATTAGTCAGGGTTCTCTAGAGGGACAGAACTCATGGAATACATATATACATATATAGATATGCATTATATGTATAATATATATTATAACAGTGGGGAGGCAGTGAAGGGATGTTGCTCTGTAGAGGGACAGAACTCATGGAATACATATATATGTTATATATATGTAATATATAATATCTATGATAACAATGGGGAGGCAGTGAAGGGATGTGGTATACATATATATACAAAGGAGATTTTATTAAGTATTAACTCACATGATCACAAGGTCCCTCAATTGGCCATATGCAGGCTGAGGAACAAGGAGAGCCAGTCTGAGTTCCAAAACTGAAGAATTTGGAGTCCAATGTTTGAAGGCAGGAAGCATCCAGCACAGGAGAAAGATGTAGGCTGAGAGGCTAGGCCGGTCTCTCCTTTTCACATTTATGTCTGCTTATATTCTAGCCACACTGGCAGCTGATTAGATTGTGGTCACCTAGATTAAGGGTGGGTCTGTCTTTCCCAGTCCAGTGACTCAAATGTTAATCTCCTTTGGCAACACCCTCACAGACACACCCAGGATCAATACTTTGCACCCTTCAAGCCAATCAAGTTTACACTCAGTATTAACCATCACAAGTCCACCAGTTGTCAACCCATACACATCTTCTGAGATCATACATAATCTTCAAATAAAGACAATAATAAGGTCATAATTATGGCTAACATAATACAACTATCCTTTGAGCAACCGGAAACGCACCAATCCCCAACACAAATACTATTACATAAAGTTAACAATGCTCAAATGCTGATGTGAAGTCAGTAAATCTTATGTCCCATGATAAAAGAGAAAGGAAATAAAATGAAGATATTTTCCTAGTACAAGTGTATACATGCACAAACATGCTTTTAACAAAAGAAGGAGGAAATATTCATGACAGTTACAGTCCTCGTTTGTGCAGCTGGTCATGTGGTCGTAGCTGGTATTGATGACTACCTTCTTCCACTACCCATTCTGTATTCCCTTTGCCTTAAGCAAGCATCTTAGCAGGTAGCAGGTCATGTTTTTGTTGTTGTTGTTGTTGTTTGTTTTTTTCCTGGTGGAGTGACACAAATCTTCTTTCTTGAAGGGTCTGGGTCATCTGTAGTCCTGCCTGTATTGGGCTGTTGTAGTTTCCCATTGATCTTAATCACAGGGCATGGTAAAACTAAGAGACACCCTAATGAATCTCCTATATTCCAGGCAGACTCTTCCTTACCTCCATTATAGAGTAGTAGACTGATTTCATCTTGATAGTCTGGGTCAATCTCCCCTGCCAACATTGTAATTCCCTTCTCAGCCTGTTGACTTAAAGGTAGAAGGAGCCAAAAGTGTCCAGTGGTAATCTTAACTTCCAGTTTAATGGAATCATAATTGTGTCTTCTGGTGGCAGCATTCCTCCCTCTGGAACTAAGATCGCTAGACCAGCAGAACATAATGTCACGGGAACAGGAAGCAAACATTTTGCTAGTGAATCACTAGGAGTGATGGTGAGTGGTGCCACTTCCACTCCCCCACTGACTGAATTATCAACAAAATTGGATTAGTTATAGATAAATAAAAATCCACGCATTCTTTGCACATCTGTATAATGAGTGAATTTTCTACCCTGCAACTATAGCATGAACATTACCGCTTAAGTCTGGCATAAACAGTTATAGATTAAAGTACTATGATCCATTCCAGATCAACCTAACTGATGGAGTCCTCATGTGCTACTTCACATTGATTAATATAGGAACAGAACAATTTCTACTAGAGTCTACTAGTCTGAGAAAATATATATAGACAGAAAAAAATAAGCTTTTATAGTGACTGAAATGTTGGCTGTCAACATGATCAGATGTATATTAAATACGAAAACATAGATATAGGAAAAAATATATACACATAGCCTACTTTTTTCTTCCATAGTTCCAAATAAATTTAGGACAGACTTTTCTCCACATTAATCATTCAGTCAACCAATACTCAAAGTAAGAACTGATACCCTGAAGCATTTCCAAATGGAACATTAACCAAATACATTGCTATGTGACTTTAGGTAAAAAGAATGAATCAGGACATCTCTTAATAAATGTAATACTTTTGAATGAAAATGTAATACTTCTTCCTTTAATTTAATGTTAATTTTTTCTTTAACTGTGTGTTTGTCTGGGAAAGACTAGTTCCATATAATCTATAACAGGATCTCAGTTTTTGCGTTGGTCATGTAATGAAGGAATTTAGTACAGCTGTTGGTGAATCTAATTACTATTTTTGAAATAAAAATAAGGAGTTGTATCCTGTTGTTGTTTTTGTTTGACAGTCACTGATAGAGTTTCCTGGCTAAGCAACTAAGCTAATGTCATAGCAATTACTTAAATGAAAGGTTGGAATATAAGACTCACTGGGGAAGATGGTCATGAAGACCTATTAACTAACCAAAAACAACTACTCTATCCATCTTACAAAAATTCTCTACACAACAAACAGGCAAGAATTATTAAAATACCATTTGGCAAAATTTGGTCTAGGTATTCCAGTCATTTGAAATACTGTAACTGGTTTCAATGTATACACCAAAATTAAAGACATTCTATGAGACATCCAAAGGTAAAGTAAGAAAAAGACATATTTTGTTGTTTTTTCCATGTGCAATTTACTAAAAATGGTTAATTTGCCCCATTAAAATAATTTATAAAAATTTTCTTTTCACTGCTAATACTATTCTCTGCCTGTTGTTCCTAGTCACTGCATTTTATGCTTAATCATTGATATTTGCTCCCTTTCTTCTAGTACCAGTTCTCACTTACCCGATTACAGTTGTTCCTAAATTGTAGTACATCATACCCAAAAAACATATTCTCTGTGGTTTCTTTAATGTAATAATGTCTAGAAGTGAAATCAAATATTAGTGCTAGCAATGAATTCACTAATTGGAAAGTACTCTTGCAAGGTCAAGGCAAGTAAGGAAATAAATAATCAAGAAATAGATCTGGTGGCTTTTATGTTCAAACAGAGTAATAATTAACCGGTTGATTTAGAGAAATATAATCTTTTCATCTCATTTAACATTACAGAAATTTCTAAGACCAAGAACAAGGTAATCAACAAATTTCAGTGAAGTGTTTCCTTTAAGATTGTAAAAATTAATAGCTCAAAAAGCAAAGTTAAACAGTCATTGTGTTGGAGTATAATTCCAAAGTTAAAATTATTAATTACAATCAAGTTATTAAAAGTTAGGTATGAAACCTAAACTGAATTTCATTATGTTTTTGATAATGTATCATTTTCAAAAAGTTGAAAAATTGACCGAAACAAATGTAGAATAAACACGTGTCAAAGATTTATTTAGCTCGCTAATGAGGGAAACAGAATGTTAAACCTGGTTCCAAGGGCAGAAATACCACCAACCACCACCACTAGTCTAGATATCAAAAACTTGTTCTTTTCAGTGGTTATAAAATATTTTCCAGTTGACATAAGGTCACAACTATACAAACAACAACAAATCCCCAGAGATTATTTTTGAAAACAAAAGAAGACTGGTCTCATTTTATCTTGACATATGATTGTAGTACAAAGTGTTAATTAACCTCCTTGCTAAGGTTGGCACATCCAGAGCCATACGATGTTGAACAACTACCCAGTCTAGAAAATTAACTTCAGTGAAAATTTCATAAAGAACCTCAAATTACATTTTTAATAGATTTATTATTCCAAGTTTTTCAAAATTGCTCTTGTTGGCTATTTTAGTCCCAATCTAGGAAACCAAACCCAAGATACTCATCTCAACAGATTTTACCTATAGTATCTATAAATTTGAGGATATTGTTTTCTGCTCAAGGTCCCTAAAATACAGTGAAGTTCCTGGCCTGTTAAGAAGTAATGGTATTTATAGCCTATGAGATCTCAAATGCATATTAGCGACCATTTTTCTGGGACTGTTCTATGGGCATAGGTTTCACCTACGAAGTGCAACCTTTGTTCCTTCATGGTGGTCTTGTCAGAACTGATGAAATAAGATTTATTCTCATATATGTCACTTCCAAGAATGGTCTTGGTTGCACAATCAGTTTGTCTATGTCCTGGTAAAAAGAAGGACAGATTTTTATTGAGCCTGTGCAATTAACTATATTGCCATAACAGAAGATCAGAAAGACTCAGGAAAGTATTCTGTTCCTCAATTCTGAAGGCTCAGGGAAAATAAGTTACCATTTAAAGACTGTTTCATTTTCATTTGCAAAAGTATAGCCTACTACATCAAGAGTTAAGGAGAGATTCAGCAAAAATGTGGGAGGGGTTTCTAATATACCCATTAGAAAAAAGAACACTAGACATAATAACAACAATTAGATTTTCCTACGCTTTAAATCTTAGGTATTAGGTCAGCAGTTTGCTTTCATGAGGTTGTCTGCAGGACTAAAAGGAGAGTACCTAAAATCCTGACTCATTCTCCTAGAACTATCTGACAGTTGTCTAAGTGGTGACACTTAAGATCCACATTCTATACCCAGATTCTATATCTTGAAGTATCAATAGTTAAGAGTATAATCAATGAAATATTTTCATTAATAACATAAGTATAACATAATTACATTCATGGTATTTAGGGAAGGTAGAGATGCTCTTTGATATGCCAACTATTCCCATCGGATTTTACAATACTGTGCAGCTATTTAATAAATATAGAATATAACCTATAACTCAATTATTTACATCTTCCTGTTTTATGAAGTAAAAGGAAAAAAGTTTGGAATTGCCCATGGCCCTGGGAATTTCCAAAAATGGCTTAGATATAAAATATATATTGAAAATAATACTTCTTACACTGTAGGATCTGACCTTAGGTAGGTAAAATCATAAGAGTTATCAGTAGATATTTGGTCACTTACAAAAGACTCATAGGTGCCTGAGAACAGTGAATGGTTTTGATTGGCTACCTATTAATCAAAGTGGCAATAAAATATTTAAATTAGAAGTCAGGAAATTTTATTTTGTTTGTGAATAATCAAGGATATGAAAAAAAACACACTACCACAAATTATTAAAAATTATTAAGGTGAGACAGAATCCCTGTTCTGTGAGCAGATTACACAGAATAACTTTTTACTACCTCTTGCTAAGAGCAGATGGAATTCTCTAAGACTTACTTGCAATTTTAAGAGAGAGTAAGCCAAATTCTAGTTTTACATAAATGTAATATTTGACAGAGGCTCATTCATAAGCAGCTACTTTAAAAATTATCTTATGAATAGCACCATCAAACCTGAACAAATTTGCCAAAAATTTAACCCATTATAATTCTTCTTTCTGGACTTATCATTTGCAGGGAATTATAAACCAAAGCAACTAAAATTCACTTTCTACAAATCTTCTGCAGTTGTCTGTATCTATTCACATTTATTTTTTACTTTCTTCTTTCATACTTTAGAACAACCAGACATTTTACCTTAGGATAATACTACTCTCCCCTCTCCTTTTATCAACTAAAACATATTCCATCATCTTGATTTACAATCATAGCACTCTGCCACAGTTGCTTTTAGTAACATTTCAATCACCAATATGAATTTTAACCATAACCAAAGTAACCAACTTCCACTTCACAGAGAAAATGGAGATATAGATAATTGAGACATTTTCGTCAGACCCAAGCAATTTAGCAGATTATCAAAAATCATAGTCAAATATAACATGACTTTATACATGGATTCTTTTTGTATTTTCTTAAAGTAACAGAAAGTAACATGCATGTTAGCATGAACCAAAAATAGTTTCTCTTTAGTGAACAAAAAATATTGGCCTTTGTTTCAGTATTCTATATTACTTAGAAATGATCTAAGTATCCAATAACATCCACCAACTAATTAGATTTCATGCTAATTCCAGCTCTCAAAGTTAACTAAGGGGCTTGAAAATTGTTTAAACTGATACATTACAGAAGATACTTAGTTTTATTTTTAAAAAGATTGTCAGAATTGTAATTCAGTCTACATGATTGCTATTTTTTCTCAAATTATTTTTTTTCATAAATTATGTGAGCATAATGTTAGCTTATCTAATCAAGAAACAGTACAAGAAGTGTGGAAATCCAGATTAACTAATCTTTTCATAAAAAACAAACCCAAGTCTTAAATGAAAAAACAAATAAATAAATATGTTTTATTACACTTCATACAGGTAAAAGATATATTGCTGTATTTTAAAGCTAACATTTTTAAAAGTCTAATGTTTTTTTCATAGTTTGACCTTGATTAAGTAAACTTGATTCTAAAATTGAAAGGTTTCTGATTGGCCGGTTTCTGATTGGCGGGTTTCTGATTGGCCGGTCTCTGTAGGAAGGGCTTTTTGTTTCAGAGTCTAGATCCCTTAAAGGCTTAGAACTTTAGTTTCTTTATTTTCCAGAAATTCTGGAAATTTGAGATTTACGTAAGTGCTTATCCCTAATAAATAAAAATCGAGCTCTGTTATTTTAAAAGACATCATAACAAATATTTAATACCTTTCAGAGATACGAAAATATTCTACACTCGGTCAATGAGAGTCAGTCTTTTCACTATCTCAGACACATGGAAAGCCTGCATACAAATACAAAACATGTATCAAAAATTTATTTAACTTGTTAATGAGGAAACTGCAATATAATAAACATGATTTCAAGAGCAAGCACACATGAAGAGGTACTAAAGAAAAGAAGGGCCGGGCACAGTGGTTCACACTGGTAAACCTAGCACTTTCGGAGGTCAAAGTAGAAGGATCCTTGAGCTCAGGAGTTCGAGTCCAGCCTGGGCAATATAGTGAGACCTCGTGTTTACAAAAACAAACAAAAGTTAGCCGGGCATGGTGGTACATGCCTGTAGTCCTAGCTACTTGAGAGGATGAGGAGGGAGTATCACTTGAGCCCAGGAGGTTGAGGCTGCAGTGAGCCATGATCACACCACTGCACTCCAGCCTGGGCAACAGGGCCAAACCCTGTCTTGAAAAAAAGAAAAAGAGCTGGGCACAGTGGCTTCTGCCTGTAATCCCAGCATTTGGCAGGCCAAGGCGGGTGGATCACCTGAAGTCAGGAGTTCGAGACCAGCCTGGCCAACATGTGGTGAAACCTCATTTCTACTAAAAATACAAAAATTAGCTGGGTATGGTGGCAGGTACCTGTAATCCCAGCTACTAGGGAGGCTGAGGCAAGAGAATCACTTGAACCTGGGAGGCGGAGATTGCAGTGAGCCGAGACTGCACCACTGCGCTCCAGCCTGGGCAACAGGAGTGAAACTCTTCACAAAAGAAAGAAAGAAAGAAAGAAAGAAAGAAAGAAAGAAAGAAAGAAAGAAAGAAAGAAAGAAAGAAAGAAAGAAAGAAAGAAAGAAAGAAAGAAAGAAAGAAAGAAAGAAAGAAGGAAGGAAGGAAGGAAGGAAGGAAGGAAGGAAGGAAGGAAGGAAGGAAGGAAGGAAGGAAGGAAGGAAGGAAGGAAAGAAAGAAAGAAAGAAAGTTGGAGTAAGTTGGAGTAAGATTTCTAGGTTAGATATAAAACTGATTTATGTCCTATAGGGAAATCAAATAATAATCTTAGAGCAATCTTTTGTACTAGACAAATCCTTTGCATCTCTACCCAATGAAAACCCACAAGTTAACATATAACCTCACAGCGTGGGTTCTAATCAATAGTAAATAGTATATCAAACAAAGGGGCATTCTCCCACAGAGTTAAACTACCTTTAAGTGGACCTGTTAGACAAAGCTCCCATATGATACTGAAAGGACACATGATCCTTTTTGCTTCATTTCCAATGTGTGAGTGATTTTTCATAACAATGTTTAAAGTTGGGATTCTTGATAAACTTGAGAGTTCCTATGTCTTCAACTAATCCAAATAATAAAACTTAATTAGATGTTTATCTGTGACAAAATTCATATTATTTTTCAAAAGTTCATATTTAAGCTAAACTTCAGTTGTTGTCAGATACCAACATGAAATTCCTTAAAATCCTGGAGGTCGAGGATAAATTTGATCATGAGGTTAGAGAGGGATCAAATTGATATGAGTAGTATTGGGCTTCAGGCGGCAGAGAGCATTCTAAAAATCAATACTAAAAGATATTTTTTTTTCCACATGGTAATGTAGGGCATAATTTGAGTCTAAATGGAACTCAGGAATGCCCAGACATGTCTGAAGAACTAATTAGGTAGACCACAGGAGTTGACTCCTGAGTTCTAGGGTAGAAGGAATTTTGAACAGAAGCTGAAGGAGTTTGAGAAATACAACGATTAAAAGCCCGTTGGTGTAGCACACAGCCTGACCTCAGGATATTGAAGACTCTAGGAATGGGTACCTCCCTAGTATCTTGGGGGCTTACAGCTGTGAGAGCACCAGTGATAAGCTTCTCTAACCCAGAGAGATGTGTGCTTATGGTGCAGCCCTGCAGCAATAGTAGTGAAGAGCTCTTGCCCTCAAGTAACTGAGAGCGAATAGAACCCAGTAACATAAGAAGACTATCCATGAGCTCAAATTAAGCAATTTTACCTTTAATCCCAAGATCTCCAGGAAAAATATGAGAAATACAAATCCTTGTTATATTGTGAGAAATACAAATCCTTGTATTTCTCAACACTTGAGGTGCTACAGCCACTGCATTAGCAAAGAAGGACATGAGTCCACAAAATATGGATTTTCAACACTACATAACCATTTATACCCAAAGGTAGAGAGTCTAATGAAAGAGGCAGCTATTGAGAGAAAAAAATCGGTTGAATGATTTCTGATATTTTAGAATAAAAAGCAAACTTACTGGTATGCATTTAGAAATCTAAACTTTTTCTTTTAATTTATGACCTATGCAGAACTATTAGCACATTGATAGATTTTTGTGTTTTGTTTTTGGAGAGTATTTATTAAGTGTTTTAAACAAATAAACAACAGTAGCTTATAGGGGACATTTAATTATATCTCCTTTTCCTCACTTTTGGTCAGAACATTTAATAAAAAGGAATAGGAACCAAAAAATGATGTTTGGAGTTGCCCAGGTGATAAAACAGGTTAGAGTGTTATTATTGTTTTTTTCTGGGTTCATAATTAGGTGAGTGGATGGAAGGGACATTCCTCAAAACGGAGTGAAAGCATTCTGTGAAGATGCTCCAATTCAGAGGATTGTTCAAATGTTTCATGTTCTTAATTTGGAAAGTAATTTCTGGGAGATGATTGTTCTCAGGTATTGGGCCTGCCATGAAGGATGAGGATCCTCTCCTAACCGTCCGTCCTTACCGCTTCACCACAATACTCTCTGTGCTCTGGGTTATAAAGTTGATGTGGTTTGGTTCTGTGTCCCCATCCAAATCTCCCATCCAAGTACTAACCAGGTCTGCCCCTGCTTAGGTTCTGAGATCAGACGAGAACAGTCGCTTTCAGTGTGGTATGGCCCTAGACACAAACCTCATCTAGAATTGTAATCCCCATGTATCAGGGGAGGGACCTGATGGGAGGTGATTGGATCATGGGGGTGGATTTTCCCCATGCTCTTCTCATGACAGGGAGTGAGTTTTCATGAGATCTGATGGTATAAACGTGTGGCATGTCCCCATTTGCTCCCTCTCTCTCCTGCGGCCATGTAAGACTTGCCTTGCTTCCCATTCAGCTTCTGCCATGATTGTAATTTTCCTGAGGTATCCCCAAGCCATGCAGAACTGTGAGTCGATTAAACCTCTTTTCTTCATAAATTACCCAGTCTCAGGTAGTTCTTTATAGTAGTGTGAACACAGACTAATACAGTGGTTTTACAGTTATCTTATTATTATCATTTCCTCTGGCCACCAATTCAACCCCTAACACACATGCACATATACAACATATACATACAAATATCTGTTAGAAATAAATTACATCCTCATAATTTTACACTCAACACTCCTTATCCATAAATGACATTTTCAGAGCTGTTGAATTCATTAAAACATTAGTGTGGAAGATTCCAAATGTTTCATATTTTCCTCAAACCTCTCTCAACCACAAAGAAGTTGTTGGGTTAGAACACCAACCAACCCCTTTCCCAGTCCAGCCTCCCCGATTCAACCTTGCTTCTGCTACTCCCACGAAAAATTTTAAGAGAGAAAAAACAAATATTTAGCTACACTCCATTTTATTTTTCTTTGAGTTATTGCTGTACCAGTCACAACATATCATTGATTTCTTTTGTAAAACCAACCAGGTAATAACAATTTCTGCTCTGGAATAGCTTCTTCGTTAAAAGAAAAAGGTGTTGCCCCTCTGCATTTCCTATTTTGTAATAAATTTGAGCTGCATTTTACTCATCTTTAAAATAAAAATAAAGGTCAGGTCCACTGGTTCACACTTGTAATCCCAGCAGTTTAGGAGGCCAACATGGGAAGATTGCTTGAGCCCAGGATTTGGAAACCAGTCTGGGCAATATAGTGAGATCCCCCTCTCTACAGTAAAATACAAAAATTAGCCAGTCAAGGTTGTTCATGCCTGTAGTCCCAGCTTCTCGGGAGGCTGAGGAGGGATAATTCCCTGAGTCCAAGGAGGTTGAGGCTGCAGTGAGCTGTGATTGTACTACTACACTCTAGCATGAGCAATAGAGTGAGACCCTGTCTCAAAAAATAAATAAATAAAATAAAAATAATTATGCTTCCTTGTTGTCTTGTAACATGTAACAAGAATTAACTGCATCCTTAAAATATATAGCACTCCTTAGTACCTTATAAGTAAATATAATAAATACCAAACATTACTATAACATTGGTAAGAGATTTTTCTTTATGGCTTGCTAGAAGGCAGTATGTATTGTAGTTTGCATTGTTAATAAAACTTCTTTTATAGAATTTTAAGACTTTTATTTCATATTTTTAGGAGTACTTTCATATGAAAATATTATAATTTGAAATTAGCTACAACTACTACTTTTGCTAAATAACACAACTTTCAAAAACAGACTTAAATTTAAGAGGTGTCTATTGTTCCAACTTCCTACTCAGGGCAGGCCTCATCTCTATAACCAATCTGATAAACTGTCTTCTATATCCTACTTGATTTTTCCCTGGGGACTACTGGAAGAGCAATGCATTGCATTTTAAAAATTAAAAATAAACATGCAGTGGACATGAAAAGCCAAAAGTTGGTAATGAAAAAGGTCTTATAAAATTGGCATACATCTGGCAAGACTATTAAGAATTTTAAAAAGAAGACAGAAATAAAATGGATTTGGAATAAAAAAATGCAACATAATTACAGCTTTTTTAGGCTAAAACAAAGGATGTTTAAAACTTCAACTAATTAATTTAAAACTTCAACTTCAGATCAGAATAAAAGATATAAGATTCTTCTACATGATTCTAATGTATACTTTTTTCTCAGCTAAGATTTTTCTACTCTTAAAATGACTTTAATTGTTTACTAGGGGCATAGGTATACTGTATACTTTTTTTTTTTTAGATGGAGTCTTGCTTTGCCATTAAGGTTGGAATGCAGTGGCGCAATCTCTGCTCACTGCAACCTCTGCTTCCTGGGTTCAAGTGATTCTCCTGCCTCAGTTTCCTGAGTAACTGGGATTACAAGCACACGCCACCATGCCGGGCTAATTTTTGTATTTTTAGTAGAGACGAAGTTTCACTATGTTGGCCAGGCTGGTCTTGAACTCCTGACCTCAGGTGACCTGCCTGTCTCGGCCTCCCAAAGTTCTGGGATTACAGGCGTGAACTGTGACGCCTGGCCCATACCTCATTTATTCTGTTTCCCTTTATCATGCTTCACAAATATTGCATTTTTACAACTTGAAGGTTTCTGGCAACCCTAATCAGGCAAGTCTATTGGCATCATTTTTCCAACAATGTACTCATTTTATGTGTCTATGTCACATTTTGGTAATTATCCCAATATTTCAAACTTTTTCATTATTATTATATTTATTATGGTGACCTATGATCAGTAATCATTGATGTTATTTACTACTGCAATTGTTTGGGGGCACCACAAATTGCCTTATATAAGATGGCAAGCTTAATCAATCAATGTTGTATGTGTTCTAACTGCTCCAATGACCAACCATTCCTGGTCACTGATTGATTAAGTTTGCCATCTTATTGGTTAAGTTTGCACATCTCTCTCCCTCCTTTTGAGCCTCCCTATTTTTTGAGACACAACAGTATTGAAATTAGGCCAATTAATAACCCTACAATGGCCTTTACGTTTTCCAATAAAATGAAGAGTCACAGGATGCTCACTTTAAATCAAAAGCTAGAAATGATTAAGCTTAGTAAGGAAGGTATGTCAAAAGCTGAAAAAGGCTAAAAGTTAGGCTACATGCATCAGTTAGCCAAGTTGTGAATGCAAAGGAAAGATCTTAAAGGAAGTTAAAAGTGCTACTGTAGTGAATATACAAATTATTTTTAAAAATTCAAAACGATCATAATGCTGATAGAAAGTTTTAGTGGTCTGGATAGAAGATCAAATCAGCCACAACATTTCTGTAAGACAAAGCCTAAGCCTGAGCGAGTCCTAACTCTCTTTAATTATATGAAGGCTGAGAGAAGTGAGCAAGTTGCAGAAGAAAAGTTGAAAGCTAACAGAGATCGGAGGAGAGAAACCATCTCTCTAACATAAAAGAATCAGGGAGTACTCTTGACTTTCAAGTCTTATTTAAGAAGTAGATTTCATAAGGCTATTCCTGACATATATAGTGATTCCTCTGATGGCTCTGCACAAAGTAAATTTAATGCCTTCTGGAAAAATTCACCATTCTAGAGGCCATTAAGAATATTTGTGGTTCACAGGAGGAGGTCGAAATATTAACATTAATAGGCATTTGGGAAAAGTTGATTACGATTCTTATGGATGACTCTGAGGCATTCGGTAGATAAAATAACTACAGTAGATAAAATTCAATACATAAAATAACGACAGATGTGGTAAAAATAATCAGAGATGGAAAGACAGAAGTGAAGCTTGATGATATGACTAAATTGCTGCAATTTCATAATCAAACTTGAACCAAAAAGAAGTTACTTCTTATGGATAAGTAAAGGAAGTGGTGTCTTAAGATGGGATCTCTCCTGGTAAAGTTGCCATGAACATTTTTGAAATGACAACAAATGATTTAGAATATATGTATATATTCTTTTTCTTTTCTTTTCTTTTCTTTTCTTTTCTTTTTTCTTTTTTTTTTTTTTTTTTGAGACAGAGTTTCACTCTTTTTGCCCAGGCTGGAGTGCAATGGCACGATCTCGGCTCACCGCAGCCTCTGCTTCCGGGTTCAAGTGATTCTCCTGCCTCAGCCTCCCGAGTAGCTGGGATTACAGGCATGCACCACCATGCCCAGCTATTTTTGTACTTTTAGTAGAAATAGGGTTTCTCCATGTTGGTCAGGATGGTCTTGAACTCCCGACCTCAGGTGTTCCACCCGCCTTGGCCTCCCAAAGTGCTGGGGTTACAGGCGTGAGCCCCCGTGACCTGCCATGATTTAGAATGTTATAAAAACTTGGTTGATTAAGTAGCAGTAGGGTTTGAGAAGATTGACTCCAATTTTGAAAGAAATTCACTGTGGGTAAAATGTTGCCAAACAGAATCACATACCACAGAGAAATCTTTCACGAAAGGAAAAGTCAATTGATACAGCAAACTTCATTGTTGTCTTATTTTAAGAAATTACCACAGCCACCCAACCTTTAGCAACCATCACCCTGATCAGTCAGCAACTATCAACATCAAAGTTAAGACCCTCCACCAGCAAAAAGATTACAACTCACTGAAGACTCAGATGATAATTAGTGTTTCTTAGCAATGAAATACTTTTAAATTAAGATATGTACATTGTTTTTAGACATAATACTATTGTACACTTAATAAACTACAATATAATGTAAACATAACTTTCATATGAAATGGGAAACCAGAAAAAATATATGACTCATTTTATTTCAATATTCGCTCCATTACAGTGGTTTGGAATGGAACCTGCAATATTTCCAAGGTATGCCTGTATTCAGAAAACATGCCTTAAGGAAGAACTGCTATTCACTTCTGGTTAACAATGGTTACCAACTGAGGAGCTACAAAAAAGCTTCAAAAGTTTTCATCTTAAATTATTAGATGTTTTTCAGTTTCTTGTGAAACTGTGGTTATAAAACATGGTTATTTTCTTTTACTAAAACATGCTACTATATAACTTTATCAACTGTAGGAGTGACCTGTAAACTCTGTAACTGTTCAGTTTCTATTCCTGTACTGGCATATAATTATGTGTATGCCCTTTGAAAAGAATGATCATATCCCATGAGACATGAAACTGTAAAACTCCTAGAGGAAAACAGAAGAACGTCTCCTTGACATTCGTCTCAGCAATGATTTTTTTGATTTGCATGCCAAAAGCACAGGCAACAAAAGCAAAAATAAACAAGTGTGGCTACATAAAACTAATAAGCTTCCGCATAGCAAATGAAACAATCAACAAAATGAGAAGGCAGCTTACAATTGAGAGAAAGGAGCTGCAAACCATATAGCTGATAAGGGGTTAATATTCAAAATATATGAGTACTTTACACAGCTCAATAGCAAAAAACATGAATAACCTGATTGAAAAATGAGAAAAGGACCTGAACAGACATTTTTTCCAAAGAAGAAATAAAAAATTGCCAACAAGTATATAAAAAGGTGTTCAATATCATTAATCATCAGGGAAATGCAAATCAAAGCTATAGTAAAATATCATCTCACACCTGTTAGATTATCAAGAAGTTATTATCAAGAATAACAAGCGGCCGGGTGTGGTGGCTCATGTCTATAATCCCAACCTGGGTAATATGGATCTTTACCAAAAACAACAACAACAGTAACAACAAGCAAAAAATTAGCAGGGCACAGTGATTCATGCCTGTAATTCTAGCACTTTGGGAGGCTGAGGCAAAAGGATGGCTTAAGATCAGAAGTGTGAGACCAGCTTGGCCAACATGGTGAAACCCTGTTCCTACAAAAAATACAAAAATTAGCCAGATGTGGTGGTATGTGCCTGTGGTCCCAGCTTCTTGGGAGGCTGAAGTGGGAGGACTGCTGGAGCCCAGAAGTTCAAGGCTACAGTGAGCCATGATTGTGCCACTATACTCCAGCCTGGGCAACAGAGTGAGAGACCCTGTCTCAAAAAAAAAAAAAAAAAAAAAAAAAAAAATTAAGGAAAAATAAGAAATAACAAGCATTGGTCAGGGTGAGGAGAAAGGGAAGCCTTGTACACTCTGTTGGGAATGTAGATGGATGTAGTCACTGTGGAAAACAGTATGGTGGTTCCTAAACAAATCAAAAATAGAACAACCATATGATCCAGTAATCCCTACTCTGGGTTTATACCCAAAGGATATGAAATCGCCATCTTATAAAGCTATCTGCACATCTATGTTTATTGCAGCATTAGTCACAGTAGCCAAGATATGGAAATAACCAAAGTGTGCACTGATGGATAAATGAATAAAGGAAACACTCTGTGTGTGTGTGTGTAAATGGAATGTTATTCAGCCTCCAAAAAGAAGATCCTACTTGAGGTGAGAGGTTTGTGACCAGCCTGGCCAACATGACGAAATACCATTTCTACTAAGAATACAAAAAGTAGCCAGGCGTGGTGGCGCGTGACTGTAGTCCCAGCTACTCGGGAGGCTGAGGGAGGAGAATCACTTGAAGCTGCCAGGCGGAGGCTGCAGTGAGCCGAGATCTCACCTCTGCACTTCAGCTTGGGTGACAGAGCAAGACTCTGTCTCAAAAAAAAAAAAAAAAAAAAAAAAGAAAAGAAAAGAAAAGAAAAACGAAGAGAAGGAAAAAAAAGATCCTGCCATTTGCAACACCATGGGTGAACCCAGAGCACATTATGCTAAGTGAAATAAGCAAGACACACAAAGAGAATTGCTGCATGCTCTCTTATATGTGAGATCTTTTTTTAAAAAATTGAATAAATAGAAACAGAGAGTAGAATGATAGTTACCAGAGTTGGGGGATGTGGGTTTGGGGTTGGGGGTGGAAAATGGGCGAAAGGCTCCAAAGTTACAGTTATATAGGATGAATATGTCTAGAGATTTAATGTACAAAATATGGTCAAAGAAATGAACAAAAGGAATTGTGATACCTCTACAGGTAGGGTAGGCAGGTAAAATGCAAGATATTCAGTTAAATTTGAATTTCAGATAGATAGCAAATAACTATTTATAACAGGCAAATATTGCAGGTGACATACTTATGCCAAAAAATTATTCATTGTTTATCTGAAATTCAAATTTAACTGGTTATCCTGTATTTTTATTTACTAAATCTGGTTATCTTACTTATAAACTTCAGTTTTCTAATATACGTAATGAATAGTTTGAGCACATGTTATCTAAAGTCTTTTTCAGGTTTAATGTTGTACGGTTTCTGTTACAATCAGATATTTTTAATAGAGCACAGTCATTTGCCATGCTTATTCATAATTCATACCCTGCAATACAGATGATGATACTGTTGTATTACCATTTTATTGATAAAGAAACTAAAAATTACCAAATTATTTTTTAAAATATTTTTCAGATATGGGATTTTGAATTTCCACTAATGAAACTATGATAATTGCAGAATGCCTAGCTTCAGTGAATTGACTTGATTTTGATATTTAAAATATATATTAATCCTGAAATAACTTAGGTAATTCATCGGTTTTGCTAGACTGCTATGACTGATGTCAACTGAAGCACAGAACTCACAAACAAAAAGACTGTATTCTAAAACCACCACTAGCATGCTCCACCAATTTCTTACAATCTTCAACTTCCTTAAACTTTTTTTCTTTAAGTGGCATATCTCAGAAAGAACTGGAAGAAAGTTCTTGGATGTTGAAAGAGTGTTAACCATAGCTCAGCTTGTTCTGTGGTATTGACAGATTGCAAAATTTATAACATACATAAGAATTACACCTGGACTAATGAGGCAATACTTCATTTAAATCAAAATATGTAGAGAAGAAAGGAGTCTTATATTTGCCAGACATAAAACTATATTTTAGTAGCATTCCATGTAAAAGGTCACTGATTATCACAAATAGTCCCCATGTAGTAGGAGACTGAGAAGTTAAAACTGATATGATAATTTTGAAGTCTGGATATTTTAAAAAAAAAAAAAAAAGTAAAAAGAAAAAATGACATGGTTTCCTTTAACACGGTCAGAAAAAAAAGTCTTAATCCCAGTTTTGTTTTTCATTCCAAAAATAATTATTTGTTTACTTAGTACATTCCTAGGTCTCTGAATGAAAATATTTGTTCTTTGTTGATCAAAATTATGCACTCTATTTATTACAACAGAAAATTATAAAGATCTAGAAAATATATATCACTATCCCTGAAATATACACTGTAGCCCTTGTAAATATGCAATCATATAAAAATACGTCAAACAGGAAAATCACCTTATTTAAGTAAGCTTATCCTGCTACTTACTTGTATTGTGGTAGCTGATAAATACTGTAAGCCCAGGAGAAAATACTTCAGTCAGAGATCTGCATCACTCTTTCCATTACCTTGTTAATTGCAGACTCATACCTGTATGCCAGGGATGCCTGAGTGCCCTCTATGCTAGACATTGAGCTAAGTCTGTTAACTGTGTTCTCTCATTTAATTTTCTCAACAATCTTATGGAATTGCTATTATTTTCCCAAGTTACTAGATGAGCTAAACAACAAAACCCAAAGTTCACACACTTACATATATCTAATAAGTTATATCATCATTTTCTGCCTTTCTATCATTTTTCCATTTCTACTGCAGTTACCAAGGAAAAATAATTAAAGTAGCCAATAATGAACGTTTAAAACATTAAAAAATTGTACCTTATATGTGCTAGAAGCAGTAATTTCAACATACTAGGTGGACTTTTGGCAGTGTGCTTTTCCCATCATACTATTTGTAATCCAAATATTCATTTTGTGTAATTTTCCATGTAGGGTTGCCTTTGATTTTCCTAGATTGTTGTTATTGTTGTTAGTAGAGGAAAATGCACAGTGTCATTAATTCTGCTGCAAATCTCTCATGGGGTGGACCTTGTTAGGAGTACAGAATGATCTGATTCAACTTCATCCTGTTCTGTACAGTTTTCAATGTCTTGGGTGGATCCCACAGCAGAACATGGACTAATAATAACAAGAGTTCACATTTTTATAGAGTCTTTGTTCTTGATCTGGTCAAGGGTGCTCATTCCAGAATGTATCTGAGTTTCTGACCATCTCTTAATTTGTCCTCTCTCTATTTTGCCTCCCTGATGTTCATATTCCTTAAATGAAAATGGATATGTCTACAACCTTAAACTCTCCCCAGACTGAAGTGTGTCCTTTGGGACAAGGCAGGTTCAGGTAGGCAGTACCTTTGAAGCTGGCCTAGGAGATAGAAGATCTTCAGCATGCTGCTTACACAATAATATTTATTTGCTCTGGGATAACTTTTAAGTCTGCTATGATTGCAACAAGGTAACTGTAATGCAACTGCAAAATAAAGTAAAAACCAGAAGAAATAACTTTGGATTCTAGTTTTGCTACTTTACTAGTATCAAGGCTTTGGGCAAGTCTTTGCTTCAGTTTCCAGAACAGTGAAATAGGATATGAGTGTCAATCTATGCAAGCCCTTAAGTGGCTCAAACTAGATTCAATAAGTGAGAGTGCATTGCAAGGGGCTGTATGTGACATCTTGTTATTAATAGTCCATATATATGAATTCAATAGTTTTAACACAATCAGCTTGATTACTCAACATAGATAGTGAGAAAACTCAGAGATCACAGAATATCTATAGATTCATTATAGAGATAAGGAAATTGAAGATCCCACAGTAAAGTGATTTACTCAAGGTCATTACAGAGCAAGAAGCCAGAGCTCTCAGCTTGGAGGAGGAAATTCTCTGCTTCACAGATGGCAGCTTACAGAGACACAGCTGGCTCCCATTTGTAACATTTGTTTAATAAGGGCTGCCATTACCCTCACTGGACACTTACTCTTTGCCAGAAACAGTAAATTTCCTAATGTCACCCAGATAGTAAGAGTCAAATCTAGGGATGTAAACTCAAATCTGTCTGGCTCCAGAGCCTGAGCTCTTAACCACTGTGGTACTTAGTTAACCGCACACACACTCAGCCTCCCAGGAGAACAGGCACAGGAGGGGGCAAGGAGCCCTGCCAGGATGAAATATGCTGAGACTTGTTAGGTTTTATGCCTGGAAAGCCAAATCAGTGGCTACCTGGCTCAAAGTTGTACATTTTGAAATACATGGAAACTGACAAGCAGTTAAGGCTTTAGGAAGCTCTTTAAAATAGAAAGGGAGAGATGCAGCTTCCAGTTACAGTTAGAATTGAATAGACAATGTAAAATTCTAAATACCAAGATTTAGTTAATTGTATCACACAAAATAGAAAAAAGTTGACTGTTTTATCCTTATCATTTTTTTTTTAAAGGAACACCCGCATTTGAATGGTATTTAAATTTTAAATTACCAGGGTACTTTTAACAAAACTGATACTTTAATAAAAGGGCTTATTTACTTCCAATGAGTAAGAAAATTACTGCCAATAGAATTACGGAATCCAGAAATAGAAATTTATTTGACAAAAGGATATCTTAAAGAGGGAAATGAGAAAGTAGATTTTAGTTAACTTTGTGTTGATGGAGGAGAATCTGAGCTTGAAATTTGAATGGGCACTGAAAACCCTGCCCTCTTTAATGCTCATAGCACTAAATTACATGTCTGCATGCCCGTGCACGTTTCTCCAGGCCTCACCTCTATTCTGGAATGTGTGCATATTAATAAAGAGTTTCTTTTTAGCACTGAATATGATAATATAGAAATATAGCACCATTTTAAGAGATAGTATACCAAACTCAGGCATTTCTTCTTCTGATACTTAGAACTGAAAAACTGTTTATATTTTGGGAGAGCAGCAAAAGGCTACACTGATTATTGACCAACTTCCTTAAGATTTTAAGTTGATTGACAGTCACAAAAATAGTACTGATGAGCCCAGTGGTCCCTGAGCCCCTCAAGGACAAAGGCAGTATCTTTGTGATCTTTGTTTTCCTAGCCCAATTCTTGGTATAGCAGATATCCAATAAAATGCTCCTTTGATTGAAATAAAATTTAATTCATGAATATATAGTCCTCTTGGAAGTTCTATTCTAAAAAATGTTCAGTGATTTTTCATGTTTCAAAATATAAAATATGATGAGTTAAAAACTGATTAGAATTGAGAACAAAGCACATCTATTTTGGTTCTTTCAATCTCTAGAAAAATGACCCTCCAGAAGAGAAAAGGTATATATATATTAAAAAAACTCTGTAATTCCAAATATAGGACCATGAAGAGTGTAATTCATATTTTCCCTTTAAAAATGGTATTGCCGGGCGCGGTGCCTCACGCCTGTAATCCTAGCACTTTGGGAGACTGAGGCGGGTGCATCATGAGGTCAGGAGATCAAGACCATCCTGGCTAACACCAAAAATACAAAAAAAATAGCCCGGCGTGGCAGCGGGCGCCTGTAGTACCAGCTACTTGGGAGGCTGAGTCAGGAGAGGGGTGTGAACCCGGAAGGCGGAGCTTGCAGTGAGCCGAGATTGCGCCACTGCACTCCAGCCTGGGCGACAAGGCGAGACTCCATCTCAAAAAAAAAAAAAAAAGTATTGTATTTATTTTCTTCAAGCTTTGATATCAAAGTGAATACTGAACTTCATACAAGAAAAACAGGGATTTATTCATACTTTAGGAATAAATTAGTCAAATATGACTTTTATTTCTTCTGTTAAACAATATAAAATAACTGGATAAAAATATCTCCCACACTCAATTACTCTACAAAAAATATTTGTTATCTCTGGTACTTAAAGAAGGGGCATGCATTAAACTTGAAAGTATGAATAAATGTATTACCACTTCATTTAGGTATGTCATTTAACTCACATATTAAAATAGATATGATGAGAGTTAAAATGGCTACAATTATTATGGTTATTAAAAACTACATAAACAATACAGCCTTTAGCTATTATATTTGACTTTGAAATGTTTAACAATTGGCTTTAGTTTCAATGGACAAAACTAATTCTGTCAGTTTTTATTATAATTGCATACACTGGACATCAAAGTAAACATTTAATCATTTAAGAGTTGTTAACAAGTGTTCATATTTTCCTTTGTATATTTCGAACTTCAGTGCAAAGAAGAAAACAGTTCTCAATGAAACAAAATCAAATATTTTTTCATGAATAGACATTTCTGTGTTAAGGAAACTATACTATTTCAACAAACATATCTGCTGAGTTTATTTATTCTTACCTATTAATTGTTGGTCAGTTTGAAAAAAGGCATTAAAATAAGATTATGAATTGGAATAGGAGGAAAGGGAAAAGGAGACATACCAATGACAAAGATAAATACAATTACAAAACCTGGCCCAGGATTTCTGACAGTCAAAGAAAATATTTTTGTTATTTTGGGATAAAGTTCTCATGCAGCATTTATATAGGGAACATCAAATTCTAACAACGCTTTCTATGTGTTAATACACGTAGAAATACTCTGTAAATTATGAAAGCACTACACAGAGATGAAAAGATAATTAACTATTATGCATATATTACTGGATTGAGACTAAAGCTACAATTCTGACTTTCAGCTCCCTGTTTTCATCAACAAAGTCTTATGCATAAATAACATAACATATTTGTCTGAGATTGGGCAGCTTCTCTGAAATACAAAGTCTGAAATAAGACTTTCATTAAAATTGAAATGCAACAACCCTGATCTTGTTATATAAAACCACAAACACACACAGTCTAAGAAGACAGAAAATAAACACTTCTTTTAGGTTGTAATGTGCAAAGGTGAAATGCATAGAAAGATATTAATGACCTTTGAAGTGTAATTTTTCAGTTTTAAATAAAGCTTTTCAAGTGGTACTTAGAGTGGAATAAAAACATATTTAAAATAAGCATTTATAAACGTTTTCATTGTTCCAAATAGTTTACAAAAATTTTAGACAAACTCCAACCATTATGACCCACTTTAACATGCCTGTCTGCTTTTTATATAAGCACACAGGTATTTATTAAGCATGTAAACCTCCTTTCCATTTATTACTATCCAGCAGGATTCCGAAACCTAGATTATTATTCAGAGAGATATATAGCTAAGTGAACCTTCCTTTGGCATCATTCTACCCATTGATTTTGGCACTAACCCCATCAGGTAACCATGTGAAGAATAAGTCTTCTTTCCCTAGTAGGACAAACTCACCTTCCATCTGTTCCATTTAAAATGGCCTACCAGCCCCTTTGAGTTGAAGTCTTTCCCTGACTCAAGTTCCTTTTAGGATTCTCCTGAGGAGGGAAGGCCTGAAGGTTTCCTTCACTCTTTTATTCAGTGCACACATATTGGTGGACAGTCTCCAGTGTTCTGGGCTATGCTTTCAGGAGACAAAGGGTAAGACGTGGTCCTTTAAGGGCACAGTGGCTCACACCTATAATCCCAGCACTTTGGGAGGCCAAAGCAGGCAGATCACAAGGTCAGGAGTTCAAGACCAGCCTGGCCAACATGGTGAAACCCCCATCTCTTCTAAAAAATATAAAAAATTAGCCAGGCGTGGTGGCACACACCTGTAGTCCCAGCTATTCAGGAGGCTGAGGCAGGAGAATCGCTTGAACCCTAGAGATGGAGGTTGCAGTGAGCCAAGATCGGATCACTACACTCTAGCCTGGGCGACAAGAGCAAGACCCCTTCTCCAAGAAAAAAAGAAAAAAAAAAAAGAAAAAAAGAAAGATTTACAGCAACTGTGATTATTATTTTGCTAATCATTGGCTACAGTGAGGATAGCTTAGTACCATATGTGAAGACCACCAAGCTTGGTGGTGCTCTTAAGTGGTTTTGCCCAACATGAGCTTATTTCTTGGTTATGTGGATTCTGTTGTAGGTCCTGGGACTCTCCAGGGCAGCTGTGCTCCGGGTGATAGTTTAGCATTCCAAGAACCTTGAGTCTTGTGTCACCTTCATTTTAATACATGCTTTCATGATTGTAGCAGCAAAGGAAGGGAACATAGAGACTCAAACACTGGCTTAAGTAATTTCACCAGGAAACAAAGCATTTCATGTCTGTTCACATTTCCACTTATCAAAGTCACAGGGTCATACCTAATTTCCATGGGGTGGAGTATATATTTCTCCCTAGGACCAGAAGGAGGAGAGCAAAAAGTGGTGAGCACTGAAAATGCCTTCAGCGGTTATGAAATGTTATGAAAATGTTTTATGACTAAGATAAGGCCTAATCTTACTAGTATTAGGGTCCATAATATTACTAGTATGTCATACATTAAGGCTGAAACTAATTAAAGATTTAATCTTGTCTTGTGATTGAAAGTTATGGACTTTCAAGTAGTTTCACTGTTACTCAATATTTGCATCATTGTCTGTGCAAGCAACTGTAAAAGCTTGCACAGCTCCGTGTTCAGAAGCATAAATGATTCATGAAATTGTTTAACTAGAGTTATTGTTTAAAGACTAAAACCCAGAGGTATTTAAATAAATTGCTTTACTCTTAGTTAAAATCTGTAAAAGCAACTTTTTCTAATATGATTCCAGTATTGCAATCCAAATGAGTCATGTGTTTTTCTTTTCATATTTAAGATGCACTGAAAGGACTACATTATGCAGTGAAAGAAAGAAATACCAGTGCCTGTGTATGATAGACAAATGGCACATTGCTAGGCATTTAGTTCAGCAATCTTTTTTGTTGCTGAAATGGATAAACAACTAAAGGAGCATTAAAATCAATTTAATTTTAATACCTGCCAAATGTTATTCTATCAGTGGCTAACACAGGTTTATTACTTGATGTTAGTACTACAACAGAAGTCCCCTGCAGGATGTTCCTTCATGTAAGATCTCTCCATCAGTTTAATCCAAATATGTTTTTAAAACTGTAATTTTAAGTTGATTTCTTAATGTCACATGGTTTTCTGAAAACACATTTTTGGACCCATCAGAATGGCTCGCATCTTAAAACAATGGGCACTTATGAAAAATATAAAATATGTAAATAATTAGGGTGGTGCAAAAGTAATTGCGGTTTTGTCATTACTTTTAAAAATGGCAAAACCCGCAGTTACTTTTGCACCAACCTAGTACCAGTCTGTCAGGTGTAAAGAATCATGTAAAAGGCATGCACGTGGATACTAAAACGTTCAAACAAGCACACATCTGTGTCTGATTCCTTTACCCTTGTAAAACTTCCAATAAGTGAATACAATCTATCAGTTAATTCTTAGTTTATAGACTGTCATCAGACATTCTGTTGTCCAGTTCTCATGTCAGAGCTATTATAGGCTTTTACAAAAAATGCCTCTGAAGACAGGGCAAGCTTAAACCTGCCATCAATTAGAAAGATCTGTGTCACAGGTGCACTTCTAAAAGAATGGCAATCTTAGAGGTCAAGTTAAAAACACAAATTAAAAAAAAAAAAAATCCTGGACGTCGAGGGTCAGACTCCAGGGAGGGCAAGCTGCAGGTCCCACTCTGCGAGTTTCTGTCCTCATTCCGCGGAGGTCCCAGTCCTTCCCGCGGATCCTGGCAAGGCAGGTAACCTCCCTTCCCCCCAACCTGTCCGCCTCGGGCGCACCAGCCTTCCCCAAGCGCAGCCCTAGCGGTGGGAATGGGAACACCTCGTCTGGGAGCTTCCTTTCGGTTCAGCTTCCCCAGCCGGACCCCAAAGACCCGAAGCCCTGGGGGAAGGAAATTCCAACTCGCTCCCGGCCCACCCCCGCCCCGTTCCTCTCTCCGGCTCGCTGCTTCCCTCGCTCCGATGCCGCCGAGCTCGTCCCCACTTCTGGGCGGCAGTGCTGCAGAGGCGGCGGCGAGCTCCCGGACTCCGGGCAGGGAAATGGGGCAGGGTGAGTGAGAGAGCGGGCTCCAGCGAGGCCCCCAGCGCCCAGCGAACGCCCGCACCCCGCCCGCGGGACAGGGGAGGCGCTGAGTCGGCCCTGCCCGCGCTGGGCTGAGCCTCGCAGGGGTTGCCGCTTCTCCATTCAAGTCCTGGCTTGAGAGCCGAGCGGCAAGAGCGCGGGCCGGGGGAGGGAAGAGTAGGAGAGGAAGCCGCGAGGGAGAACAGGCGAGCTACTGTCTCCTTTGGGAAAGAACGTAGGAGCCTTGGGTGGGAAAAGAGAGATCAGCCCTTCCAACTTCTTTTAGGGAAAAGTTTTCCCAGGGCGTTTTGTTTGTGCAAACTCGGCCGGAGGAGCCTGGGAGTGCGCTGCCGGCGTGGCGGCGGTGCCTGTCCGCCCGGCCCCGTTCCTCTCCCTCCCCGAGAGGCGCCAAATGGCTACCCAGTAAACCCCACGGGGCGGGGGCTGCACCGCCGCCGCCTCCTCTGCGGTGCTCTGGGCGCCCGCTAGACCTTGCAGCGACGGCGGCGGCGCCCGCGGGCTGGGAGCCGGGGCCCGCAGGTGGAAGCGCACCCGGGAGGCGGGCCGGCCCGGGCTGGGGCAGCGCGGGCGGGCTCTTGACGCTCAGCCAGCTTCGCTCCGGCCTCGGGAAGGCGCGCGTCCCGCCCTGACCCGCCGGTCTCTCCCACCCCAGCAGTGACGCGCCGCCTGGGAGCTGGAGCCCGCGCAGCGCCCCGCAGGGCGATGGACGGCCGAACCCCGCGCCCGCAGGACGCCCCAGTCGGGTAAGCCCAAAGCGCCGCGCCGCCCCTCACTGGGGAGGGGGAGGACAGCGAGGATAGCGAGGCCTCGGCCGTTTCACCTGGCTGGCAACTCGCTGCCCTGCCGGCGGCCTGACTCACTGGCTGTCCTCCACGCGGCTGGGGAGGCTGCTTCCTCCCGGCCTTCTCGGAGGCCGCCCGGGCGGAGGGCTCGGGTCGTTTCTGGTTGCCTTCCTACCGGGGCTGCCCTGGGTTGCTGAAGGCCAGCTGAATGCCAGGAATTGGGTGAGGAGTCCGAGAGCAAAAATTGTAACAAAGGGGCCCTTGTTTGGGCTCTGGGGGAGCGGTGGACGATACCTGTAAGTGAGCTCCTGGGGAGGGAGGGCAAAAGTTTCCTTGGCCATGGGCTGAGACCCAGGCAGGTGAGCAATGTCAGGGTGACTGTAAGGAGTGGGCTTTCTGCAGGCGGTTGGAGGGGGACACGAGGGTGTGCCAGCTGTCAGCCCGCATGACAGTTCCGGGAGCGAGCGGGGTGCGCGCCTCTGATTGGGGGTGTGTGTGCCTGTGGCCAATTGCTGGTGCCAAAACCCAGGGCAAATCAGATTGCAAACAACTCTACTTTTCTTTTTATCCTCACATGTTTGAGAAGAGAGGAAGGGGCTGTCACATGGTGAGTTAATGTTAAATGAGGCATGTCTTCCTGCCAGATATGCTAATAGTCACCTTGCTAAGCGTTTGAGTAAACAGCAATGAGAACAGGTAGTTCTGCAAGAGATGAAGAAAACCCGAAATTAACCTTGGTCTTGGTAAATAGTTCAGGAGTAACCTGGATGCTAGTTGAGCTTCTGAAGTGGGAAACTCATTTGATGTAGTACAACTTTTTTTCCCCCCAGCGTAAGTGTTCCTCCAACAGTTTATTTTCTTAGTTAATCTGAACGCAGAAATGCCCAATTGAGAATATGAGCATTCCAGAAATAGAAACGTTAAGGAAAAATCGACGTTGTCACTAATGAATGAGACTTGTACAATTTTCCTGATTTAAGAGTGTAGAAGTCATTTTTCCCTGGAACATGACAGGCGTTTCCTTAGAAGCAAGTCACAGCATGTTTATTCATCAGAGACCATGCGAACATTGGCAGTTGTCTAGAGGAAACATGGAAAAGTCTCAAAGCAACATGACTAATCTAAAAGATATTTAGTATAATTTTTACATAGAGGAAATGTAGTGTGTGAATTAATTATTTCATTTTGCTCCAATTAACTTTCTCCTCTCTGCAAATATTCCTCTCGCTGTTGACTTTCATTTCTTTCCCCAGGTTTTTCGTTGTTTAAATATTATCATATATCCTTACATATATTCTCACATTAGGGTGAGTAAAGAAATATATTGGTAGAAAGATATTGAGCATACAAGCAAGGTTCCTAAGTGGAGCTGCAGAATTATGTGAATTGATGATGAGACAGCTGTCAGGATACTGAAATGTATTCAGGGATTGCAAAATAAAATAGAATTAAATCGGATTTGGAAATGGATTAGGTTAAGGTACTTTAAAAAACAAGAAAGAAAAACATACCTGCTTTCACAAAATACACCCATGGGTGTTCAGAAGTCACTGGGGACTTTAAGTAAATGGGTGAGGTCAGGTGGCTCTGTGTTGAAGAAACAGAAAAACACTTTTTGCTGGCAAGCATAACTATAGTAAGAACCTTCAGACTTTACTCTTGGTATTTTATTTTAATGTAGAGACGAGGTCTTGCTGTGTTGCCTAGGCTGATCTCAAACCCCTGGCTTCAAGCAATCCTGTAACCTTGGCTTCTCAAAATGTTGGGATTACCAGTGTGAGCCAGTGCGCCCAGCCACTTTTGAGAATTTAAAGGTTAAACTGATAAGTTATTTTCTTAAAAAGGAAGTACAAAAGAGCTTTATCTAATTTGTCAAACATTTTTAAAGGACTTTTGCCCTCCCCTTTTCAAATTTAAGTAGGGAAAATGTGTCAACACCTTATCTAAAATAACACAGTAGTTCTATCATTTTACCTGACATTATTTTATTCAGAGAAGTGATCACTACCTGAAAAATATCAACATTAAAAAATTACCTCTCTACTTCATTTGTCTTCTTTCACTTGTCTAACTTGTCCTTTGGCATATGCCTGTCATATAAGATTTGTTGAATATTTAATATTCAGTATTGCCTCTGTTCTTTCTCAAACACCCAGAATATAAAAGGTTTAAATTGGGGGAAAAATATCTAGACAAGGGTATTTTGGAGGTGGCAGACAGGAATCTTAATATGTTATAATTGTTAGGTTTTGGAGGAAAATTTCTTGCTATAAAACTGACTAATTATATCATAACTCATTACTTTAATAGACAATGAAGCCTAGTTTAGTCTTTATCCTTGGATATTACTGTTGGAAAGAATTCCTCTGTAATTTTCCAAGTTTTACATTGTTGTAACATGTCATTTTAACATAACTCCAAGTTTTGTTCTCCACATTTTATAAATGAGACTCTGAAGCTCAGAAACAGTGAGTGAGTGTGTTGAAGTCCCAGCAAATTAGTAGTAAAACCAGAAGAAAAACTCTAAGTGCCTAGTTCATTTTGTTAATTGCTTTTAATCTTTTCTTGACCATGGTATGATATAACAATCTACATTTTAACAGATAACTTATATTTAACCATTAACTCTGTAATATTTTAATACATTTCAGGAAAAATGTAGTTGATATCCTGACTTTTATTAATTCTATGATAAATTAGCCCATTTGGGGAATGATTGATTATTTTAGGAAAATAAAATTGTTTTATGGCCTCTCAGCTGCTGCTTTTTCTTTGAAACATTCTAAATAATAATTGTAACATCAAAAGGGATAGTTTGAAGGTTTTTTGGTGCCTTCACACATTTAACTCGCGTTTAGCGTTCTACGACATTGTGAGTTATGTGGGTTGGGTGTCCTTTTCTTTTCAGTGGAAGCGACGGTGCAAAGAAATAGTGGCTGCCTTAGGGTGTGTGCTGGTGAAATCCCTGCCTTGAAAGGGTCTGATCCTGTGGTCATCTCGAATGTCTTTCATTTTGGCCTCCATTGTACTGCTTTAATCCCTTACCATTCTAGATTAGATCCCTTTCTTTTGAGACAGGGTGGAGTCTTGCTATGTTGCCCAGGCTGACCTTGACTTCTTGGGCCCAAGTGATCCTCCCACCTCAGCCTCCAGAGTAGCTGAGACTACAGTCACAAGCCACTGTGCCTGGCTTTAGCTCCCTTTCTTAATATCATGCAGAAGTATCCACTTTATATTTGTTGTTCTGTATCTTATGGGCTTCTTTTTGACATTTGTTTTGAGGCTAAGAGTTTAGATGTCAAAAGACATTGAGTCACAACGGTTTCAGTTTTCCTTTGAGAAAAAAGTTTGCATGCAACTTTGTGTGTATTCAAATGTAATATGTACATTCTTATATATTTACATATTTTATGTATACTATATGTATACATACATAGATACTCCTATCTAATTCATGTGTGTGTTTTCATATGTATGTGAAAGTTGACTGGCTTAACTTGCATAGTGATCTAGATGAAAAATGATAAATCATTTTTGTATTTGTTTCTACGAAGTGGAAATCCTAGGTTGGTTTGCGTTTTTTTGTAGAGAGCAACACTGTTGGAGACCCTTGTTGGAAAATTGAAATGCTGCATTGGAAAAGAGAGTGATAGCCAAAAGTGATTTCCTTCTCTAAGGTGGATATCCAATTAGTAAAGTTATTTAAGTTTCCTATGTTAGTACTTAGTAAAGTGACATTAATCTCTTAGAAAAAGCAACATGATTGCTGACATCAACTTGGGTGCTTATCTTTGGAACTAGTGCTTACGTTCTTTACTTACCCAGATATGCTTTACAAAAAAAAATCCTTCGAAACTTAAATGTCAAAAGCTTAATTGACCTTGCTCTGAGGGATCTTAATGTTTTGATTCTGAAGCACATTTTCAGGAATGTACAGGGGGAACAAAAGCTCTCTATCATTTTGCAGCTTTGGAGCTATGGGGTTAATTGAAGGAATACGAAAAATTAAAGAATGATTTAACAGCTGCTTTCTTAAGCTTTCGTTAGGGAGCGTTATTGGTTCTAAAGTTTCACCGATTGTGTGAACTGAGTTCTTGAATACTTAGAAGTTAAGTGACTTTTCTGAAGTTTCAACATGAGAGTCATCTGGGGTGCTTTCACGCTAATTCTTGGGCTCTCACACCCCCGCCCATTCTGATTTTAATTCTCCTGGTCTGGGACCAGGGGATGGCTAGTTTTAAAATGCTGCTCAGGTGATTGTAGTGTGTGACCAGATTTGAGAATCATTGATTAAGTAGATATCAACAGCTAACATGGAGCTGATGCCAAAAAGAGAATAGAGGCTGTTACTAATCATTTGTAAGGAACTCAAGATTGTAACTTTAGCATTATTTTGCCTTTTGAAAGATTCCATGTAGGTGCTTTACAGTATTATTTTTAAAGCTTTTGCTGCTTCTTTTTGAATAAGTGTATTAATTTCATTTTACAGTGAATGAAACTGAGGATCAGAAAGCTTAATTAACACATTGAAGGTCATACAACTCTAAGGAATGGAAGAGTATTAGAAACAAGCTCTGATTCCAAACCTATGCTTTTCATAGGTCTATGTTTTCTACCATGGATTATACTGAATGGCTAAAAATGATTTTTATTTAAAGTGGCCTTATAAAAGCATTATCTTGATTCTTTGTAAAATCATGTTTATATTTTATATTTAAAAACTACAAATTTCAATGTATATAAAATGTCTAGCATTTAAAAGGAGATTAAATATTGGGTTATGTCTTCAAAGTAATGTGTAACATATTCCTGTGTTTGGTATGATGTAATTTAACTCATAGTAAACTGGCAGTTTTTCTTCATCATATGACAAAGTCTACACTTACGTTTTGATATTAGGCAGCTATTAAATGTATAATAATATTTCAAAAGTAGGATTTTTGATTACTGAATAAGAAAAATGAAATTATGTGTTAAAACAGTGCAATACTTGTCCTTCAAAATCAGATTATCTCTACATGAATTAGAGGATATTGAATAACAATATTATGACCTTATATTTTTGGTTTATATTTAACCATTAACTCTGTAATATTTTAATACATTTCAGGAAAAATGTAGTTGATATCCTTATCCTCACTTTTATTAATTCTATGATAAATTAGCCTATTTGGGGAATGACTGATTATTTTAGGAAAATAAAATAGTTTTATGGCCTCTCAGCTGCTGCTTTTTCTTTGAAACATTCTAAATAATAATTGTAACATCAAAAGGGATAGTTTGAAGTTTTTTTGGTGCCTTCACACATTTAACTCGTATTTAGTGTTCTACGACATTGTGAGTTATATGGGTTAGGTGTCATTGAAATGCCAGATGTGTTAATGTAATAATAAATGCCAAACTTCATGTTATTAAGACAACTACTTTTAATTAATTAGTCAAAAACTCCTGAACCCTTACTTTATATAAAACACATTTTTCTAGGCACTGGGAAATAGGCTTCTAATCTTAAGAGCTTCACTACAGAAATTATATGTATCTGTAAGAATAAAAGGAACATGATATTAGTGTACAAATGATACTTTGTTACTGGCTTAAAACATTATGTCTATGCTTAGAATTTAAAATGCAACAGCCTAACTTATGGGTCAGCAAACTATGGTCTAGCCAACTATGTCCTGAAAGTCAAAACAGCCCTCTACCTGCTTTTTTCCCCCCTTTTTCTCCTTTTTTTTTTTTTTTTTTTTTAATTGTGGTAAAATGCGCATAGCATAAAATTTGCTGTCTTAACCATTTTTAACTGCATGGTCATTGGTGTTAAGCACATTCATATTGTTGAACCATCACCACCATTCATCATTATAACTCCTTCATCTGGCAAAACTGAAACTCTATACCCATTAAACAGTAACTTCCCCATTCCACTTTCTCCAGCCCCTCAACAACCGCCATTCATCTTTGCCTCTATGATTTTGACTACTCTAGGTACCTCTTACAAGTGAGATCAAAGTCTGTTTTTGACTGGCTTATTTCATGTAATGTCATATGTGTTGTAGTATGTATCAGTACTTTATTTCTTTTTATAGCTGAATAATATTCCATTATATGTATAGACCACATTTTGCTTATCTTTTCATCCGTAAGTGGATATTTGGGTTGCGTTCACATTTTAGTTATTGTGAATAGTGCTGTTGCTATGAATATGGGTGTACAAATACCTCTTGAAGACCCTGCTTTCAGTTCTTTTGGGTATGTCGTTAGAAAGGCTGGATCATATAGCAGTTTTATTTATTTATTTTGAAGAACTGCCATACTGTTTTTTGTTTGTTTGTTTGTTTTTTACAGTGGTTGTACCATTTTACATTCTCACCAAAAGTACACGAGGTTCCAATTTCTCTTCACCACCTTTTATGTTATAGAGCTCCCCCCACACTTCCCCGTAGCTGCCGTCCTAATGGGTATGTGGTAGTATCTCATTGCATGTTTGATTCCTGTTTCCCTAACGTGTAGTTATTTGGAGTACCTTTTCATTGGCCATTTGTAAATCATCTTTGGAGAAATGTCTGTTCAAGTCCTTTGTTTTTTAATCTGTTTGTTTTAATTCTGTATATATTCTGGATGTTAATCTGTTATCCTCCACCCGTATTTATAGAGTTTTACTGGCAAACAGCCACCTATGCTCATTTGCATATTATCCTCCAACCGCTTTGACATTATAGTTGAGTAGTCCAGATAAAGACCATATGGCCTGCAAAGCTAAAAATATTTGCCCTCTGGCTCTATACAGACAAAGTTTGCTGACCCACTGGCCTAATTTATAAGATCAGTAAATGAACTAGTCATTGTTTAATTAAAAATTTATTGTATACAGGAGACTTCTAAGTATGAACTGAAATGTCGGTTAAAACAAATTTATTTATTATCTGTATGGAGTGAAATATATCTTATACTAGGGGATTTTGCAGAATGGAGATTGGTGATTGATTCCTTTTTCACGTAAAGACTAGACTTGGCTGTTGGCAAACATTTTAGACTTTTAACATTTATAAGATATTAGAATATATTTTAAAGAGAATTCCAGACTTCTGTGCCAGAGAAACTTTAGAAAAAATGACTGATATAATTAAGAAGATATTTAGAAACGAATGTGCATAGGAGGAAGGTGGAAGGAGTTCCTATCTAGTTTTTTGAGTCTAAAAGTCGAAATGTCTTTATAATTTCCAGCAAGTATTTTTATTGTTGTTCAAGATTCTTCATATACTCAAGCTTTTGGTGTTCTAACATTAGTATGATAGTTGTTATGAGATTTTTTTTATGAGTTTGCTTTGCTAAAATATTCCCCCCATCTGCTACAGTAAAAACAAACTAAAAGTATGAGAGAAAGAAGTTTCCCATGACTATTTATAAAAGGCCAAACGTCTTCAGTTTTGCATACAAACTTCATATCTGAGGAATGAATCCTTTGGAAAAGATTCTCAAAGATTGGCTAGTCTTTAGAAAAATGGTAGAGTGAGCATGGGTAATTTATTTCATATAATTTAAGTTCGCTGTGCTGTTTATAAATTTAAATATTTTAAAACTGTTGACTTTAGATGTAAGAAATCTGTGGAGTTGAATTTTGGAGCATTTTGGCAAAGTGCTTTAATTGGAATTGTCATCTCAGTATGAAGGCAGCAAAGAATGTAAAGGCAGGAGATATGGCCTATTAAGCTCAACTCACAGAAAGTTGAAAACTTAGTTCTATTTGTAGCTTGTAGCTATTTATTTATTTATTTATTTATTTATTTATTTATTTATTTTTGAGACAGGGTCTTGCTCTGTGGCCCAGGCTGGAGTGCAGTGGCACAATCTCAGCTCATTGCAGCCTCTGCCTTCCGGGCTGCAGTGATCCTCTCACCTCAGCCTCCCGAGTAGCTGGGATTACAGGCATGTGCCACCATGCCCAGCTAATTTTTGTACTTTTTGGAGAGATGTTTTCCAGCCTGGTCTCAACTTCCTGGCCTCAAGAGATCCTCTCACCTCAGCCTCCTAAAGTGCTGGGATTATAGACATGATCCACCGTGCCGGGTTTGTAATGTGTGTGTGTGTGTGTGTGTATGGTTTTTTTTTTTTTTTTTGAGATGGAGTTTCACTCTTGTTGCCCAGGCTGGAGTGCAATGGCGAGATCTCGGCTCACCACAACCTCCATCTCTCAGTTTCAAGCAATTCTCCTACCTCAGCCTCCCGAGTAGCTGGGATTACAAGCACGCACTACCATGCCCGGCTAATTTTGTAGTTTTAGTAGCCACGAGGTTTCTCCTTGTTGGTCAGGCTGGTCTGAAACTCCTGTCCTCAGGTGACGCGCCCACCTCGGCGAAAGTGCTGGGATTACAGGTGTGAGCCACCGTGCCTGGCCATTTGTTGGGCCATTTGTAGTTTTTAATTCCTCAATTGAAATCAGAGCTATATAAACAATTATTATTTGTAATATAAACAATTATTTTTTAAAAGTATGGTTTAATAGGACAGAGGTTTTCTTTTGAAATGACCTCAGACTTGTAGAAAATTCCTTTGGACGTAAAGGTGTAAAAATACCATATATTTGAGAATAGCCAAAGTGTTTCAGAAGCAAGCCTCTGAAATGTGGTTAAATAAGAAGCAGAGTTATAGTAGTTTGGATTCAAAATATGGTTGTACTTATAAAATCTGATGTTTTAAAATATGGTGTGTAGGTTGACTTTAAATAGGATTGAATGCTAAGGCATCGGAATATGTCTTTAAAATAATATTAATCATTAGAAAAATTACATTGTTTCTCAGTGTGATTAATTTGAGGGATTAACACCAAGTAGTTGGTAGGCATTCTGGTGTATTTTTAAAAATTAAATATACCTTTTTACCTTATAGCCTAAAGTAAAGCTTTACATCATGGCTTCTGTAATTACAACAACATGTATTTGTAAGGAAGTAGAGTTAAGATGCTCAAATCTAGGTGAGACATTTATCTACAGTCCTTGAGGATTCCAGCTCTCAAATCTGCCTTCATACACATGCACACATAGTATTTCTGGAGAAATGGAAGCGAGGAAGTATTAGATGATCCCAAGGGGAGCAGCAGGGGCTGAAGCCAAAGTTTTAATAGCTACCACAGTTGTGTATTGATTGAGATGTGCTGGAAAAACAGGAAATTGAGCTGCTAAACGGGAAAATGACTACTATCCTACCATTCCCAGACCTGACTGGATGTGCCACAGTTTCTAGGCCAGTTAGCCATAATCAAGATAATTACAGGAGTCATTGAATTCATTTTCTCCTTTGTGCTAAGATGAATGCAAGTTACACACAAAATGGAAGCCTCCGAGGGTAGAGCAACTCTCTCTCTTTTTTTATGCCTGATAGTCACTTGCTGTATCACTGCTTTAATAGAAGTAGGAGAGAGACAGGGTCACTGTCTTGTAGGACAGTATCTGTATTTCCTGGTCTATGGCAGCTCCTATAATTCTCAGGTATCCGTGATTCAGTAATTGGTGGCAAACTCCTGAGCAAACTGTCGTACCACACTGTGGGGGTGAGTTCTTCCTGTCTCTTGCTCCTACATAAGATGTGTTGTTCCCCATTTCCAGATAGCAGCTAGGTGCTTTAACTTAAAACAAAACAAAACAAAATATTGTTTCTGTGCTTCAGGAGAGCAAAGCTGAAAGTGGTAGAAAAAAACATCAGCAGGTGAAAAGAATGTTTAAATTTTATTTATTTCTACTAGATAACTTAAGTAAAATTTAAATGATCCCTACTAGGTAATTTAAATAAAATTTAAAATAAAATTTAATAACATTTTAAATGTTAAAATAAAATTTATTTTTATTTTTATTATTATTTTTTGAGACAGAGTCTCACTCTGTTGCCCAGGCTGGAGTGCAGTGGCTTGATCTCATGAGGTTCACTGTAACCTCTGCCTCCCAGGTTCAAGTGATTCTCCTGTCTCAGCCTCCTGAGTAGCTGAGACTACAGGCATGCACCACCATACCTGGCTAATTTTTGTATTTTTAATAGAGATGGTGTTTCATCTGGTGGCCAGGCTGATCTCGAACTCCTGACCTTGGGTGATCCCCCTGCCTTGGCCTCCCAAAATGCTGGGATTACAGGCATGAGCCTCTGTACCCTGCCAAAAATAAAATAAAATTTTCAATGTTCCTGATCCTATGATATCAGTCTTTTCAGTTTCCTCTTTCTCTGAAAGTAGGTAAACTTTATTGTGAATATTATCTATGAACTTTGTTCCTCCCTTTAGGAAATTGAGATTTGACTTTGATTGAATGAAAAATATTTAATGGTAGTAATCTGAAAAGAGGAAATGTACTCATATTTCCTCTCACATTTGAATTGGGATGAGTTTTATATCTAGAATCTATTCCACTTTCTAGTTCACTTCACTTTACCATACATCATTTTGAAATACAATCTAATCTGAAACAAACAATATTCAAGAGTAATTTACACCACAGGTTTGTGATTCTATGTAGAAATATGTAGGAAATTCACTCTTAGATGATGCTAAGAAAATATAGTCCTGAAGTTTGTGCTGGTATCCTTGTGAAACCTAGAAACATATTTCCAACACTAATTTAGTTACACGGTTATAAGTTGTATAATCTTAAATTTATTGAGGAGAATTTTTACAGCTTTCCAATCAAATTCAAGATTCATATATATATGTGGGGTGCAACACTTTGAGATTTGAGATTTTCATTTTTTGTGTATCATTTAGGACACTAAGGTTATGCATGTTTGAATTAGTGGCAGTTCTAAAAATTATCTGAGGATTTTGAATATTTACTATAATTTTTGATAACCCAAATTCATTCTTTTTTGTTGACAGCAGTGGGGTGTTTGAATGTCTTGGATTTGGGACATTCACAGTTTCCGTATATTACTATAAAGCGTAGGTAAGGTGGAGACCAAGTTTCTGGCATCCCATGGATATTTGGAAGGGTTTGAACACAAAGGTACCACAAATACCAGTGGTATTAAAGGAATAGCCTTGCGGCACCAAGAAATACAGTTTAGGATGCAGGGAGTGAGTAGTACAGTGAAATGATTTAATTCCATGATCAGCATCTTTTACTTCTACTTTTACGGAGGAACTCATCTCAGCTTAGTTGCCACTCGGTGGCTGAACCATTGTGGATGGTTTTGTACTCGTTATCACCGTGGCCCTAGGACTCTCTTTTTTCAGAATGTGGATCTGTGTCATACCAGTATGGACCTATGTCAAACATTCTTATGGAAGTGGAAGGAGTGCAAGAAAAGGAGGAGACACTTTAGGATTTGAGAAGGGAGATGTTTTTATTCCTAAATCTTAGAGAACCAGCCAGCTTCTTAAATTTGACACTTCTAATTAAATAGTTGTCATTGTTATATGCAGCTGAAGCTCTATAATTGGTTATCTCAAGAAAAAAATTTTAAAGTATTTATATTCAAAATAAAATGGAAAAATCGGGGAGATTTGGGGTAATACCCCATTCATATACAATTTTATTTTTCATTTATATTTAAATATATTATTTTTCAGTTGTGTATATGATATATATTTCTTTCTTTTCCCTTTGCCCTGTGTGATCTGCTTATGTATTTACACTACTGCTTCATGGAAAAAAATTAAATTTCATGGAGTTCTCTTCAAGGAGAGAATTTTATTTTTTATTTTTTGCTTTGGTTAGCTAAGTAGATACATGCTTTGCTAAATGGAAATGGAAGAATAATTGTGTTTTTATTTGGGGATGTGGCTGAAGATGAAAGAAGAAAACAAGCAAAATATATTCAGTGGGTGGGAAAATAAAAGCAGAACAGTTTCTGATGGTAGAAGAGGCAGCTGTGCTAATGCTGGCTGTATTGCCACTAAACAAGCAGTTTGAAGGCTTTGATCGCTTGTATTCACTTTGTAACTCGGGTACTGTTTGTGGAACACTTCTGTGATCTTAGGTTATTATGAAGTGTTTTCTGCCAAAGACTATATATAACCCCTTCAAAAGTACCATATCTGATTGTGGGGGAAAATATTTCATCCAAAATTAAATGGATGGTTGTACCAACGACAATTCTTTACAGTGGGATTTATGGGCCATGTTATTTATTCGTTATTTTTCTAATAGGCAACATATTCAAATGTCACAAAAAGCAAAAGAGAAAAATGACAAAAACGGTGAGACATCTCCTTCTAGCATCTTGATTCCTGTCACCCATTTCTTCCCAGAGGCAATCAGTGTTATGAGTTCTTTTGAATCCTGGTAGCTTTCTAAACTAGCACTGTCCAATGGAAATATAAGCCACAAATGCAATTTTAAATATTTTAGGAGCCACATTAAAAAATTAATGTAAATAACATATTACATGACACATGGTTATATGATTCTAAGTCTTTCAAAACAATAAAGTTGTCTTTAACAAAAAAAATTTTATACCAAGTCAGATTTGAAATGTAAATTAATTCCATTACACTAGCCACATCTCAGTTGCTCAAGAACCTCATGTGCGTAGTGGCTACTGTACGGTTAGTGCATCTCCTTATATTCATGAGCCAGTGTGTGTACGTATATAGTTTCTCCCTTTTTTATACACATTGAGTGCTGCTTCATACATTTCTTTTTTACTTAACAATCTACTTTGTAATTACTCCATTTTATTACATAAAGAGCTTTGTTTTTTTCCTAGCTATGTATTATATCTTTGTAGGGAAGAATTTTAATTTATATAACCAGTCTCCTATTGATGGATATTTAGGTTTATTCCCCTCACTCACCCTTTGCTACTGAGTTGTCATTTTAATAACCTTTATGCAGTTTACAATTTGTTGTGAAACCCTAAAAGGAAAAGGCCATATTCTTTATTGCTTCTTTTGTGTAATTTGCAGGGTTTAATATCATTTCCACATATACCTAGAAACAATGATCAGTTATTGTATAGGTGGTATTTGAGTTTGTGTGAACTCAAGCAAAAAGTCAGTGTTGAAGATGGAGACAAATTGCTTGTCCATTGGAACGATAGGAGCTCAGTTACGCAAAGTATTGAACCGATTATTTAATATTCATTTTTATAGCCATTAAGCAATGAATTATTATTAAGACACCATTAAATGCCACACTGTTAACATTACTGTTTTATACCTCTCAGCACTCTATTATAAAATTCCATTCTTGGTTTGAGCTTCTCATTTAGGATTATTCCCTGCCATAGTATTTTTGAAAGAAATATGCATTTGATTAACAGTACTATATAAGTGAAAATTCTGAATAACATGTTCATTTTATATCTAGAAAAAACAAAAACTTTGTCCAACATGGGTAAGGTTGTTTAACAAGACAGAAAGGGTATATTATTTTTTACGACCTAAATATCCCCATTTGAGTAATTACAGCAGAGTGCTATTTTATTTATAGAACAGGTTGTACGTTTGAGAGTGAAATAGTCGTTAATTGTGTGACTAATTAGTACATAAGAATTCATACTCATTTGTGTCAACACCCTGAAATCTAAATTGTCAATTGCCTTGCTATTTTGATTCCAGACTTCAGTTGGTAGAGGATATTAGTCTTTTGATGTGAACAATAATGGGCTGAAGAATAAGACCGAATAATGAAGGGTGTTTTCTTCTAGCTCATGAAAGAAAAGATGAGAATTTAGAGGTCTCATAAATGCAAGGAATCCAATTGTCATGTGGGCAGATAGGAAAGAAAAACAAGTATGAGTATTCTTTTATTCTTTCTTCCCGGTGTTTTTTGAATGTTACTCTTCAAAATGGCTACAAAACTGCAAATATTGTTGTAGAAATCAGATTTGTCCTTTTTAAAAAAAGAGTGTTTTTTTTGGCAACAAATCAGCATTTTACATTATTCCCAAATAAGATGAAATTCTAAGCCAGAATTTACCATGAAAGAAAACCTTAAAGAAATGGGCCGGGCATGATGGCTTATGCCTGCAATCCCAGCACTTTGGGAGGCCAAGGTGGGTGGATCACTTGAGGTCAGGAGTTCGAGACCAGCCTGGCCAACATGGGGAATCCCTGTCTCTATTAAAATTACAAAATAGCCAGGCGTGGTAGTGCATGCCTGTAATCTCAGCTACTCTGGAGGCTGTGGAGTGAGAATCTCTTGAACCCAGGAGGTGGAGGATGCAGTGAGTCCAAATCACGCTACTGCACTCTAGCCTGGGTGACAGAGCGAGACTCTATCTCAAACAAAGAAACAAGCAAAAAACGAAACCCACAAAAAGAGAGAAACAGAACAAAACAAAACAAAAACCAAAAAACCTTAAAGAAATGATCATTTAATAGGATCAAGTATTCCATAAAACATTTTAAGTAAGCCTAATACTCTACATTTAACTCTGCCGGCTGCCTCACAGTTGTCTGATGCAATGAAACAGTGCACTTGGCACTCTGGCATTTAACAGCATTAGTTTTGGTTTCAAATAAAACTGGTCCAGCAAGAAGTCAGATAGCACTTGGCAGGCAGCTACTGTATAGCGAGCTTGGAGACAGAACCTGGACCTCAATCTGTGCTCTGCCACTTGCTGGCTTTAGGCACTTTGTTTCCCCTCTCTCAGCCACAGTTTCTTCCATTGTGGAAGAGGACAGTAATACAGAATGAAAGTGTGAAAATAATACAGTATATGCCAGCCATTTGGTTTAGGTTTGTGAAATCTTAAGTATTATCTACATTGCTAGAAAACAGCTGATTGTGATGTGGGCATCATTATTGTACTATTTTGAAACCAGTGAAGGACAGTACACTCCCTGTTCTCATTTGCCTCTCCCAGGAAGTGGAGGATGAAGTTGGTTAGAAAGTTCATAAGTCCACTGTGAAACTTCTTGTGCCAGGGAACTTGTTCTTGGCACATTGAATGCAAAATGTGTACTAATCTTAATGAAAATCACATTTCCTTTTAGAGGAGAAAAATGCCCCCACTGAGATTAGGAATATGCTACCAAGGTGATTGTAATTCTGATTCTTTCCTCACTTCACCATTCTGAGAATTGCCTTACCTCTTAATATTTCACTTTTCTCTTATGTAAGATGAAAGTAACTCTAACTGCATTTCTTTGATTTTGTTAAGACTGATATGCAGTGACTGAAAATTTTCTATGGTAAAGTCATATACGAGCATCGTTACTCAAAGAGGAGGTAGAAACTTGACATCCATTCTAATCATAGGTTATCATATATTGAATATACTTTCTTTACACGTGGATTAAAATCAGGTTTCCTACCTCCTATAAACAAGAAATTGAGGTATTATACTTTACCACAAATGCTGTAAAACTGTCAAGAAGCTGACTTCAGTTATTAAAAAGAGCAAGAGGAATCGATAACTTCTGACTCTTCCATCTCTCGGGATGACTGCGACCCATGACTTAGTACAGGGGATAAGAGTGGGTGGCATTTGTTTCAGGTTGTTTAAAGCTGTAACTCTTTCAGCTGTGGTGGCAGCACAATGTCATAGTCTGAAAATTTGCCTCACCCTCAACTAAAAGCTTTTAATAGCACAAATACAGTCAAATAGATTTATTGATTTGTGTTTTTTACTGGATTCGCTTCTTGTGGTAATATAGAAACTTTAAACAATTTTCTTTCAGGTTAAGTTTTGATGTAAAAAGAAAGTGATTTTATTCTATAATTTCCACGTACTGTACAGCAATATTTTCAATGCAATTGGCTGCTATCAAAATCTCAACATAATTAAGATCTATTTTTTTCCTAAGTAAACTTAATGGAAATTTTCAGGTAGAATAAAATATAATCATGCATAAACTCTGCACTTGGAAAGTTTCTTAAGCATCAGGGTACTCCTGGTAAATTTACCTTATAATAAATGTGTTTCACAAATAGTATATAAAATAATATGGTGCCTTAATTGCTTCAGAGATTGAATGCATATTTGTAAATGTATTCAAATTTCCACTAATTAAAAGTGTCAGGGTCACAGTAATTTAAGAACAGTGACCAGTGGCTTGCATGACTCTGGTTATGCAAGTAATGAGCATTTATGATTCACTAGGTACTGTGCTAAATGCATGACATGTTGCTATATTTAATGGTCACATCGAGCCCATATCCAGTAGATGTAGATGTTATCCAGATTGTACAGAAGAGGAAACTGCAGCTTAAGGTATAACTTGTCTGAGATCATGTGGCCAGGCAGTGGCAGATATGAGCCTGGAATCCAGATGTCATTTGGAACCTATTTGCTTGACCACTTTGCTTTTTGACAACTTATAGACAACTTGTAGACTGGCTTTGCTGACAAAGCCAGTAGGATAAGTAATAGTAAGAGTGATCTTAAATGGGAGTGAACACTTTTTTTTTTTTGCATTTTTAATATTTTTTCCAATTACAAAATAAACATGCTTGTCACAGAATGTTTGAAGCAATAGGAATAGGTAAAGAAAAATAATTTTGCAAGCCACCTAGAGATAAATATCACAACTGACTTGCATTCCAACCTTTCTCAAGGTGTATTCTGATTTATAATTTAAAATACTTTCTGTAAAAACAGCTCCCATGGTCACATAACTTTGGGAAAGTGTAGGTTTTAAAAAGTTAAAAAGTTAAAATTGTTAAACTGTTTTCTTCTCTCCAGGCTTTCCCAGAGATACCTTGAAATCACTGTGTTTTTCAGCTATATTTTAGATAATGCTATGGATAGACTGCATCCTTCTAGACTTTTTTTTTTTTTTTTTTTTTTTTTTTTTTTTTTTTTATTGAGACGGACTCTCACTCTGTTGCCCAGGCTGGAGTGACCTCAGCTCACTGCAACCTCCAGCTCCCAGGTTCAAGCAATTCTCCTGTCTCAGCCTCCCAAATAGCTGGGATTACAGGCATGCACCACCACGCCTAGCTAATTTTGTATTTTTAATAAAGATGGGGTTTCTCCATGTTGATCAGGCTGGTCTCAAACTCCTGACCTCAGGTGATCCAGCTGCCTCGGCCTCCCAAAGTGCTAGGATTACAGGCATGAACCACTGTGCCCAGCCCTAGACTTTTTAATAAGCATTTAGGCTTTTAACTGTGTATACTATTTATATATTCCTTTTTCTTCAGGGTTATATTATAGGCTATTTCAATTATTTAAAACTTATTTAAAAATATGTTTTGAAGTATTCGCATAGCAAACCCTGTGTGTATGTGTGTTCTGCATTTTTTTCAACCTTTCATCTGTTGAACATTTCTGCAGTTTCCAATGAAATCATTAGATGTGAAAGTTTTCCATTTGGGTGAAGGTGATTCCAGAACTGAAAGGTTACAGTTCCTGCAGCAGTGAGGAAACCAACCCCAGGGATTGTTACACAGCTAGAAACTGCAAAACCCATCACAAATTTTATCCTGTGATTGGCCATCGTGGGAGAGACATGCCAGAGAAAGGACATTCTCAGGGGAAAAAATGAGAAGTCATCTATGAGAATGAGTTGGTAAGTTAGGTGTCTGCATATGTAATTACACATTTGGTTCAGAGATATGGAATTATTCAAGCATAGCCTGTGTGTTCCCCAGGTTGTACTGGAGAAGCTTGGACACATGAGGAGTTCTGGTTATTAATCTTTGCTGTGGTGAAGGAGGGTAGGAGGTTTGGAAGTTTTCAGTCTCCTTGAAGGGTGAAGAAACTGGGCCTGTGGACAGGGATCGATTTAACAGGGAGATTTAGATTTGTTGTAGAGGATTGGGTTTGAAGCCATTTAATCAATAACCCATTCTAAGAAGAACAAGAAGTCTTGAATCAACAGTTTGTTGATTTTCAATAAGTATTTGTTAAGTAAACAATGTCTCAGACACTGTGCTGGGCACTAGCAGCTAATTGTATTGAAACTATTACTATACAGTACAGGGAAATTATACTTATGGAGTAATGTAACTGCTTGTAATGAAAACATGATTGAATCTTAATAAAAACACACATCTTTGAACAACCTCCAGGGCAGTGTAAACAATACTCTGTTTTAAAATAAGGAAAGTCCAAATCTCTGAATTGCCACTTACTATGCAGTTTCAAATACTTTTTTTGGTTGTTGTTCCTTGGATGAATTTATGTTTGGTTCATAAGATCTTTTAAAACTTTTCACCAGCCTGGCCAACATGGCAAAATTCTGCCTCTCCTAAAAATACAAAAATTAGTCAGGTATGTGGTGGTGCATGCCTGTAATCCCAGTACTTGGGAGGCTGAGGCACAAGAATCGCTTGAAATCTGGGAGGTGGAGGTTGCAATAAGCCGAGATTGCGCCACTGCACTCCAGCCTGGGCAATAGGGTGAGACTCTGTCTCCAAAATAATAATAATAATAATAATAATAATCTTTTCAGAGAGCTTACATGACTCTGGAGCATGTAAATGTGTATATACCTTCTCTCTACTCATATTGAAATTTTCCCTGAGATTAGTTCATCTCATTAGACTTTGGGAAGTTAATATCGACTTCTCTTGACCAGAGCCAAGTTTGAAACCTGACCTTCCCAGTTTGAGATAATTAATGGCAACACTTGGAGAATATTACCTTCATCGGGGCAGTGGATTGCAAGGGTCAGTGAGATGCCAAAGGGAAAATTCCCAAAGGGAATAGCCAACAACCCAGAAGGCATATGAGGACCATTGTTGAGGCAGCTAGAGGTGGTTGGCTTTGGTGATCCCTTCCCTGCCTGGGGCTCCCAGGGTCCCCGGCTCAGCAGACACAGGGGCAGAGCTGCCAGTTTGACATCAGACAACAATAGAGGTTATTCTTCATCTGACCAGACTCTAGCAGTCACCTTTGTTCCCTTAAACGTGTGACTAATTATGAGAAGTGACAATTAGGACACACTGGAAATAGTCCAAGGGACACTGGTGTGTCATTTTAGGGAGACCTGTGGTTGAATCTTGGCTCAGAAATTGAACAGTTATGAGATTTTTGGACAAATAAATGTCTTTGACTCTGTGTTTTTGTTTTCCATCTGAAATTGAGGATTACTTGTCTATTTCACAGACTCATGGGTATTAATTGGAAGCATTTATATGTAAAGCCATGAAATATTGACAAAGTGATAAACCTCATGGACCATGATTTTCATTTAGTGATTAAATGTCTGTAGCTAAGTTATTAATGTTTTTGAACATCAGCCATATGAAAAGTTAACAAGATTGGTTTAAGCTCACCACTCTCAGTTTCTATTCAGTAAGTTGGTAGTTGATACTTGGTTTAGGATCATTGTTTTCCAAATATAAATAAGGTAGTTTTGTAACTCATGAATTCATGGAATGTGATTCTTGGTAAGCAGGTTTTCCAGCCCTTAATCATTAGAAAAGGTTCTACTAGGTAAGATGCAGAGATAGTGAGCACACAATATGTATATTATAATAATTCCCTTTTCCTGTAGGAAATAAAATAACCAAGTAGCCAAATATGTTCTTTCCCTAAACTTTATTGTTGGCAATGGTTCCTAATGAAAAGGCTTTGTCTCTGAGCCTGTAAGACAGTCCTCTTGTGTAAGAAGATAGTTTTAATTTTGTTCCTCCCATGAGGTCTATGGCTTGGGTTTTATCTCTTGTACACAGATTGGGAACATTCACTATGCTGTCTCCCAGTAATTGCATAATTTCCACATCTCCACGTCTGTAAACTAGAAATAGTACCTTTACATTATAAACAATGTGTAAGATTGTTGACAATACGTGTCTTGAATAGGTTATGCATTTCCTTTCTGTGTTTTTGACAAGGTTAGTTCTCTTGACAGCACAAATTCCCTTGGGTGTGGAGAGTCGGATGGCATTTGTGTGAAGGTGTTCTTTCTCAAAAGTTCTTTGAGCTTTGTGGTGCCATCTTCATGTCAGATCACATTCATTTCGACATGGATACTCATCTAATTAAAAATTGTCCGTGGCTGGGCACGGTGGCTCACACCTGTAATCCCAGCACTTTGGGAGGCAAGTGGATCACGAGGTCAGGAGATTGAGACCATCCTGGCCAACATGGTGAAACTCCATCTCTACTAAAAATAAAAAAAATTAGCTGGGCATGGTGATGCATGCCTGTAATCCCAGCTACTCAGGAGGCTGAGGCAGGAGAATTGCTTGAACCTGGGAGGTGGAGGTTGCATCGAGCCAAGATCACGCCACTGCACTCCAGTCTGGGCGACAGAGCAAGACTCCATCTCAAAAAAAAAAAAAAAAAAAAAAAAAAAAAAATTGTCCATGTCATTTCTGAAGCAAGGCAGATTATTATTTTATAATATTATTTTAATCATATTATTATTTTAATCATAAAGCACACAGTTGCACTTTTTCTTATTTAAGGAATCCTAACCAGGTTACCACTGCTCATAAACTGCTGAAAATTGGTGAGAACCTCAAAGTCATGGAGGAAGAAGGTGTGATCATGCAAGACGGTAGCCCACTAAAGTGTGCTCATGTTTTAAACTTGATGTTTTCTGATAAATGCAGGTGTTCTTACTGAAGCTAGCTGGACAGTGTGAATACATTACTATTTTGTTATTTCAGAGAACTAGATAATTTTAAACATTTGTAAAGTATTATTGTTTCCTGACAGTACTTGTATATTTTATGAAAATAACAGCAGGCCTGGCGTGGTGGCTCATGCCTGTAATCCCAGCACTTTGGGAGGCCAAAGTGGGCAGATCGCCTAAGCCCAGGATTTCAAGACCACCCTGGGCAACATGGCAAAACCCCAACTCTTTAACAAACAGAAAATTAGCCAGGTGTGGTGACATTTTCTTGTAGTCCCAGCTACTCAGGAGGCTGAGGTGGAAGGATCAATTTAGCCTGAGAGGTAGAGGCTGAAGTGAGATGTGATTCTTCTACTGTATACTAGCCTGGGCAACAGAGTGAGACCTTGTCTCAAAAAAAAAAAGTGGGAGTAAGGAAATGACAGCATTTTGCTCACTCCAATAAACCGTTCTGAATAGATTAACATTTTGGAGTCTATGAAGTTAAAAAATCCAGTGGTGGCTGGGCACGGTGGCCCATACCTGTAATCCCAGCACTTTGGGAGGTCAAGGTGAGCAGATCACCTGAGGTCAGGAGTTCAAGGCCAGCCTGGCCAACATGGTGAACCCAATCTGTACTAAAAATTTTTTTAAAAAAGGACAAAAAAAGAAAAAAAAAAGCCAGGTATGGTGGCAGGTGCCTGTAATTCCAGCTATTTGGGAGGCTGAGGCAGGAGAATAGCTTGAACCCAGGGGGCAGAGGTTGAAGTGAGCCAAGATGGCACCATTGCACTCCAGCCTGGGCAACAGAGTGAGACTCTGTCTTAAAAACAAACAAAAAAACAAAAAAACAAAACAGTGGCAAAAAAAACTAGATGTTCTTTTTTACCCTGTGGAAATAACTAAACCAAAAAAATTTTTTAAATCTCCCAGCTTTTAAAGCTAAGGGCATATTTTAAATGAAAGTCAGTGAAAACCTGGACCCAACATTATAAACAGTAGAAACACAAGTTTCTGAACAATTGTTTCTTTCTCTACCTCAAATTCACTTTGTGTTTGACACTTTGGCACATTTCCTGACATCTCTGAGCTTTCATTGCATTTTCTCATTTTTCAGTTTGATTAAAAAACTTTTTTTTTTTACATTGTCAAACCTTGGTGTTTTCCAGTATGATCAGAGTAAATAGAAGATTATTTTAAGTTTGTATATTTTGGATATTTGACAAACTCTTAAAATATTCATAACGTTTGAGAAACTCTTAAAATATTTAATTTTAATTTTTCCATTATAAATTCACTTCCTATGCTTTATCTCTTTTATATTTGTGTATCCATTTTTCTCTTGTTGACTTTATAAAAGCTCTTAGTATGTAAAAGCTATTGATACTTTAAGACCTATGTTCTAAATATTTCGCTAGTTTTATCATTTACTATGCAACTTGGTTTATGGAAACATTTTTAGCATTTTAGTTTCATTATTATTTTAGAGACAATTCTGTTTATTTTCCCTTTTCTTGGAAGGAAATGCTTACACTTTGTAAGTCTTTAAAATATTACTTTAAGTTTATGATAGATTAAATATTTGACAGAAACAGGCCAGGCACAGTGGCCGACACCTGTAATCCCAGCACTTTGAGAGGCTGAGGCAGGAGGATCCCTTGAGGCCATGAGTTCAAGATCAGTCTGGATAACATAATGAAACACTGTCTCTACCAAAAAAAGAACAAAAAAAAAAAAAAAAAAAAAACTGCGCTTGGTGGCATGCACCTGTAGTCTCAGCTACTTAGTAGGCTGAGGTTGGGAGGATCCTTTCAGCCTGGGAGGTCAAGGCTGCAGTGAACTATGATTACATCACTCACTGCACTGAGTGATAGAGCAAGACCCTATCTCGAAAAAAAGAAAAAAAAAATGTGTATATACATGTATGTATATATGTATATTGTATATATGTATACATTGTACATGTACATATATACATATATATTTGGCAGAAATTAAGAAGTATATATTCTTTTTTGTTGTGAGATAGCATCTAAATTAAAAAGTAATTGTTTTAACATTACCTGCTGGATGATGAATCTTTTCCTACTGACTCAAATAACACCTTTATAATATTTGATATCTTTTTTTTTTTTTTTTTTGAGACCGAGTCTTGCTCTGTCGCCCAGGTTGGAGTACAGTGGTACAATCTCAGCTCACTGCACCCCTCGCCTCTTGTGTCAAGCAATTCTCCTGCCTCAGCCTCCTGAGTAGCTGGAACTACAGGTGTGCGCCACCATGCCTGGCTAATTTTTGTATTTTTAGTAGAGATAGGGTCTTAACCATGTTGCCTAGGCTGGTCTTGAACTCCCGAGTTCAGACAACCCTCCCACCTCAGCCTCCCAAAGTGCTAGGAGTACAGGTGTGAGCAACTACGCCTGGCCTTGAAATCTGTTTTTATTCATGTGTTTGGTATCAGGCTTTCCATTCTGCTCCATTGATTTTTCTGCATTTCTATCAGTGTTTTACTTGAGGTGTGTTTATAGTATGTTTTAATGCTCTGGTAGGGTAAGTCATATGGTTACTATTCTTTTGCAAAATTCTCTTGTCTCTTTTCAGGCGTTGTTTTTCCAAGTGGCATTTAGAATTGGGAATGAGAATTGATTAGGTTGCATACAATTTCCATTTATATTTGTATTGCATTTTCCCATTCGGAAACTTCTCCCTAGTACTATTGTCTTCCCCTGATGTCTTATCTCCCTGTTATAGGACATATTTTATCATTGGGAAGGTATTTCTTCATGAGTTCCTTCTGTTAGGAGCAAGTTGTCTTGAGGGCTACTGTATTAACCAGATGTCTTCAACTAAGTAACTTATATATCATAATGTAACATAATGTAATTAAATCATATTATGGCATTGTGACATGGTTCTTAAAGTGTGGTCCGTGATCCGTAGATCAGTATGAACTGGAAACGTGATAGAAACAGATTCTCAGGCCGGGCACAGTAGCTTACCCCTGTAATCTCAGCACTTTAGGTGGGCAAAGTTGGCAGATCCCTTGAGGTCTGGAGTTCCAGACCAGCCTGACCAGCATGGTGAAACCCCATCTCTACTCAAAATACAAAAATTAGTTGGGTATGGTGGTGCACACCTGTAGTGCCAGCTACTAGGGAGGCTGAGGCAGGAGAATAGCTTGAACCTGGGAGGCAGAGGTTGCAGTGAGCTGTGATCATGCCACTGCACTCCAGCCTGGGCAGCAGAGTGAGACAGAGTCTAAACAACAACAACAAAAAACAAAAACAAAAACAGATTATCAGACCCACTCTGGATATATTTAATTAGAAAATCTGAGGGTAGATTCCAGCCATCTCTATAAGCCCCCTAGATGGTTCTGACCATAGGAAAGTTTGAGAACCACTGGTGTAGTAGAGAGAATATAGGCTTTGGAGTAATATAAAATAAAATCCCACTTTACCCCTTTATAGCATTGCAATTTGGATTAAATTTTTATATGCCTAAGTCTTGGTATCCTCTTTTGTAATATGGACTGTAATAGGAATAATCTGTATTATAAGCAAAGGGTATAGATATGTAGTAGCTATTAGTGCTATCAGAGTGCTTCTTAATAAGTGAGAGCTGAAGTAGTGTACAATATGAGTATTAGAAAGAGTGATGGTCCCTAGGCAAATAGAAGGAAAGGTCTAGAAAGTAATGGGTGTTGCAGGTTTTGATGGGCTCTATATAGTTGGTAATGGCCAGAAGTACATAAGGATTCTTGTTATGGTAAGGTGAAGATAAACACTTTTAGTCTTGTTCACAGTTGGCACCTTTTAAGTGGGCAGACACTCGAAGGTGTGCTATCATTGAAAACTAAGAATTTGTGTTAAGGATATATGTAGGATTCAGTTATTCCAGCTCTTCTGTTATATTGCCCAAAATAAAACACTGCTCTCCTACATCTCTAGTTTTAAACAAAAATCTGTCATAATTAGAATATGCCAGTGGAATAAGGATTGATGTCTTCATTTGGTAAAGATTAATATGAAAAAGTAAATACACAAAGCCTTATTTGTGATTGAGAAACTGGAAAAATTAAATGATGTAATTTATTGATAAATTACTTCATGCCAGAAACTGGGTTAGGCGGACTTAAAAGGATGATCAGCATTTAGATGTGGCTCATGAGCAGTTTATAATTGGGAGGGAAAAATAGCCTAGTGATTTGATATTACCTATGACAAGGCCAGTAATAAAGGAAAAACAAGCATGGCTATGGAAACCTCAAGGTGGCTTCCCTTCCTAGAAGAAGAAACTGTTGCACTAATCTTGAAGAATAGGTAGATCCTATCCCAGGAGAGGTGTGTAGAATATACTGTAGGAACTCATTCAGTGATTAGTTCTGCCTGAGGCCACTGGGGTCTTACAGTGATGGTGAAGGATATAATGGGAGTTGCCAAGCCAGACAACGAAGAGCTATTCTAAATGATGCATAACTGTTGGAGATTGAGGAGTAACTAGCGTGAGGAGAACGTACAGGCTTGGCAGGGCAGGTGAGGCTACAGGTGAAACTGTGCAAGTTCTTCAGATGTTGTGGTTGACTGAAGAGACTCTTTGTTTTGTTTAATATTTGTCTTATTTTTAGGTAAACATATTTTTATCTCCATTGTTGTCTTTCTTTTTTTTATTTTTTTATTTTTTAAAATATATACCATTACACTCAGATAAGGGAATTTAGGTTAGAAGTTCAGGAAAACTTTTATGTTACAAGTTCACATTTATACATCCCAATTTTAGTTTGGGTTCTATTCAGTCTTTCTCAGCCTTGAAGGCTTTCAGCTGCGGGTTCAAAAGTTGGTTGGTTAATCCCGACAAAGCCTCTTCCACCAGTGGTTGTGGCTATGAGTTATTCTTGCTACCTGCAATGCTGTTGCTCAGTGAGTTCTCATCATTCATGTTCCAGATTCTACAGTGTTCCCCCCTGAGCCTATGGATGTTTGTGTATACCTCGCTGGAGTCCTGACTTAACTTCAGTTCATGTAGCTGGGTTCTGACTCCCTGGCTAGCTTTTCCTAACCTTTTCCTGACCTTTTCCTCTTGGGGCCTGGATCCTAAGTTCTGTGGCCTCCATAATCAGCTGTAAGCCTGCTATGAATCAGAGAGATCCACTGGGAACCTTGGCTAGATTCCATCCTGATTTCTACACATGGTACAAAGTGCCTTGAGATCTTGGCTGTTTTGTTTCATCCACCAGATGATACCTGTTTAGTAGAGTGTAGATAACCCCCCATAACTAATATTGAACCTCTACTTAGCAACTCTTGGGGTTCTTTTGACTATTGGTCACACATGTTGATAAGCTCCTCTTGTCTTAGTCCCACACAGCCAACCACTGACTTTTATCCTGAATGAAAGATATGTATTTTTATATTGTAAGGATTATAAATTGCTAAATTCTGTGGATTCTTACAATATAATATCCTTTAAAATAAAATTTCTAATTTAGTCCTGGGCTATTTTGATAACCTCTTCTTGCCCTCAGCTTTTAAAAACTTAATACACTACAGTGTTATTTCCAAACTACGTGTCAATTCCTGTCAAGCTTTCCTTCTCTTCCCAAAAGTCTTTGCTGTCTGTACAGTAAAGGCCAGATTCTGTAGAAGGCATTGAGAATGCAGGGTGTCTGGTTCTAACTTTCCTTTGTAGTCTTATCTCTCACACTGTCTTTTCATCCATATTCTTTTCAGACTTGGAGGGCCGATGGTAGCTTCTGAAGACTGGGGAGTTTCACACCTCCTTGCCTTTGCCTGCTGTTTCTTCAGTGTGGAATTCTACTGTCTCAATTCACTTCTCAGAGGAATCCACACATTTTTCAAGACCCACTTCCAAATTCCGCCTTCTCCTTGAAGCTTTCACAGATCCTCAAACCAAATGCATTTCTTCCCTTTTTCTTTCATGATACTTCTAACTCTATCAGAGTATATATTACCTTCTGTTTTCTATGTTTTTATGTACAAGCTTGCTTTTACCCAAAATTATTAACTTCTTAGGCAAGATTTCTCTTTTTATCTACATTAGCACTTGCTCACATTGTTTTGTCCCTACTGGGTTTTCAAAAATTGTTTTTTCCATGATTAGGATTTTGATGGTCTAAGAAATTTTACTTTTTGCAAAGAAGGGTGCAGTGGAGGAATTTGAGTCTTTCAAATAGTTGTCTGTTTTTTCTAACCCCTTCCCTTTCTCTTGTACGTGTCAGGTAGAGGAATCTGGGTGAGTGCTTGAGGCTGTGTTAGAATGAATAATACAGTTTGGGGAGGAGCAATTCCCATGGATCTTTAACCAATTGGGATAATGGTAATACTTTGTTTGAAAATTGTTTAAAAATAGATCATAATCCTAATGATTTATTGATATTCCTAATACCAAGTACTGGGACAGCATTTTTACATCCTCCTGTAACAACCCCATACGGTTCAAGTTTTATCCCTTTTTATACAGGAGGAAACTAGGCTTATACAGTTTTCTTAACTGAGATTAAGTAAGAGATGGAGTCAGGTTTTCAAGTCAGATCTGTCTGATTTCAAAGCCTGTGTTCTTCATCACTGTGCTCTCTTGGCTTAAGCATTTGGAAAGTATGCTTTTCTGTGAATTTTTTTTTTTTGAGACAGGGCATCATTCTGTGCCCCAGGCTGGAGTGCAGTAGCATGATCTCGGCTCACTGCAACCTCCGCCTCCCGGGTTCAAGGTATTCTTATGCCCAAGGAGGTGGGATTCCAGGTGTGCACCACCACACCCAGCTAATTTTTATATTTTCAGTAGACGTGAGTTTCACCACATTGGCCCGGCTGGTCTCAAACTCCTGACCTCAAGTGATCTGCCCACCTCAGCCTCCCAGAATGCTGGGATTACAGGCATGAGCCACTGTGTCTGGCCTGGAAAGTATGCATTTCTGACCTCACTTTCCTGCTATGGAGATCAAATCAAGTTCACCAGCTCACAGTAGAAACTAGTGATTTCAGTGTCTGCCCTTCTCCAAATTAGCTCATTAGCTTGTAGGTGCTCAAGAGGTCAACACGGTAAGTTACCTTATCAAATTGAATAACAGATAAGAGAAAGAGGCTAAAATGCTGAGACACTTATGTCAAATATAGTTACTTTTTGGCTCCTCCTTTGTTGCATATAATTAGATGACAGGTAATTAAGAGAACTTGTTGGAGGGTGGAGGAAGGTTTAGAGGATAGTGAGAATTTATACATTTTTCTAAAGTTGAGGTATAGTTTACTTTTAATGGAGAAAAGACTAAATTGAAGTATTTTGTATGTACATGTCTACCTGTTTTTCTTTATATGATATATGCAAATTCTGTCTTTTTCCCCTCTTTCTCTTTAACCAAGTAGGACTTCCTGTGGAGATATTGTGTCCTCAGAAACTTTTGAATCAATGAATTATTGTGGGAAAAAAGAAAGATTAGCAGAAGGAATACCTTATTGTTTTACTCTCCATCAGTATACATACATTGAGATAAACATAGATGGAAACTTTTAGTTGATTTATTTATTCAATCACTATTTATTAAACATCTATGTGTCAAACTCCATCAGGATGAGAGATAAGACACATCCAATGTCTTCCTCAGAGATTGCTTAATTGATCACCCAGAAGAAAGTAAAGACTCTTTAATTTTATATATAAGAAAAAGTAATAATACAAAAATCAGTTGTTTATTAAGACCTTATTAGATGCTAGGTCATTGAATATATTAATATTATAGCATTTTTTCCTTATAATGACTGTGTGTGAGAGATACTACTATCTTTGTCCCAATTTATCAGATGGGGAAGGGTAGAGGGGAACCAAAGAGACAATGAGAAATGAAGCAGCTTCTATAAAGTAATTCATTCTTGCTACCTTACTACTCTGATTCATCTATTTAAATTATATATTATTTTAGTGTATACTGTGTGAAGGATTTTCTTTAGAGATTACTTTTCCAAAACTTTATAGAAGTAGCATTCCTTGTGCCTGTTCTGACCTTGTTAATAGACATGGGTCTGAATCAAGGATATGCCATTTTCTCATTGGGTAACCTTGGGAAAGTTACTTAATTCTCACAGCCTCTGTCTCCTAGTTTATAAAATGTAGATTAAACCCCATTTTGCATAGCTCTGAAAGCACATGTTGGTAAGACCTTAAAAGTTTATTTCCCAGTCATTTTCCTCTTATGCATTTCCATAAAATAGCTCAAAATAATCGTGTGATCATATAAAAAAGATTTTGCTGAAATTTTCAGCTTGACTGAAAACGGTTTTCTTGTAAATTCCTTGAGGTGTTCCAGCAGCCCAATAAGTTCAGTTGTGATGTTGGAGAGTAAACATTGGAGTTGAAATTGGAAGCCCTGTATTTGTTTTGCTACTTTGTTGTTCATTTCTTATTTTAAGAGACATGGAGTTGCTTTCATTTAATAATTAGCTTAAGAGTTTTTACTACTTGTTGATGCTTGAAAGGGCCACCAACTCAGCAGTCAGATGGAGAAATAACCAACACCCCTGATGTTCCATTTGGATAATGGTAGCTGGTTACATAATGAAAATAATGCTGTTTCTATCTGTTTAGCTAAAAAAGCAACCATGACTCAAGATAAAAAATCTCTCCTGAGAAGCTTCTTGAATGCCTAGTTTGACGTTATACATTTTGTACCATTGGTTACCCCGTGAGGTCTTTCAAGGGGTACATGGTTGTTCATGTAGTGGTTACAATAAGTGCATTACTAAGAGATCTTTGTTGATTAAACCAAAATTTCATATGACAATGTAGATTCACATTAGCATATTATTCTGTTGTGATTTAAAAATCTTGACTAAAGGTGGTATCTGAATATAGTGAAAATATGTTTATTCAATATTTTCGCATATGTCCATCCATTTGATGATAGGCCTGTGAGAATTAGAAGTGTGTGTCACTTTCTAAAATCTGATTTTAGAAACGTTGCTTAGAAATCAGTTATTTTTTTTTTATTTAAATCAGAAATTTAATTTTTGGTCTTATATGTACTGAAAAAAGTTGTTATTTAAAAGAATCAATGGTAAATTATTTGAGGTGAATAATCAAGACCTAATTTATTTGAGTGTGCATAAATGAATTTGGTTATGCCATACTTATGGAGAAAGTGCAAAACTAAAGTATTTCTATTTTAGTGTACAATAGGGTGCAACTGCATAATGCTTATTTAAACAATGACTTTTTTTACAGAGTCTTTTTAAAACTAAAATCAGGGTTATAATTTTTAATACAAGGATCAACTAACAATTATCAAATGCTTACTCTAATATATGCTAGGCATTGTGCCAAGGTTTAGCTTATATTTTATTTTTATAACAACTCAGAGATGTTGAAACAAGCTAAGATACTTGTTTTATATCTGGAGAAATCTGGGCAGGGAAGGGTGAACTCTTGCCAGAGTTACAGGAGGTTTAGAAGGTCGTGGGAGGAACAGTGTGAAACCATTCACATTCACTTAACCATTAGTCTGTTGTTGCCTTTATAGTGTCACAAAAATGCTATTTGCTTACCTTTTTATGAGGATTTTTTTCTAGAAATTTAATGTTTCTAGAATATAAACTGATAAATAACAGACAGGAACTAAGTAGTTCATAAAAATCTTAGGAGGGCAGGGACAATGCATGCCTTATTTACTTCACTATGTACCTAGCACATGGTAGGCCAGTTAATTCATTTTAGTAAAATGAATCAATTAAAATGTCATCGTAGAATAATGGTATTAAAAAATCCTATGTACATCATGATTTTAATTTTGTGTGTAAAGCCAACATTCAAGTGTTCTTGACTGGCTGACCTGGTTTCGTACATAATACAGTGTCAGAAATTAAAATGGTTTTGTTCTTTTATTTGTGTTTCTAGATGTTGGTGAAAATAGTATAAGTCTTAAAATATCTTCAACTAATTGTGATGTCAGAAAAAAATGGTTTTGTTTGTTTGTTTTTTCGGAACCTTAGTTTGAAATGGGTTGTCATGGTTACTACAAATTGGAATCTAATCAAGAAGAGTCTCATGAGAAATCAAGACCATGCTGCAGGTATTTTAGTTTTAGAATGAAAGGAAACAGGTCTTGACATCTCAATCTATGTGAACTGTTGAACCTCAGCAAAAACTCTACCACAGAGGATTATGAATTTAGGTTGATAGTTGCAAGTGTAGATGCTTCTAGCATTCAATCTGGATAATATAAAAGCTTTTTTTTTTTTTCTTTTTTGGTGAACTTTTGCGGACTGTTGCTCAGGTTCTTTATGTATTTCTAGTCTTGATGACAGAAACCTGGATAAACTTTTTTGGGTGTTCCATTTTTTCAGTTATATCTTGTTGATTCTATCATTAAATGTCTTTCAGATAGGGGTTTGAAAAATGTAACTTCAACTTTTCTGGAAGTCAGAATACCATTTTAAAATAAGTAATCTTAAAGCAAAGAAATTGAGAAACTGGAACCCAATATAGAATGCTGGTCACAGATGATGGAATTCTAGCTCTTTAACTAGAGTCAATGTTTAGATACATGGTATTCCATTCAATCTAGGATGACATCAAATCTTAGATTCACCATTATGTATATTTCACTGAAAGAAAATCACGGCCAATTAAACTGATACAGTGCTTTACAATTTTTAATTAATGCATAATTTGCATATGGTAAAATTACCTATAGTTCTGCCAGTTTTGATAAACACATGCAGTCATAATGCCACTATCACTATTGAGATCTACAACAATTCCAAACACAATGCATTATTGCTTAGTTTAATATTTAATGATACTGAAAGATTTTAAATTTTTCCTGTTTTCATCATATCCTGTGCAATCATAAGAAGAAACATGTAAACAAAATAAATAGTTTTAAGGTGTTTCTTAAACTTCTTCAAATTCAGATCTGACTCTTCTTTTGAACTCCCAGTTGTCAATGACTGTTATTTCGCTTATCTTGTTCTTTATGCAATGAATTGCATCACTAGTTCAATACTTCCATAATCAGAAATGCTCTACTGTTGTCCTAGGGTTTTCTTTCAAGTGGATTAAATCTATTATGCAAGTTTTGGCCACCATTTTCTTATTTGACTAACTCTAGGTTTTGTTTATTTCTCAGTTGAGTAATATGTCACCTGAAGTTAAGCAATTTCTGTTCAAAGTCAATAAGAATGTTCTGACAAATTAATGCTTGAAGCATGCTTCATGTATTTATTTTCTTATATTTCAACATGCTTTTCATGTATTTTGTTATTTTTCTTTATACTTCTTTTCAAATAACTTTTGTTTTGGGTAGTTTTTTTTAAAGCTTCCACTGTGAACCATATCTCTGATATCTGAATTCCCTTTAGAGAACTCGAATAAAATTCAATATTAAGAATTTTGAGCTTTAGTGATTTAGAGAATTATAAATTATTAAAATATGTTCATGACATATATAACAATTAACTTCAATGTTACCATACCAAAAGAATCAACTCTTTTGATTTTAGGGTATTTCCTTTGTTTTAAAAATTTGGATCGTATGATTTTATGACAATTATGAATATTTCTATATTGCTATAACAATCGACATTTTCATATCTACATTATATTAAATTTCATTGCTATGTCATTCATTTAGTTTTTATATGGCATGTGCTTATATAATTGCTTTTGGATTATTTTATAATAACTTGGATTTTTACAATAAAAATTTTAAAAATAAATTTTCCAATAAATATAAAATCTGTATATGAGACAGATTTATATTTCTAGAACATACCTCTCCAACCCCAAATCCAATTTTCAAATCTCTTCTTTTAGAAAAAAAAAATTCTTAAATATATTCCAAATACCAGAAAGGAAAATCGTCTATAGTCAAGATTCAAAAGATGTTTCTTTATACTAGAATTATAGGTAATGAAAATATCATATGATTATAAGATGGTATTTATTTGGGTTGAGAGCTCGAGAAGTGGATGATTTTTTGTGTTAAATCCTTTTTCTCTCATACATATGCCAATATATCTGATCTTTGTTTTATTTTTTCTAAAGTAAAATTTTCTAAACATCTCAAAGTAAAATAAGATAGATGATTTTTTAAAGAACTTTTTGGGCATTTATTTAAAAGAGGACTTTTTTGTTAAAATTGTTACCCAAACAGTTTAAATAATTACTAGAATTGTGTGGCTCTTCATATATAAAATTCTAGTTCTATTATATGATGTTAATGTCATGTGAATATCTTGCATAAAATTTTGAGCTTAAATGCATACAGTACTTGTATTTGAGAAATTATGTATCATGATCAGGGCAACTCAAATTATTAAGATGCTGACTCCAGGTGTTTCAAAAGAAATTATTTTATAGTCTGTTTAATGGAAATGACTATTAATAGTCACTTTAATTCAACAGCTTATTTAGATACTTTAAAAATAATTTTTATAAAGTCAGTTCTTTAGAGGTTAAATATTTTCTTGTCATTGTTGTCTTTGGATTGTCCTTAATACCCTGAGACTTGACTATTTGTTCTTGAAAGACCAATTCTGTAATTTTGAGCTGTTTGTCATTTAGCTTAGGCAATGAATCGTACAGAATTTTAGACCCCCAAAATATTTTTTGTGTTAATATCCTGATTTTATGGATGATTAATAGCAATTCCCAGGATGTCCTCAAAAACAGGGATTTTGCTGGCTAGGGAAATTTTGTTACATGTAGGAGTAAGAGTTCATTATGTTTGATACTTAATAATGAATATTTATTTCCTTTGTAGTTGGACATTTTAAAAATGGCTTTTATGGATGCTATCAAGCATACCTACCAGAATATTAAAATATATAAACTGCACATATCTTTCAACTCTGTGATTTCTATTGAAGGGCGAGAACAGATTGCTGAAGGTTCTTTAATTAAAATTCAAATATAAATCTTATTTATTCCTAATTTAAATGATAGAATTTATCCTCTAAGTCAACAAAACACTATTGTAGTCAAGAATGGGAATATTTCGGCTACTTCATATATTTACATTTTTTTGAGGATGACAGTCTGGTGATTAATGAATTCCAAGTGTTGCTCTAGTGCCGCTCTCCAATGTACTCTGAGAGTATTTAGTGAATGCTGTAGAAAGTACCACATTGTTTGGCTATAAAAAGAAACATTGTTCTTACTTTTTAAGAATATGTGAGTGGGGCAACAAACCAGCTATTTCTGGTTGAAACAACTTCACTTAGTGATAGTTTCTTTCAAATACAGTGATATATGAAAGAGTATAAAACACTGGACTTTTATTTACTTAAAATTTTAAAGTTTTTTTAAAAGTAATAGTGTTGTATTTTTTTTAATGGGCTTAAATTCTTAAAAAATCTAGTTAAACTTACACTCTTCCTTGGAAAGCTAAACTAAAAACAAAGAAGCAAGGAAATAATGTCAGACTAGCTAAAGGAAGTACTGTAAAATTCAAACATGTTTCTTAAAAGACACTAACAGATTTTTGTTCATGCCTTATCAATTTTTATTTAACATGTAATCCTAACATGTAGCTATTTGGTTTCAAAACCAAAGGCAGATGGTAGAAATGGTGATTTAGAATGGTGAAAGATAGACTGCTACAAATGTGTTGGACTAACAGTAAGCACTGATGACGAAAACAAGAGGAGACAGAAAAACTATTAGAACTAGACTCAAAAACTGTAAACCTTACCATGAGGGCCTATACATATCAGTGAATCCCTAAGCTATTGTATAATCCAGCAAAGACATAGTATTAAAAATTATTTACCAAGTCAAAAGACCATAAAGCATCAAACTGAGGTAAAATGTGCTTATTAAGGAAGGTTGTAAAACTAATTACAGATTGGGCCCGAAGGAAAATCTAGACCATTTACACAAATACGAATTGTACAGAGACATTCTTTGACCCAAAGATATTATTTAAAGTAAAGCCGAGGCCAGGCACGGAGGATCATGGCCGTAATCCCAGCACTTTGGGAGGCTGAGGTGTGCAGATCACTTGAGATCGGAAGTTTAAGACCAGCCTGTTGAACATGGTGAAACCCCAGCTCTATTAAAAGTACAAAAATTAGCCGGGCGTGGTGGTGCATGCCTGAAGTCCCAACTACTCAGGAGGATGAGGCACAAGAATTGCTTGAGCCTGGGAGGCAGAGGTTGCAGTGAGCCAAGATCCTGCCACTGCACTCCAGCCTAGGACACAGCGAGACTGTCACAAAATAAAATAAAATAAAATAAAATAAAATAAAATAAAATAAAATAAAATAAAGCTCAAACAAAAATAAACCACTTGGAAGTAATAATCAAATTATCCTAAATGCTTAGAGGAGAAACTAATAGGAGAATAATTAAATTATCCTAAATGCAAAGGAGAAATCAAAACAAAACAAGTATAAACAGTAAAAACAATGCTAGTCCTATTAATAGACTATTCTCAGATGCAAATAAGTATCTGCACTGTATTTACATTATAAAAGTGAAAAATGAGAACATGAATAAGAAATTCAACTCCTGATACTAAAACAACAAAACAAATATATGGAGAGGATGTAAGTAATGTATACATAAGTAGTAATTAATGATTTGACAAATGTAGAATTGAAAACTATGTAGCCTTTTTTTTTTTTTTTTGAGACGAAGTCTGACTCTGTCGCTCATGCAGTGGCACGATCTTGGCTCACTGCAGCCTCTGCCTCTCGGGTTCAAGCGATTCTCCTGCCTCAGCCTCCTAAGTAGTTGGGATTACAGGCACACACTGCCGCACCTGGCTAATTTTTCTTTCTGTTTTTTTTGTTTGTTTGTTTTTAATTTTTAGTAGAGATGGGGCTTCACCATGTTGGTCAGGCTGGTCTTGAACTCCTGACCTCAGGTGATCCACCCACCTCGGCCTCCCAAAGTGCTGGGATTACAGGCATGAGCCACCACGCCTGGCCCTATGTAACCATTTTTTAGGAGAAGGGCAAAATAGACTTCTTGAAAATTTAATGAAAAGGAGAACAATAATGTTGTAATGGCTTCCACAAGTTTTTAGACATAACTTGTGGTAATGGGTTAGAAACTGCAGATGAAATGGATGAGTTTCTAGAAAAAATATAGGCCGGCCATGGTGGCTCACGCTATAATCCCAGCACTTTGGAAGGCTAAGGCAGGAGGATAGCCTGAGCCCAGGAATTTAGAGACCAGCCCAGGCAACTAGTGAGACACTGTTTCTGTTTCTACAAAAAAATAGAAAAATTAGCCGAGTATGGCAGCACATGCCTGTAGAACCACCTTCTCAGGAGGCTGGGGTGGGAGGATGGCTTGAGCTTGAAAGGTAGAGGCTACAATTAGCTGTGATGGTGCCACTGTACCACAGCCTGGGCGAGAGAGTGGGACCTGGTCTCAAAAGAAAAGAAAAATAAATAAATTGAATCAAGAATTAGATCTAACAATGATCTGTTGGATCTAACAATGATAGAGTGAAAATTATGAAGGAAGTTATCAAAGGTCTACCCTCCAAAGGCTCTGGGGTCATTCATAGAAACAAACTTATTAAGTCTTCTAAGGAAGGCATTACACACTCTTTATAGCTTTACAGAGCATAAAAGAAGCCAGGAAGCTTGAGTTTATTTCACATAGTGGATACATTTCTACTAACATTTTACAATGAAATTGCACAAAATGAAAAAGAAGCCATCCTCTCCTATGAGTATGGTTGTAAAATCCTAAATTAAATTACTGTTACTAAGTGGGATTATTGCAGGAGTTCAAGAATGGCTTAGTTAGTAGAAAATTATTCATATATTAATTAAAGAAAAATCATGCTTATAGTTATATAGATTATACGTGGCAGAACTAGGTATCAAACTCAGTTTTGTGGTACACCGATAGTCACTGTATATTCCTTGGGAAGTCACTGTTAGAGAAGAAATGGCAGCACAAATTTCAAAGGAGTTTCTTTTGAGTTTCCCACTCCCCCCGCCCCCATTTTTCTTCCTTTTATTTTTTGTAAACAAGACCGCTAACAGTAAGAGAATCAAATGAAACCTTTCACTTAAAACCAATAAAAACATTTAGGAAATTGTCTGGATAAAAAATATGTAGCCACCTATTAAAATGGCTAAAATGTAAGACGTGGACAACATCAAATGCTGGAGAGAATGTAGAGCAACAGGAACTCTCATTCATTGCTGATGAGAATGGTACAGCCACTTGGGAAGACAGTTTGGTAGTTTCTTACAAAACTAAATATGTTCTTACTATATGATCCAGCAATCATGCTCCTTAGTAGTTAGCCGAATGAACTGAAAACTTAAGTCCACACAGAAACCTGCAGACAGATGTTTATGGCAGCTTTATTCATAATTGCCAAAACTTGGAAGCAAACAGGATGTCCTTCAATAGGTAAATGGATACACAAACTGTGGTATACTCATGCAATGAAATATTCATGATAAAAGAATGAACTATCAAGCCATGAACAGACATGGAGGAACCTTAAATGCATATTACTCAGTGAAAGAAGCCTAACTGAAAAGGCTACATAACTATATTATTCCAACTATATGACGTAAACTATGGAGACAGCAAAAAGATGAATTGCTAGCGATTTGAGATGGGGAAGGAGGAACAAATAAATAGATCATGGGATTTTTAGGGTGGCAAAACCATGATGTATGATATAGTAATGAGGGGCACTTTATACATTTTTTCAAAACCAATAAAAAGCATGAACCCTAATATAAACTGTGAGCTTTAGTCAATAACAGTGTATCAGTATTGGGTCATTAGTTGTTAAAAAATTACCACACTGGTACAAATTGTGTATAATAGAGACAACTGTATGTGTGTGCTGGGAAGGAGATGAAAGGAGTATGTTTGTACTTTTTGATCAATTCTTTGTAAAGTTAAAATTACTCCAAAAATTTATGAATCAAAAATTAATATGGAAAAATCTGCATCTTTTGCCTTAGCCACTTGAGGCCATCGTGATTTGTCTTCTAGATCAGTTGAATTTTCAGAGAAAGGAGACATATAAAATGACTTGCTGGCATGAGAAAGAAAGCACTAGAACTTGTATTAATATGTAATTTTACAATCAGAAATTATGCTTCAGTAATAAAACATAGGTAGGCACTAGAATGTTACTCAGTTTGTGGGTCAGAGAGTCCATGTGTGGTGTTGGAGTTGGGCTGTGGGAAGAGAGGTTGATTTGAGCTGCACTAGGAGTTGCCTTGTTGCCCTCGTGTAGTTAGCACCTTTCAGTATAATGCAGGTTACATAAACCAGGTAAGTGTTTTACACATTGTATTATTTATTAACTAATCTTCATGATGGACAGGTGAATATGTTTGCAAAGAAACTGTACATTGAATAAAGTGAAAATGCAAGCACCAGTGACCCACAAGAAAATAGCAGAGTTGATGGTTATCCTTTGTATCAACGTTTTGTCAGTCACGTTGTAAGAAACAGTCAGATCTAATAAGAATTGAACCCCCAAAAGCAGTTATCAGACTATCTGAAATAAAGATTTATATTCACCTTTACTAAAAATATACCATTAATAAAACATGTTATGTTTGTTTTATATAATATGAAACAGACATTTCATATTATAGACTTTTGATTTCATAAGTAAACTTTTATTATTCTTTTCATTTTCATTTTTTAAAAAAGCACCCATGAATACAGCAGCACATGTTATTTATAAGTTGTGTCAGTTCTTTTTCTTTTACTCATAGAGTTGTGTGATCCAGTACGTCTGGAGATTGCTGGTCTGAATGACTCCAACAGTTTCCCAGCTGGTTTTCCTGTCTCTGGTCTTACTTTCCTCCAAACCATTTTTCATATTGCCACCAAGAAAAGCACCCCAAAATGCAACTCGGATTCTGTCATTTTCTTGCTTAAAACACGTACTTTCTATTTTTTTATGCTAAGGCCTAACACTGGTCATGTAAGACACTGATAGGGGCCTGGTCCTCCTCCCTAGCCTTATCTTCTACTATCCCTGTTCCTGAAAGATAGTTCTCTCTGTCTCTCACGAGTGTCTAGAGGAATTTCATCTCCTCCTTCATTAGCCTGTGTCTGTCTCATTATTCGAGTATGTTGAGCCCTCACTGCCTTCAAGGAGATATTTTCTGCCTCGAAGTTGGGTGTGATGTGTCCTTAAATAGCTACTTGCCTAGTCTGCTGGGCCTGGACTATTGGTATTTGCTTGTCATCACTGTGACAAACTTCAAGTACCTCTAGGGCTTACTGTTTTGGCTGTCTTCGTGTGTATGTTTGTGATTAGACAAATTGATTAAAGCCATATTTTAGAAGGACAGTGATATTTTGTACAATGTTAGTTGACAAAAGATGTATTATTATAAGCCTTCTTATCTAAAAATAGATCAAGGATTATAACCAATGGTAGTTTTATTTGTCAAACTTTGTTTTTTAAATCTTGTATGATTAACACTTTTTAAAGATATCACATATTACTAATACATTTATTGAGAGGCAGAGAAATATGTAAAAACTTAAACTAACATTCATAAAATAGTTAAAGCAAAAGTTACTTTCTAAGATTCTCCAAAAATTTTGGTTCTTATCCTTTGACCAAGTGTACATTCCAGAAGATCACTAAGGCTTTATAATAGTGGAAAATTTTTTATTTTATTTGAGGAAATACTTGTCATAAAAACTGAATTAAAAATCTGTATATTGTAATCTATAATCTTTGAAGTGGCAATTTCTGTTCTTCAGAAAGAGAAAGACCACTTAGCACTGATTATGTCACCTGATTATTTAGTTTTGGAAAACTTCTATTCATGTCTTCCTTTAATTATTCATTTTTCAGTTTGCCTCCCTCCCCTTCCTTCCTCCCTCTCTTTCCCTCCTTTAAGCATGAGTTTTAGTTTAAAATGTTATTCCCTACTTGTAAGTCTAATGGGATGTTATTCAGGGAATTTTATAGACTTTCAAAAATAGTTATGTATTAAAATAGTAACACTTCAAAGACTAAAAACTCTTAGTATTAAAATAAACTATGTCAGACTTTTAATTTGATACAGACTTTCTGTATCTAAATACCTGAACATATGTATGTTCTAACTTTATCAGATCACCCAATGGACCTTATTTGGAAAGTCAACACTGTCTAGTGAGTGAGGCAATGGAAGCTGTGCACACAATCTTCTCTTGATTTCAGTAAAATCCCTCTCTGCTTTCAATCCTGTGCTTTTTCCTGCTGTATTGGGCCAAGTAAACTCAGTTTTTCCATATTTCCATCATCTCTTGCCTTCAAATATATTACTGGCAAATACACATGCACATTTGGATGTATGAATTGTTCAATCTTAGCCTACATTATAGAGGTGCAGGTTTGATCTGTGGACTTTTCTGTTTAAAGCTGTTATCAGAGGACCCATTATGAAATTATGATCGATGCTTACCATGTGCCAGGTATTGTGCCAAATGTTATGAGGTTTACAAGAGTAGGAGCATTTTACTTTTTCTTTCAGTTTCTTAACAATTTTAATTTCCCTACAAATACATTTTTTGTCACTAGAAATTATTTATGAATCTTAATATACTATGTAATTTGATAGTTGACTGTAAATAACAAATAAAACATGCTAAGTATTTTACAACTTTTTTGCTTAAATTTTGTTTTAATTTTTAAACTCTAGGTTCTAAGATAAAATGGAATTTCATATTTACTTCAAATGCGGCTACAAAGAATCAGAAAATACATTTTTTTTCCTCCTTTTGAATGTTCAAGAAATAGGACATGCGATTCAAATTATTGGTACTGTCTGTAGGAGCTTGCACTGTAGCCCAGTCTTCTTTCAGCTTCTGGATGCCATTGTTCTGCTAGAAATATACAGCATATTCACAGATAATAGAAATAAATGTACTATTTACTTGTGTGATTTCTTTTTCCTGTCATGGATACTTTTACTTTAAAATGGAGGTGGGACAGGAACAAATGGAAAACTGTGTGGCAGGGCAGCCTGGATATCAATTCTGGCTATTAAAACTTTGGACAAATAAACATGCAGTAAAATTGACTTTCATTGGATGTATACTTCTAGGAATTTATTAAATTTAAAAAAAAATTGAAATAGGGTCTTGCTCTCTCTCTCAGGCTGGCGTGCAGTGGTGTGATCATAGCTCAGTGTAACCTCAGATTCCCGGGCTCAAGCAATCTACCTCAGCCTCCCAAGAAGCTAGGACTACAGGTGTGTTGCCACCACACTTAGCTAAGCTTTTAAATTTTTTTTGTAGCGATGAGATCTCACTATGTTCCCCGGGCTGGTCTTGAACTCCTGGCCTCAAGCAATCCTCCCTCCTTATTCTCCCAGAGTTGGGATTCCAGATGTGAGCCACTGCACCCAGCTTCAGTGCTAGGAATTTTAACCTATGCACATGTTTTTAAAATTTCCACCACTATCAGGACATAGACTGGTTCCATCCCTCCAGAAAAATCCCTTTTGCTGTTACTTTGTAATGAGACCTTCCCTATCAATAACACCTGGCGACCACTGATCTATTCTCTGTCAATGTAGTTTGAATTTTTATGAATGTCTTAAAAATAGAACCATACAGTATGCAACCTTTTGAGACTTTTTTTTTCCCCACTTGGTGTAATGCCTTTGAGATTCATCTAACTTTTACGTGTGTCAGTGGTTCCTCTTTATAGCTAAGTGTAGTATTTTGTAGTATGGATGTACTGCAGTTTCTTTATCCATTCACCCATTGAATACCATTTAGATTGTTTCCAGTTTGGGGTCATTATGAATAGAACATTCAAGTACAGTATTTTCATTTCAAGTACAAAATTTTCATTTCTTTTGTGTGCTGCCTAGGAGAGAGATAGCTGGGTCATGGTAAGTGTATATTTAATAAGAAACTTCTAGATCATTGTCTAGAGTAGTTGTACCATTTTGCATTCCACCAAGAGTGCAAGAGAATTTTATTTGATCTGCATTCTTACCAACATAGTATTGTTGGTATTTATGTTAGCCATTCTAATACATGTGTCATGAGATCTCATTTTGTTCTTAATCTACGTTTTCATAAAGGCACTTGATGTTGAAAAGCTTTTCATGTGCTTATTTGCCATTCGTATATCTTTTTTTGAGAGAACTGTTTAAGTCCCTGGCCATTTTTAATTTGGGCTGTTTTCTTACTGCAGAATATTCTAAGTTCTTTATATATTCTGGATACAAGTTATTTGTCTGATATGTGATTTGCAAATATTTTCTCCTAGACTGTTGCTTGTCTTTTTTATTCTCTTAATTGTGTATTTATAGAGCAGAAGTTTTCAATTTTGATAAAATCCAATTTACCATTTCTTAAAAATGTACTATGCTTTGGCGTCTTAAGAACTTGTTGCCTAAATCCAGATCATGAATGTATTTTTGTTTTTTAAAGTTTTACAGTTTTTCATTTTGTATTTAGATGTATTAATCATTTTGAGTTAATTTTTGTTAAAGGTATAAGCTTTAGGTCTGGATTCATTTTTTTAGCATACAGTGCAATCATTCCAATGTTATTTGTTGAAAAGACTGTCCTTTCTCTAATGAATTGCCTTTGAACCTTTGTCAAAAACAAGTTGTTCATGTTTGTGTGGTTCTATTTCTAGATTCTCTATTTTGTTCCATTGATCTATGTGTTTATTTGTCAATACCACATTGTTTTGATTACTGTAGCTTTCTTTATAATGTCTTGAAATTTAATTTTATCATTCTCCAGCTTGCTATTCTTTTTTGACCTTTTTTTAAATTCTAGTTCCTTTATCATACTGTATATTTTAATATCCGCTTTTCTGTACCTACAGAAATCCCACTGGAGTTTTGACTGGAATTGTGTTACAAATACAGATCAATTTGAAAAGAATCTTCACTGTACTGAGTCTTCTAATCCATGAACAGGATATGCCTCTGAATTTAGTTAGGTCATCTTTGATTTCCTTCATCTATGTTATGTAGTTTTCAAAATACAGATCCTCTACATATTTTGATGGAGTTACAGTCAAGTATTTTCATTTTGGGATCTTAAAAATTATTTATTGCTATTATATGGAAATATTTGTGCTTTTCAATCAATAAAAAAAGGGCAACTCCCTCTGTGCATTAGGAAACCCCTTCCCTTTCCTTGGCCTTGAGCTATAGAGCATCTCCTTGTATTCCTTCTAATCCTCTGCTTCTGAGTTTAGGCTGCATTGAGTCCAAGCTGGGGTATACTGGAGGGGAAAAGTAGTTATTCAGCTGCTTTTCAATTTACTTTTCAGATTCTTCAAATTGTTGCTTTATGGATTCTGTCTGGGTTTTGTAGCTGCGTTCTGTTAAGGTAGAGTAAGCAACCACTTGCTTACTCCCTCTTAACTGAAATTTGAAGCAAGACCAGTTTCTTTTGCTGTGAATAGAACTAAATAATTTGAAAAACATTGTAAATATGTTTTGTTAGCAGGTAGTCCCCCTGAGTATTGAGATCTTGCAGCATTCTTCCCTTGTCTGCTCCCTCTCAAGAAAATGGCAGTACAACTCCTTTCCCAGCCCTGAATACCCAGCTCTTACTTATGGTCTCATTTAAGTATTGACTAGGGAAAAATAACCTTTTTTGGCTTGAGTAGTTGTAATTGAGTATGTGATGTCAGAGTAATCTGTGACAATTCTTAAAGAAGAGAAGTCATAGTGTTCTATCTACATAACTAGGTTTGAGTTATTTAAGACTGCGTCTGCTGGCAGCCTTGGCAAACTCTAGGGAGAAGTGGAGGACTGATATTTAGAAAATTAATTTGTATATGAGAAATTTGATATTTCACAATTAAAACTTTTATGTAGCAAAGTAAATGCTGAGATGTGAAGGCAAATATTTTAAAGAAGGAATGAACTCCCTTAATTTACATAACAGCCTTAGATTTTTTTTTTAATTCACTGCTTTAAAAGCCGATTTATCTAGCTAGAATTCTGCAGTGAGAGTATTGAAAGCTTTTGGATTGTAACTGGTGCAAGTACATTTTCTTTTACATTTGTTGGCCACTTTGTTTCAGGTTTGTTTTAGGTGTGCCAAGCGCAAGCCAGTATAACCATGAATTTCTGAACCCATCATCTCCTGTAATAATTGATCCTTTCAATGTAAGTTTTAATTATGTTCTGGCTTAGTATAATGATATAGAGATAGTGTTATATAGTTTCAGTTCCAATCTGGTTTTCCCTAAAACAGAAGATATTTAGCAACATTTGTGTCTGCTATTACTTGTTCTTGTATAAGAGAAAGGAAGTAAAGAAATGGTTAGTTTTGTGTTTGCAATGGACGAAGAAAGTGTTCACTTGCTTTTTCAAAAGTGGGAGAAAAGTGCTCTACATTCCCTTTTGCTTTTCTTGGAAGAAATATGTACTGTAGTAAAAAAAAAAACAAACAAACCATAATTAGAACTTCTTGAAAAAAATTAGCTGGTATTTCAGTTATACCTCATTTTGATGAAGGATGGGTATCTGGAAGCAGGGTTGGGTACATGGTCATGAGGAATTGAAAAAGCATAGACTTTAAGGACAGAGAGATAGGAGTTTGGATCTAAGCTCTGTCATTAAAATGGTGGATATATTGTTTAATAACCCTAACGTTTTTGTTTTTCTGTCTTATGTACAGTTGATTTACCTACTTAATTCAGAGACTTGCTTAGTGAATTTAACAAGAACATTTGTAAAGGGGCCCAAAACTATGCCTGTCATAGAGTGGCATAAGAAATAGTGATGTCATTATACAATAGAGCAAAAAAGTAAGTAGTTTAATAGCTTAGAACTTTCTGAAAAAAATCACAGGATGAGTAGCAAGGAAACTGATTAGCTTATTTAATATGGGCAGATTCCAGCCATCAGGGAGGCCCAACATTGCCTAGTGTGGTAATGCCGGCACATGAGAGGACTTCGAGTTACGCTGGCATTCTACCTGTAACTTATGACATCAACAAAGGTCCCAGAAATAATACTTCGTTTTTCTTCTAGCCTTGTGAATAGCATTGACTTTTAGAAACTTAATAGGCAATACCAAATGTGAAATTGTTTCAATTAATATTTTTTGTCAGATAATTTTATTGACACTAAATCTCTTTCTCTTCTCTTTAAAACATTTTTTAGAGTCAGAGTCTCATTCTGTTGTTCAGGCTAAAGTGCAGTGGGGCAATTATAGCTCACAGTAACCTTGAACTCCTGGGCTCAGGAAATCCTCGTGCCTCAGCCTCCCGAGTAGCTAGGACTACAGCTTTGCTCTACCACATCTTGCTGTTTTTTAAATATTTTGTAGAGATGAGAGTCTTACTGTGTTGCCCAGGCTGATCTCAAACTCCTGGCCTCAGCAATCCTTCCCCCTTGACCTTCCCTCTCCATTTTTTTTTTTTTTTGGAAGGCCACCTACTTCATCTGTCATCACCCACCATAAAATTTTATAGGTGCTTGGTTGCCTGAACAGGTTTTTAAAGTTTTTATTAATTATAGTAAATTTATATTAAAAATACTTTATTATAAACAATATCCATTGTAGAAAGTTTGAAGATATTAATGTGCGTAAGTAAAATAAAGCAAACTTCTCCAGAGTTTATTCCTATTTTCTTCAATGTATAGAATTCTATATTATTTATTTCTGTATGCATTTGTTTATACCAAAATGAAATGCTGTTTTGGTTATCCTCATTTGTCAACTGATTTTTCTCTGATAATGCTCTTTACTTTTTCATGTTAATTCATTTTCATCTTAGTTATGTCCATTCTCACATCCTCATATGTACCCAGTTCATCCTCACATTGACTCAAATGCCCCTAAACCATGTACAGGTACTTTGTCCTAATTAGGGTCTAATCTGGGACTTTGCTTGGCATTTGGTGGTGTCCTATAACCTTCAAGTAGTGTCCACTATGACTCTTTTTTTGAGGGGATCAAGATAGTTGCTCTACAAAATACTGTGCTATCTGGATCTTTCCAGTTTCTTCTTTGTGGTGGTGTTAACTTGTTCTTAAATCCTTGTATATGGAAAAACAATATCTAGGCAACATAGATTTAAGTTAAATAGGTTTCAAGTAGAACATATGTATGTGGGATCCTGGACGCAGGAGACACAGAATCCAGAGGGGCCGCTGTTCAGGGGGCACTCTTCAGACCACAGTCTTAGTGCTGCTTTCTGAGTCTGACATGCTTCTACTTCTTATGTTTGATGTCACTATATATCAAAGAATCATAATTTTTTTAGTCTAATAAAAACTTTGTACATTTTTAAAAAGTTAATTTCAAGTGTAACTTTGAAAAAACTCAGTTTTTACAGAAAATGTATATTTTAAGATTGTTGATCACACTATTTATTATCAGGGCTTTCTCTAAAACTAGGGATGTATTATTTTAGGTTTCCTAATGTGGCACCTTTAGTCTCAAGAAAACAGTAAAACACCTTAGATATTGTAGATGTATGTTCTGCATGATTAAAAAAAATACATATAGACTTTTAAAGCCTGTAAGAAGTTGTGATGAAGACATAGCTTATGATCCTGGAGAGAAATAATTTAACTGGGAGCTGGTCATTGGTCAATCTAGCTACTCTGGGAGTAGGAAAGATTAGAAGATATTTGCAATGGTTAATTTAATAAAATATAATGAATTAATAGAAATGATTAACAATAATGCCATAAAACATGTTTTTGATTGACATTTACTTCATTTTAATTTACTAAACTTTGAGGGAATTCCATATTTTTATCAAAAGTAAAAAAGTTGCCATGTAATGTATCTCCTCTCTCACTCTCCTCATATATATTCATAATATTCTTCTATCAAATAATTTTCAGTTTATACCCCTTTAGCCTTGTGAATAGTTCAGAATACTCTTTTGCTTCTTAAAAAACATTATTTCTAAAAGTTCTCCTGTAGAACATTATTATAAAGGAGTACCTTTAAAGAGACATTTAGGGTAGTTTCCCTTTCAAAATAAGCATATTTGATTACTTGATATGTGGAACCAACTTTCCCTAGAATCGAAGATGAAAAGAGTCCTCGAAGGAAGTGGGCTTAGTGAAGACTGGTCATTGTGATAAGTATTTCTCACAATTCACTTTTGTTTTTATTGGCTCTTGCTCTAGGCATTGATTTAGAAGGTTTAAAAATTCATTTTCTTTGCTTTTCTTAATATGAAGTATTAAATATTAGTACTTGTTGTGTGGGGCAAAGTTGTGAATCCAACAATGTCTTTTGCTCTTACATGTAAATGGTGTTAACTTAATAGAATAACACAAGGGCATTCTGGGGCAAGAGGGTCTGTGTCTGTGAACCATCAATCTTCATGTGGGGGACGTGAAATTGCCTTGTGATTCCTGGGGAATTCAAGTACTCATGTTCCATATGTACCGAGCCCCAGTAAGTCTTGTTCTTTCTCTTTCCTTTTCCTGTCACTGCCTTGTTCAGGAGTATGCACTTGACTGAACAAGTGGAATAAAATTTGCTAGGCCATCCCTGTGCCTCGTAAAGGGTCACCGAAATGTCAGATTTCTAAATACGGTCTTGTATGACTCTTCAGAGGTGTGTCTGCATTTTCCCTAATCTGATTTTTTTTTTCAGATTACTCCATCCTGCTGCCCTTCGCCTCTGCAATAACCTGAAATGAACTTTTATCTGTATACTTCTGAAAATTTTTACCAGGACCTTCCCTAGGTGTAACATACCTCCCAAAGTCAGGGACATTCTTTTTACACGTAACACAGAGCATTTAGACAAATGCAATTTTCTTTTACCTTGCATCTATGGAATGATTTATGGTATGCATAATTTAAGCCTTACAATAACACTGTAAGAATAGGTACTACTATCACCAGGATACAGATCAGAAGGCTGTGGCTCAACTTCCACCCCTTCAGTTTTGAGGTCTGGATTTTTCTTTTCAAAGGAATTGGCACCTTAAATGGGTAGACAATTCTTTCTTTTAACAAAGAGAGCTTGGCTGTGAACTTCCTTCAAATTTACTCTGCCATTTCTAAGTAAGTATTACCTTCTGTTTGTATTAATAAATAGGAGACCATATGGAGGGGGTACTAATTATGATTAATAATTTATGTAAAAAGCCATTTTTACCATCTGGTAAAACTTTCTATAATGTTACTTTTACAATTTTAAAACACATACACATTCCTAATCTGTAATTGAAAATTACTTTTCTAATAGATGATGCTGATGATTTCCATACTCTGTTACAGTTTACAAAGGAATATACTTATGGTCTTATCAGTCTGCTATAAAGCAGGCTTGGTTTTGAATTGTTAAATGGTTCCTCATGCAAATGTCTTTTATATTCCATGACATACTAGAATGATTTTTCTTTTCTTTGCATTTTTTTTCCTTGTCCCATGTGGACCTGTTAATATTGGAAAGGAATTTCACAGGGAACTTAACATGGAAGCTATAACAACAAAAGTCTCTGAAAGTAGAACATATTTTCAGATCACTAGTGATTTTAGTCATTTAGATTTTTGAAGATAGCAAACAAGGATCTAACATAAGAATATAGATAAATTAGGTCACAGTATTATCATAATCTCTCATTTGTTTTCCTTTAGTATTTTTCAGCATAATAAAATATATGTCAAAATAACATGAAAATACCTGAAATGAGGTTTTGTTAAAGAATTACATTTATGAGATTTATGTAAAAGGTTCAGTTTTGGTAGTGCTGTAAATATAAGATAGTACAAACTCCCCTCTTTTAAAAAACTTTTTTTTTAAAGAAAAGCTTGAAACCTTCCTTTAAAAAGGTTTACAAGACACTATCATGTTTTGTTCTAGCTAAACAAATTTCTGTTTGACAACTTAAATAGTGCAGAAGTCACTCCAGAAGGAATAAATTGGATGTTTCACAGGTTTGAATTACATTCTACTGCGGGGTCAGGCCCATAGCATGAATTTAAGAGTTTCTGCCTTTTGGTAGGATTCCAAAGGCTGATTATCTCGGACCTGTTTTTCAAAAGTAAGAAGCAGAAGATAAGCTTGTGGCTCTTCTTTCTCAGACTGGGTGGTGATCCTTCATTGGGAGTTGAATGGAGTTTTGGGGTAGGAATTTTTATGGGGAGGAACTGTAGGGTGTGTCTGCCAGTGGAATGTTCATTCCAAGGAGGGATTCCAGGATAGAGTGGGCCTAGGAATGGAATTAATCCTGAGGTGGAGCAGAGTACATCACTTAATCTTCCTGCATACTGATTGTAGGACAGGCATGTTTGAGGAGTAACATCTCTGGGGAAAGAGTATATGCTCAAAAGTGTTCTCTCTAGATGTAAAGCATACATACAAAATTGATATTATAAATACTTGGAAAATTATGTCTTTTTCATCTGAAGACATTTAATGCTTACTGCATGTTACATGTGTAATTTAATCTAAACACTTTGATTGGTACTATTCAATTTGAAAGTTGAGGAAATTAAGGCTTAGATGTTAAGTAATTTACTTAAGGTTATATAATGAATAATGGAGTCTAAATTTGGCCTTACGTCTTTTGAACTTGAGTTGTTTCTTAGTCATGATCCTATTGTGAAAAGCAGGCTGTTTCTAATTATGTGATGGCTGAACCCCAAGGAGAGCCAAGAGCCAAGGAGGTCCAGTGCAGTTGGATCTCCTATAATCCCAGCACTTTGGGAGGCCGAGGCAGGTGGATGGCTTGAGCCCAGAAGTTTGAGACCAGCCTGAGCAACATAGTGAGACCCCATCTATACAAAAAATAAAAATAAAAAAAATTAGCCAGGTACGGCGGTGCACACCTGTAGTCCCAGCTACCAGGGAGGCTGAGGTAGGAGGATTGCTTGAGCTCAGGAGGCGGAGGTTGCAGTGAGTTGAGTTTGTACCTCTGCATTCCAACCTGGGCCACAGAGTAGTCTCAAAAAATAATAAATAAATAAATACGAATAGAAAGAAAGGAAAAGAGCCAATGGGGATTGGTTCGGGAAGTGTATCTACTCTCTACCTAAAGCACCATCTCTTATGTGTTTATCAAAAGAGACTGTGGATTTAAACAATTAAAATAATTGAGCACTTATCTGACCCACTTTGATATTGAAATACAAATGTGTATGATCAGTCAGTTTTTAGTTTCAGAAAACAAGAAAAGCCAGCTGTTTTAAACAGAAAAACAAACAAACAAACAAACAAAAAACAAAAAAAACCCCCCAAAAAACAGGGAATTTGATACTTGTAAAAAAGTTGGCAGTTTGGAGCAGCAGAACCTCACCTGTGCTTTCAGGTCTGGTGACACCATTTGTCTGGCCTGCCAGAGGTGCTGCTACCTCTGCTACCATCAGGAAAGTGGAGAAGTTGCTCCTAAAGTTTAGTTGTGATCCAGGAATCACAAAGACAGCACTATACATGGTGGCATATCTAATTAACAGATGCCTGGAGGTAAGGGAGCCTGGGAAGAGAAGTATTTAGGATTTTGGCCTCTGCAATTCAGGCAGGCATGCAGGAAGACACTTGGTATGGAGGTTACCCACCATATTAAAAAAAAAATTTATCTATCTTTCTATCTGTCTGATAGCAATGGGATAAGACCCTGCTTTGTCTCCATGTCTACATTTCCTGACCTCCCTCACTCCCAGCTGTCATTAAAATGTGACTTTTGTCTTTCTGGTCATGTGTTTCTTTTTGGTTTTGTTTTGTTTAACCATATCACTAAAGGCTTTCTCAGTGAATAAATAATTTAAAAATAAATATTTGATATATGTAGGTAACTTTTTAAAAAGTAGTTTGAGAAGTTATTTTGGCAAGTAAGACAAGGGGTGCTAGAGCTAAACTCTAGCTCTCAATTCCAAATAACCAGCAAAAAATAATTAGCAGATATAACACTAGGAGAGTGTTCTATTATAACTCTGGCAGCACTAGATAGGCTGCAGAGAATCAAGTATGTGTATAGAATACACTGCTATATGTATGTATTTATATACATAATTTTTCTGAATGGAAAGTAGTTTAGATGTGGACTTTACTGGACACTTCTGATAGGAGTTATCTTTTGGAGAGCACATTATGATATCATATTTCAAGTTATGCAGAAGTGTGCAAAGGATTGTTCTTAGCCCAGGTGCCTAAAACTCTCAAAAGTTTAATTAGTTTCTAGGGAGAGGTGGAGTCTTCCAAAGCATTTTTCCCCTCAGTGATCAATGATGTATTATGTAAAACATGTTTTCTTTTCTGGAGTTCCTTGTGGAGTCTTACAACTTTCTTTCTTTACTTCTTAAACCTTTTATATGTAGCAGGCAAGTGTGAGATACCAGTGTATAAATTAAGAGAAACAATTCAGTAGGGAGACTCTTTGTTGCTGTTTAATTTCAGACATCTGTCTCTCAGATTTTTTCTTTATACAGTTAAGTCCTCAATTTATGTTGTCACTGGGTTTGTGGAAACTGCAACTTTAAGTAAAATGATGAATAAGGAAACCAGTTTGACTATAGATTAATTGATGTAAACAAGACTTCCTATGACATTTCTGGTCACAAAAGCATCAACAAACTTTTAAGTAAAAACCCAAACTGTCAAATTATTAAACATTAAAATAAATCGGAGCTATACATACATTTAAGAAAGGTTAACAAACCAGGTGGGATAATGATTTACCTATTTATTCCAGTTTAGGGTCATGGGTGGCCAGAGCATATCCCAACAGCTCAGGGTGCAAGGCAGGAACCCATCCTAGATAGGATGCCATCCCATGGCAGTGTGCAGTCACACACACCCACACTCACATACACTGGGACAATGTAGACACATCAGTGAACTGACGTGCACGTCTTTGGGAAGTGAGAGGAGGCCAGCCATTCTGGAGAAAACCCATGCAGACATGAAGAGTAAGTGCAAGCTCCACACAGATGGTGGCCCCACCCAGTGTGAATTGATTTCTTTTCTCATTAACATTATAATGAAACAACATTGAATGAAACAACATTATTCAAGAATCTGAAGTTATGTATTTTTCCCCTTCCTCTGTTTTCCCTTGATGTATTTAACTACAGGGAGGAAAAAACAAGTGGTAAGCTTTAAAAACAAACCAAAATCAGCTGGCTGTTTTGGAAGTATTCACGTTTTTGTAATCAGTCCAGTGTGTGTAAAATATCTATTAACTTAAGGGCAAAACAATAAGCAGTAGCCTTAGCTGAGAATTACCCAGTTGCTCAATTACTTCATTTTCAAAATGTCCTTTAAAGGGGGTAACTGCAGAGAGAATGTTTGCAATTACAATCTAAGTTTTGATATGAGAAATAGGCTTGCTGATGATTGGGTTTCAAGTAGAGAGTTAAGTAGTCTTAAATTTCATATTCTCACCTATTCTAAATCTGAATACAAATAATACAAAAGCTAAAAATATAGACTTTTGATGGAATAGCTAAGTATTCTAATATACCCTCTGAGCTCCCCCTCTATGCCAAACAACTTCAATTTCACACTTCCCTCTCCTTCCCCACATATTCTTATTCCTCGAAAACACTGCTGTTCCTTTGGAAGGTATTCATTCTCCTTAGCACAGAGGTAATATTGGCTTTTCTCATGCCCCATTTTTGCTTCATATTCTATCAACCTTATAAGACAGGATATGTACAACAAAAATTCTGACTACTTTGGATACCATCTGGCCAAACATACGTGACCACTCTCTTGTCCTCCATCTACCAGCCAGGTCATTTCTTCCCCATTTCTACCACCTCATTCCCTTCTAACCTTCTATCATCATGATCTTTGTTAAAATACGGTGTATGACCAATCTAATACCCTATCTTAATGTGTTTTTGTTTTGTTTTGAGACGAGATCTTGCTTGTTTTTTTGAGGCCAGGTCTTGTCTAGGCTGGATTTGAATTCCTGTACTTAAGTGATCCTCCTACTTCAGCCTCCCAAGTAGCTGGGACTACAGGTGTGCACCACTGCATCCATGTGTGTATGTGTATTTAAACCTCTACTCCTACAGGTAATTTCCTTTGTTACTAACTGGAGTGACCATACCTCTGAAATTCAGAAATTCCACTCACTTTACAAATCCTTTCCAACTAAACCTTTTCTAGTACTCTGTACATCTCTTGAACTTTTTATTCTAGTTATCTGGCTTTTTTTGGTTAAACATAGAGATGGGGTCTCACTATGTTGACCAGGCTGGTCTTGGTCTTACTCTTGGCCTCAAGTGATCTTCCCACCTTAGCCTGCCAGAGTGCTGGGATTGCAGGTGTGAGCCACTGTGCCTGGCCAGTTATCTGACTTTTCATGCATTTATTTCTGTATTCTGTGTAAATTCCAGCATCAGTCATTTTAACTACTTTCAAAGTTGACTCAATTTCAGGCTTTTCCTTCTTCCTAGACAAACTTTTACCAAACATGTCACTAACCATAAAATGGAATCATCCTAAACTGTAGTATCTCCTATTTCTGTTTTCTAGCTGATAGGTGTTTCTAGAGGGAGAAAGTGGGCCTTGATAACCCAGTGGAAGACTCTTTGCATGTATCTCATGTAATTTTCATAACCTGCATGAAAGCTATTTTTATCAGCAACTTGTAGCCTTTTTTTTTTTTTTTTTAAAAGGTGCAGTGTTGTGTTTGAACCTAGGCCTTATGATGTGTGGAGGACAGTGGATGTGGCAGCTCCAAATGTCATATCTGCACATGAGTCTTTCTTAGAGAATAAAATCTCTTTCTCTGATTGTCAAACAAGACTTGTGGTCTCACTCTGAACTAGCTTTAACTGAGTGGCCAAAGCAGTCACCATGGCCGGAGTAATGTCAACATCTAGCTGGCCTGGGCTTGGGTTTTGGTCAATCATAGTAGTAAGTTTGGGAGATCTTTCTACTTGGTTTAGGCCAATCAGTGCCCACTTATGTGGGTAGGTTATGGGAATCAGTCCCATCTAGTCACCAGCACTGCTAATCTGTGCAAAAAGTATAAAATGGAGGCCAGGGAAGCATCTGACAAGTGTCTGTTACAGTAATTGATATTTTTATTAAATATAAAGGGCTTCTCACATTTTTGAATTCTAATAGTTTATTTCAGGTTTGGTTGTAGAAATTTAGAAAGCCAAGTCCTAAAAGAAGGCACTATGAAATCAACAATGAATAATTTTGCAGGGTTTGTTTTTCAGAAGCTCCTATGGGAGTAGGGAAGGTATTATTATAGTAAATACAAGTTGGGATGTTATGAGCCATATAAGCTGGAAGACCAAGGATGCAAAGTAATTGAGGTTGCAGGTGAAAGTGTAGCCCTGGTGATTCTTCAAGTACTCAATGATGGACGGCATGTAAATGAGGTTAGGGTATTTATTTGAGGGCTCAAGGTCACAGGCAAGGGATGCAGGAGTGGAAAGTTATAAGAAGCTATATTCCGAGGATGAATACTTCTTTTTTGCCCCAGCCTTACTGAGGTATAGTTGCCAAATAAAAATTGTATATATTTAAGATACAGAATATGTTTTGATATATGTTTACATTGTAAAATGATTACCACTGTTAAGTTAATTGACATATTCATCGTCTCATATAGTTACCATTTTCTGTGTCTGTGATGAGGACATTTAAGTTCTACTCTATTAGCAAATTTCAGTTGTATCAGTCACCATGCCATACATTAGATCTGAAGAACTTGTATTTGATACATTATAATCGTTATATTTGATACGTTTGATTTTTCAGATGTGGAGATGTTTCAGGTAATGACAAGTTCCTAGTGGTAATGGAGGACAAGTTTGGAAAGACCAGTGAGCTAGGTAGGATGTTGAATGGACTATCAATATGGGCACTGAAATTTAGAGAGTAGTGACAGCACCACGAAAGTATAAGCTTACTATTAGCCAGATGTCAAATTCCTCAGTGTTTGTTGAAGGTGACTCAAAGTTAAATGATTAACATGGTTAAAGTGGTAATAGACATGGATGATGAGACCCTTGGGGGCGAAGGAAGGATTGTTAATGAACTGGAGTCATACATTAGTGCAGAAAGGATTCAGGAAAATGCTGACTGTTGCCTTTCCCTGGTCTGTGGAGGCAAGCAGAGAATGAAGAGTCTATTTGACAGGTGTGTGATGGAGATGGCATAATCAAGAAAAAGACAAGATACATTAAGGCAAGGAAGTAGAGGATGCTGTCATAGAAAATGTTAAGAATGGTGTACCAAGCTTTTTGGGAATTAGCAGTTCAAGAAGTACAATGGAAATCATTAGAATGGTGTGGGTAAGGTAGTGAAAAAGGATCTGGGAAGGTGACACTGAAGCCATTCTGGGAAGTAATTCTGGATCTCTGTCTCTTGAGGGAGACAGGGCTGCGAGATGAAGACGCTGCATACAGGTTCTCTATGCTGTGATTCTAGACTTTTAAAATTTTTCATTTTTTTAGTGTTATCACTGACTGTTGCTTGAGCTTCTTCTCTTGGATCACCCGAGAAACTGAGCTTCTTGCTGTTTTCCAAGCCATTCCCTATTCCTCCTGCTTCTGTTCATACATCTAGTTTTGCAGAAATGTCTCAGTTCTACTTCAACATCTCAAGTTAATATCCCATAAGACCATGTCAACCCTCACCTCCTCCAGCTTGTGACTCACTATCCCTCTGCCCAGTTATATTCTCTGTTTTATTTGGCATGACTTTTAGGACACTTTGTATTCATGTTATTTTGTGTGTATTTGTGGCAGGACTCCATATCTTAGTATATTTCCTATGCTCTCTAGTAAGGTGCCTTGCACTTTACATGTATCAAAGTACTGTGTGGAATATGAGCAGTCAGAAAAGACTCCAAAAGGAAAAGCCTTCTGAGTTTGTGAAGTTTTGATCCATGTATGAAAATATGCTTAATTCATTTCTGTATGCAGTAAATTCAACTTTGTTAACTAGAATTAATTTTATATAATACATAGAAACACTGGAAATTGAATTTAAGACATTATTCATCTGAAAAATTAGATTTACCATCTTTTTTAATGTGACTGCTTCATTTTAATTCCTTAATCATCTTAGCTGCCTGTTTTATACCTGTCTGGTATTTAAAAAAAAAAAAAATCCACCTTTTATTGCAGAGGAGGATTTCCTCTAGTTATTTATTTTGAATCAAAGGAGACATCAGCTGTAGCCTATGTCCCTGAATCAGCTTCCTATTTTCTTCTTTGAGAATAAGCCTCAGATGTCTTTTTTTTTTTCTTTCTTTCTTTCCTTTCTTGGACTCAAATACCACTGAAAACTCCCAGCAAGCAGAAAGAATAGTTATATGATGACTGGAATATTGGTATAAAGTTTATTTTTGTTGCCATAGCAACTACTCAGCTACATTGTCTCTCACTTGTGAAACTTCTAGCTCCTATGAAAATATTTTGTGTAACTTCCTGTATTAACTCCTGCTTGAAGTTATGTGTCTGTTCCTGGCTCATCATGAAGGGCTTTGCCTATTGTTTTTCTTGCTTTGAAGAAACCAAAACCAAACAGAACTCTTTAAATCTTTGACTACTTCTGTTCATTTATGGGGTTGGCTGGAAGTTTCTTGTGAATGTCCAGAGTACCCTTCTGGTATAGTCCGTTTGTGTGGCTATCTGGGACCATCACAGACCAGTCTCACTCTGTCGCTCAGGCTGGGGTCCAGTAGAGCAATCTCTGCTCACTGCAACCTCCACCTCCTGGATTCAAGTGATTCTTGTGCCTCGACCTCGGCCTCCCCCAGTAGCCAGAACTACAAGCGAATGCTACCACACCCAGCTAATTTTTGTATTTTCAGTAAAGATGGGATTTCCCCATGTTGTTCAGGCTAGTCTCAGACCAGACTAGGTAACTTCTAAAGACTAGAAATGTACTTTCTCACAGTTCTGGAGGCTGGGAAGTTCAAGCTCAAGGCCTGGACATCTGGCAAGGGCCTTCTTGCTTCATCCTCACATGGCAGAAGGCAGAAGAGCAAGAGAGCCCACTTGCAGCCTCAAGCCCTTTTTACAGTAGCATTAATCCATTCATTAGGATGGAGCCCTTGTGACCTAAACATCTCTCATTAGGTCCCCCTCCCAACACAGTCACATTAGAAATTACGTTTCTAACACAGAAAGGAAGGACCATACCATAGCAGGTATGGACAGTCATACCATAGCACCTTCATTTTATATGTATATTAATTGTTTAAAAAAAAAAAAAAAACATGTATTGACTCTAGTAGCAGTGCAATCCAAAAACGAAAACAGCAAATTTCCTTCTCTAAGGGAATCTACAGTGTAAAGGGAAACAGATAAATGCGTAAGTATCATATAGCACTTTTGCACCCTGATTACCCATGAATGGCCTCCTCTAAGTGCTTAGGGAACAAGACAGGGAAGCAAAGTATGCAAACAGAAGGAAGGGAGGAGAGATTAGGATGCCTGCTTCAGGAAATTCACATTAGAGCTGGCCCTTCCAGAGAGAATACGGTGCGGTGGACCATGGGTGGATGTGCTCACCTCACTCTGGAATTCATCGCAGCAGCCGCGTGAAGTAATTACATATGTGGATCCAGCACTTTCTGTATGCTTTCGCAGTGTGTAAGGAACTTGGAGGACTAAAGAAATATCTACAAATTATGCCTTAAAGAAATGAACTTAACATTTAGAGATATAAAATGCAGATACAAAAATAGAACAATAAAACGACGTAGGATTATATACAAAAGCAAGTGTTTATTGAGGGACTTCTGTGTGTTGCGCAGTATGGTGATACTATTCCTTTTGTGGATCTTAAAGTCTGTAAAATATAAAACATATAAAACATGTATAAATGAACACTTAATGCAAATGAAGTTAGAGCTAAATGCTGTGAACACTTTGAAATGACAGAATGTACCATGAGATGAGAGAGAAAGGAAGCCTGAGAAGATGACAGTGGTCCACTTGGATCTGCTGCTTCTCCTGCCTGGACTCTGGTCTTGTCACCTCCTTCTCATGGCCTGGCTCCACACATCTAGAAAGAATGTGAAAATACCCACTTTTATCAGAAGCGTTTGATGGGTTAATTGATTGATTGAGACAGGGTAGCTCTCTGTTGCCCATGCTGGAGTGCGGTGGCATAATCATGGCTTACTGAAGGCTGTATCTCCCAGGCTCAAGCAGTCTTCCTGCTTCAGCCTCCTAAACAGCTGGGACCATAGGCGCGCACCACCATGCCTGGCTAATTTTTTATATTTTGTAGAGATTGAATCTTGCAATGTTGCCCAAGCTGGTCTCAAACTCCTTGCTCATGCGATCTTCCCTCCTTGGCCTCCTAAAGTGCTGGGATTATAGACATGAACCACCATGCCTGGCCAGTGTGATGGTTTTAACTTCATTTCGATCTCTTGCTTATAATATTCAAGTGTCTGAAACCACTACTGCTAAATCTGTAACTGAATGTCTGGGATGGAGGAGAAGTTTTTAATGTTTGGGTCTGACCAGCCCAGCAAGGACATGCACTTCTGACCACACTGATTCCCTGAACTGCTTTCTTCAGAGCCACAGGCCACAGCTTGAGAGGCTCTCTTCTCTCCTCTCCGCTCTCATCTCTCCTCTCTTTTCTTTTCTCTTCTTCTCAATGGGGTCTTACTCGGTTGCTCACGATAGGATACATGCAGTGGCATGATCACGGCTCACTGCAGCTTCGACCTCCTAGGCTCAAGTGATCCTCCTGCCTCAGCTTCCTGAGTAGCTGGGACCACAATCACGTGTCACCACATCTGGTTAACTTTTTTTTCTAATTTTTATTTTTAGTAGAGATGAGGTCTCATTATGTTGCCCAGGCTGGTCTGGAATTCCTGGGCTCAATGGATTCTCTCACCTCAGCTTCTCAAAGTGATGCGATTACAGGTATGATCCACCATGCATGTCCTTCATCTTGCCTTTCTGAAAGACCTGTGGAATTTGGGCATTTATTCTTGGAATATTTCTGTAGAAGTCCAAAAAATACATAGTTGTGATAATTGCATACTGAAGGCTTAATCTCCCTTTTATGTAATATATGAAAAAAAATGTGAAAGCAAGGCAAACTACTGAACTCTTGAAGTTATAACATCTTAAGTATAACCATTTAAAATGTATCTTGGGGAAGTTCTGATTTTATAGGTGATAAACTTATACTTGCAGTGTGTTTTCTTGTTATTTTAAACATTAAACTTTTATCAAACATTTAATGTGATATATTTATAGAACATTATTTTTGTATTTCAATTGCTATTATGAAGTCTAAATCTTTGACCACAAATCTACTTGTTATATTAATAACAGTCTTAAAATATCTGGCTGTTTTTATTAAAATTGTGGTAAAATACACAAGATAGAATTTACCATTTTAATCATTTTAATGTGTAAGATATACAGTTAGTACATGTACAGTGTTGTGCAACCATCGCCACTATCCTAGCTCAGAACATTTCCGTCATCCCAAAAGGAAACCTGTACTCATAAAGCAGTCCCTCCCCATTCCCTTTCTTCCTCAGCCCCTGGCATCTACTGATCTGCCCTTTTTTTTTTTTTTAAAATGTGAATAATATAATGTCACAGATTGCAAAATAATGGAAAGAAACTGGTTTGATCTTTCTTGCTCAGTTGATATAAAAAATAATACTTTTCTATTCGGTTTGTTAGACTAATTTTTTAGGTGATTTAAAAAACATAATTAACAGTTAATTTAGGGATGAGGAGCTCTACTGTAAACATTTTTATTAAAACATTTGTAATTTTATTAAAGTAGCAAATGAAACTCACAAAATTAAGTAGTAGTAGTAATAAAGGCCAGGCATTTTCTTAAACTTGCATAATACTGAGAATGAACTGTAAGAATGAAGCTAGCCATCAAGATTTTTCACACTTTAGTCATTTCTGGGAATATAAAATTGCAACCATGAAAGTAAAAGATAATTCAAAGTAACAAGGATTAGAAGTGTTGGCTGAATAAAAAGTGTCCTAAGTTTTAAGGATAAAAGTTCTACTTTTTTTTTTTTTAACTGGATAGCCGCCTCTGAGGCTAAAGAAAAAAAACCATTAAAAGAAAGGAATCGCTTTATTCCATTTTTAAAAATTCAACAACACATTGATAATGTTTTTAGGGAAGCATGTTTACAATTTCTCTAAAAAGCAGTAATGAGGTTTGAATACTTTGTTATATTTTTGAGATTTGTTGAAAATAGATCTACTTTATTGGTTTTCTCTGTGTATGTGGTTTCTTTATGCTTTGTTTTGTCTTGAGCACCTTCACAGATAAAGCCTTTGAAATAAAGTCAGGGTCGATGTTTCATTTGGGGCACAATTTCGAATTAAATTTGACTTTTAGTTCAGTGGAAAAGAATGTAGCTCTGGAGTCAGACTGCCTAGGTTCAAGTCCTGCCTCCAAGGTGTGCTACTGCCTTGACTAATTTGCTAAATAGTTCTTACCCTTATCAGTGAAGTATCTTGTAAAGTATCCATAAAGAGATGTGTCTGTGGGGTTGTGAGAAAGGGGAAGAGCACCTCAGCAGCACTTCACAAATTGTCTGTTCTGTAGTAAGTGTACAGTGAACATGAAAGCTTCTGATTTGACCGTGATGATACCAAAGCATTCTTTTATCTAAAAATTAAATGTTAGCCCAATGCTTCTCTAACTTGTTAGTAGCAATTTTATTTTTATCAGCCTTTCTCAAAACTGTTCCAACCTCTCTCCACAAGTATTCATATACTGTTATCACAGGCATGGGCCATTATTGTGCTATTTTTGTCATATGGATATGAGGTACCTAAAAAATAAAAGGTTTTGGGTTAAAAAAAGAAAGTCTAATAAGTTAAATCAATTTAAACAAGAGAAGTGTTTGTTTTCTCTGTAGTGTTCATTGTGATGTATGTAAAAGGTATTTAATCTTATTTTTTGTGTTTTTGATTTTGAAGCAGTAAACTTCTTTTATAATTAAAGTGCAACATGATGAAACTCAGACTATTACAGAGGGAAATGCGTTACTGCTGTTGAAATACTGGAGGGATGTTTGTGTATTTAAAATTCTCCTAAGTATAAGGAAACGCCCAGGGGAAAATATGCACATCACAGGCAAGGGATTCTTAAAGGGTGTCTGTTCTAAAGTTGACTTAGTGGAGGAGCAAATTATTGACTGAGAATTACATTTACTCCTTGCCCAGAGACCTCACAAGGCGACAGCAGTCTCCATGAAAACACAGCATTTACACTGTAATGTTGCCTACCCTGCCTTGTGGATTTCCACTTTGCCCATTAGATACTCTGGCAGCACTGCCCAGGGCAAACATTATTTGGTTTCTAAATAAGGCATAAAGCTGAAAATACACAAAAGTGGAATGGTTGTGGAATAAATAGGAGCGCTGCAGCTCTTGTCCATTCTCTGTGGTGATAATATCATCTATGTCTTTGAGCTCATAACCCATTATCCTGAGATCCAAGGAAAATAATAATTAGATCTTCAATTAATATTTAATTATTCATTATTGTCAAAGAGGAAACCATGCTAAAAAGATTGCTCTCGAAAAAAGCCATGAAAATCTCAAAACTTTTCCATGTGACTGACTCAGAAGCCTTAAAAAAAAAATGAACATATGTCTTTAAGTTGGCCAATAACTTTTATAAATTTAAACGTTTATAAAAGGGAGGAATTACATGGAATTCCTTTCATTCTCAGAAAATGTTTACTACAAAGGCCTCTTATGTTCTCACTTGTGGCATTAGAACCCTCAGTGTCAGCCATTTCTACACTGTAGGCGCTGTGCTGAGAACTTTGGTTACAACAGTCCCCTAAGTGGCTGTTATTACTACCCCATTTTACAGATGTGGATTTAGGAGAATGAGGATAAGTTAATTTGCTCTAGGTCACACAGACAACTAATGGGAATACCAGGAATCGGGTCCAGGTAGTTAGCTCTGTGTTGCTAGACTACCTCACATTTAAGCAAAAGTAACACTTTGCTTGAATTGTAGGACAGCAGAGTGACATAATTATTTATCTAAGCTATAAAAGAAATAAAAGTAAATCATATCATATTTTAAAAATATTTTAAAATTCATAAGGCAAACCTTTTTCTCATTAGGCCTCATCTCCGCTCTGAGTGCAATATGCAAACATTCCCGCAGATGGAGGCCTGACCTGTGTCTCATACCTGCACGTTCCCTACCCTCCCTTTCATGTTTGGTCTAAATGTGTGGAGTGCTGTCATCTTAAGGCTTCTCTTTCCCTCTAGATTCAGTTACTGAGACAGAGGCTGATGAAAAAAGACCTGAAGGAAGGCCCTAGTCTCTGTGGTCTCTGTTTGGAGGAGCTAAAAGGGGACTTTTTGGTCAAGAGACTCGGAGAGAATGTCCCTGCTGTAAGGTGACTGTCCTGCCTGGGCCTGAGAGTCTGTGGGAGGCTGGGAAGTGTCCTGTGGAAATAGGCTCTGTGTTCTGGGAAATGTCGTGGGTGGGGCAGGGCAGGGCAGGACAGGACAGGACAGGTCATTAAGAGCAAGGAGGAAGAATCCTGCATTTCCTGAAGTTTACATGGAATTCTCCAAGGGATTCAAGACCTCATCAGTGTTGGTGAAGGCTCTTTAATATTGTTCTCAAGGCTGAATGGAGCAAGGAACTTCCCTGGCTTTTCCTGTTGGGAAAATAGAAGGCAGGGATAGCCCAGATTCTTTCAACTTATCAAGAAATAGCAGGACAGTTCTGATGAAAATTTCCCAGGCAAAGATGGTGACTTTGTCATGATTTGTACTATTTACCCTTTCTCATTAGAGAGCCTGTGATCTAGGGTAATATTTACATGTTTGGATCACTTTTCCACTTAGAATGTAAGAAAAGACCAAATTTCCCTGCCTCTACTTAGGAATAGGAAAGTAATTTGGATAGAAAAACAAAAAACAAAAACAAAACAAAAGAAAAAAAAAAACAAAAAAAACCCACAAGCAATTGATCTCATTTGGAGACTGCAAAATTTAAAGACCATGTTTCCAATATGACTCTCAAATTCAAAAATCCTGAATGACTCATTTCCTGTGAAGTTTTGTCTTCCTCCTGTAATTTCTATCCTAGTTGTGGTTGGTCTCATCATTTACTGAATTATCGTAGTCATACACTGGGATTTCTCCTGGTCTTCCCCCTCCCCTTTTGTTAACCTGTGACTCGGTCACTAAATTTTGCTGATCCTATCACTTAAATGTCCCCTCAACTCATTTCCTTACCTCTCTTCTCAATGCTACCAGGTCTTGGCAATTTTTACCTGGATTATAGATCATTTAATTGGTCTGCTTGTCCCTGGTCTTAACCCTTTAATTAATCCCTTCCATTTTCATTATAATGATATCTCCATATGCAAATAAGATCATATGACTCCCTATTTTACTGATTTTAGATAACCCAAATTCAGTATGGCCTACAAGGCCTTGCTTGGAAAGTTGTCTTTTTTGTCTCACTCACTCTGTCGCCCAGGCTAGAGTGCAGTGGCATGATCTCAGCTCACTGCAACCTCTGCAGTTGGGTTCAAGCAACTCTTATGCCTCAGCCTCTTGAGTAGCTGGGATTACAGGCACACGCCACCACCCTGGCTAAAGTTTTGTATTTTTAGTAGAGACATGGTTTTGCTATGTTGGCCAGGCTGGTCTCGAACTGCTGACCTCAAGTGATCTGCCCGCCCCCGCCTCCCAAAGTGTTGGGATTACAGGCATGAGCCACTGTGCTGGGCTGACAAGTTATTTTCTTTGGAGCATTAAGACCTCTTTTCTCCCCTTGCATTTGCTATTCCTCCCAAGTATCACCATTTCTGACACACCCACTCTCTGAGCTGGCATTTTATTCCTTCAGTGCCTTGCAATTCTCCATGTCATAAAGGCTTAGTCAATGTTGAGTAAGTTTCTCCTGATCAGTCTCTGCTTTTCTCATGTATCTGAGGCTATTCCTATTAGAACCATCCTATTAGAAGCACCAGAATTATCTTTTTGTGACTGTTACTGGCAACTCTTGGCCATTACGCATAGGAACAGACAACGGTGAGATGTAGCCATGTACTTTGTTTTCAGTGCCATTCTCCCAAGGCCACATAGAATGCTGTGTTTAGCAGGGCAAATTATTTGACAACATAGAAAATTTTACATAAAAATTCAGAGTTCTTATGTCTTCTGAAAAACTGGAAAACTTCCTAACACAAATTCTCTTTTCCCAGAGTATGTATTAGCTAGATCTGAATAGCCTGTACTATTGCTCGCCTTTTCTCCAGCTCGCTGCAGGTACCCCTATGCCAGTTTCTTTTACACTTGACCCATTTCATTTCTATTGTGCCTCAGTGATGCCTGTCTTAAGGAAGTTGTTTTACGCTCTTTAAAAGTTGCTTTCGGAAATCAAGTTAATATTAAGCTTATTATTCATGAATGTCATTTATCTTGGTTTAGAAGATTGTGTTCTTATTTTTCCTAAGAAGGATCATTGTGAGCATTCTTGCTGTTATCTGCATTCAGGTATATAGCAGCATTCCTGTGTCGCTCTCCCTTAATGCTGCCTGGAATCCTCAGGTGCATAGGTGCATATACAAAACGTTTCAGGAGAAGCTTAGGGCAGCATCCTTAGGCAGGTATGCAAAGAAAATCTAAAAAAGAATCTTGGATTATACTGTAGTAGTCATTCTGTCTTTAACAGTAGTGTGTGTGTGTGTGTGTGTGTGTGTGTAACTCATGATTTAGTGAATTTTTGTTTTTCCTGGCATATTATTTCTTTTATATTGGGTCAAATTACTTCTTTTTAAATAAGTTAAGACCAATAGTAAGGTTTGTATATGCCAGATACAGAACTGAAAAGACATTTTGAAAAATAAAAAAAAAAAAAATCAAGCTACAATTCAAAATTAAACTTGTACTAGATGACATATGGTATTCTGGATTAGATCATGGAACATATAAAAGACATTAGTGGACAAACTCTTGAAATCCAAATATAGTCTGGAGTTGAGTTAATAATCACTAATTTTAGTATTAGTTTTGCCAAAGGTACATTGTTGTATAAGATGTTAACATTAAAGGAAACTTGGTAAAGTATATATGGGAACTGTCTTCAGTTACTTTACTAATTTTCTGTAAATGTAAAATTATTCCAAAACAATAAGTTTATTTTTAAACATTAAATATCAATCGTAATTATTTTTGTGTTTTTTCCCCAAGGGCTAATAGTGTTACCCTTTTTATATATGTTAATCATAATGTTGTTCCAAGGACACTTAATCACAATTTATATAAATAGTTAAGTGGTTGAATTAAAAAGAAAAGTGTTCCTCATAACTGATTCACTTATTTGATAGCAAAGACTTAATGATTGCTTGTCAAGTGCCAGCCCCTGTTATAGGCATCAGGAGAAGACTGACAAGGCGTCTCTTCTCAGAGTTTAGATTCTGAGGGAGAACCAGGTTGGTGGGGGGAAGGGGGGAGGAGGCAGCCAGACAAAATAAATTAAAAAAAAAAAGTGATAAATGCTTTGAAGATAATTAAAATAGGGTGATGGGATAGCAATTGGTATGCTATCATAGACTTGACTAAGAATCTTTATGAGAAGGAAACATTTAAACAGGGATCTGAGTGAGGAAAAGCATTCCAGGTCCAGGGAACAGTAGTGGCAAAGCCTCTAAGACTGGGGGTGCTTGTATATACCAGACCTAGAAAAAGCCAGTGTTGCTGGAACGCAGTGGGCTGATGAAGGGGCCATGAGAACTAGATAGCGCTGCAGTTTGGGGCTTCCTTTACGAGGATGAGGAGTTTGAAATTTATTCTAAGGGCCATGGGAAGCGTTTGGAAGGTTTAAAACAGAATGAATGGATAGTTTACATTTTAAGATGGTGACATGGAAGTTTTGTGGAAGAGATTGGAATGCCTCCTGAGAGCAGAGGCAGGGAGACTGTCAGGGTGGAGTGGGAGAGGATGCGGGGTTGAATTGGACTGGGGGAGGGTGGTTGTAGTGTAGATGAAGTACATGAATTCAGCATCTTTTTCGGATTGAAAATGGAAGTGAGGGAAAGAGAGGAATGAACCAAGATGAATTCTTAGATTTTGGACTCTACTGGGGCTGTTATTGAGGTGGGGGAGACTAAGGGAGGAGGGGTGAAAAGTTCACTTTCGACATTATCAAGTTTGAGATGAAAAATAGGCACCCAAGAGATTTTAAAATATGGGTAGTAAGACCCCCAAGTAGGGTGATCCCATATAATTGATTATGCAACTTGGGGTATCTTTGAGGGCATACGAGGAGGAAGTATTTGGACACTAAAGACTACCACCAGGGGCCAGGTGCCATGGCTCACGGCTGTAATCTCAGCACTTTGGGAGGCCAAGGCTAGGGGACCACTTGAGGTCAGGAGTTTGAGGCCAACATGGTGAAACCCTGTCTCTACTAAAAATACAAAAATTAGCTGGGCATGGTGGCACATAGCTGTAATCCCAGCTACTCAGGAAGCTGAGGCAGGAGAATTGCTTGAACCTGGGAGGCGGAGGTTACAGTGAGCTGAAGTCACACCACTGCACTCCAACCTGGGTGAGAGAATGACACTCCGTTTTAAAAACACAAAACAAAACAAAACAAACTACCAGCAGGACAACAGAGACAAAAACAGAATGTATTGCATGTAGGAAAGATTTCAGGATTGGCAACATCAAATGTTTAGAGTGCCATGAAGAAATCAAGCAAGATAAGATTCCAGTAAGAATACTGTTCTTCAATATCTGGAGCAGCATGAGGGGCATTGGTGTTAATGAAGATATGGTACAGTCTGGGTGGGGTTGGGGATGGTTGCCAGATGGAATTGGACTCATGAGAGGCTATGAGGTGAAGAAGTAGAAACTATGAATGCATTTTTTTTTTTTTTTTTTTTTAAAGAGGCAGGATTTCTTCCTGTTACTGAGGCTGGAGTACAGTGGCACAGTCACAGCTCACTGCAACCTCAAACTGCTGGGCTTAAGCAATTTTCCTACCTCAGCTTCCCCAGTAGCTAGAACTACAGCATGTACTGCCATGCTAACCTGAACAACTTGTTTTTTGAAGTTATTATTGTATATATATTTAAGGTGTACAACATGATGTTATGATAAACATATACATATTGAGAAAATTATTGCAGTCAAGCAGATTAAAATATGTATCTCCTCACACAGTTACCTTTTTTTTTTTTTAATAAATGGTACAGGCACTTGAAAACTACTCTTAGCAAATTTCCAGTTTCCAGTATACAGTACAATATTATTAGCCACAATCCTCATGCTGTGCATTAAAGCTTACTTACTCTTATGAACACCTTCTTAAAAATGTTTTGTTGTGGAGAGAGATGTAGGTACAAAGTACACAGAGCTGTATAAGAGACAGTCAAGGCTAGAAAGCAAATGCCAGTGACAGTTCTTGTGATATTCTGAGCTATAACCTTATCAGTCAGTATTGCACACATGGAGGAAGAAATAATGCTTCTGTCAGTGAAAGTAATGGGACATGTAATTTTGTATCAAAGTTTCTGTCACTCAGAATAGTCTGTGTTTGATTTTGAACATTCTGGAAATACCGGAATTGTTGCAAAGATGCACTTTGATTTAGAAGAAGACTGACTATAAAATCTAGGTGTTTAAAGTCTTCTCCTTTCACATCGGGGCCCTCACAGTAGAACGTTAGTAGAAGTGAAGCCATGAGACTGAAATGCCAGCTTCTACTGGCTGAATTGAGGTTTCCATGGTAGAAAATGATGTTTGCTCTGGACCCATTGGGAGAAATTTTAGGGCATCTGCCAGGAAGTTTACCTGGTTCTTTTTACAAAATTAAATGCCTGCGTTTTTATCCGAATTTTATTTTTATATACTCGGCTTTCTTCAAACTATCATCTTACAAGTAATTTTAAGGTTTTAAAAAATATTATACAGATGTGCTTCTTAGCTATAAGATCAAATGATGAATTAAAATATTTTGTATATATTGAGAATCTGCATTTATAACTTATAAAGGAAACAAAAAATTGGATTCTCCAGTTTTAAAATTGCTTGATAAGGAGCTGCTTTTAATTTTTGTAATTTTTATTGTGTAAAACATGTTCTCTTCAGAAAAAGACCCTATGAAAATGTTAGCATGATTATTCCCAGAATGATTTGATAAGACCAGTGAATTCCTTCTTTTACATATTTGCCAGAGGTAAGAAGTGCCTGGCGCTTACGCATACATGATAAACAGTTGAGTTAGTAAGAGAGCAGGGCAGTTGGTTCAGCATCCTCTAAAGCGCTAAAGGAACTACTGTTTTATAGAGACTTTCTGGAACAGTTGTAAGTAAATATGTTGTGTAAAACTTTTAAAATAATTTAACCTTTCCTAATCTTTTGCTTTAAAAATATCTAATATTTTCTCTCAAACTACTATTACCCTTACACATTTTAATATGTCTGAGGACTCTTTTTTTCTGTCAGCATTTTTGTAGAAAAAACTGAAGTAGTTATGTTTTTGTGAATTGATGTTTTGGAGAGTAAATTATGTAATTTTTTTTCTTAACGCATTAAATGTATATGCAATGATTAAATGTACATACATATTAGAGAAAAATTATTTTAAATGTAATGCTTAATCCATTAAACTCTGTGTGTATACATTATTAACTACTGCTGTTCATTATGTTCTTACTGGAAACACTTCCTTAAGACATGGTGAGGTTCCTTTCAAATTATGGTAAATACTTCAGTAAACAATACGATAAATTACACTAATCTAGGGCTTTAGCTTTTACAAGGAATAATCTCTATAATTTAAAATATGAGAAACCTATGAAGCTAACTTTAGGTATTTTCTTCGGGTACTGGACAGAAATTCAAACTAGAATGAAGCATTTTGATCTCTAGATTGGCACTCTTTCCCCTGTACTCTTTCCCCTGGCATAGGCATCTCTGTGTTAACAACCCTCTTGCTAGTAACAATTGCAGTTAGTCAATTTACCTGCATTAAATTAAAAAGTAAAGAATCCTTTAGTACATGACCCTTAGAGCTCACCTTGAGTGTAATATTAACTCTGTCAGCATGAACCTTGAATAAGAAGGTTGCTCGTGGACATTCTAAGTTGGCTGGTACACGATTACATATAACTTTGCCAAACTAACTGAATAATGCAACTTGACTCATCTCCTTGCTTAGAGTACTGTACTTTCTGTGTGTGCTAAAACATTATTCTTTTATTAAGGACTGCATTAACTTCATCCCTTAAATAGATGTCTGGTATTATGTAATATTAGATGAATGTGAGAATTAGTGTTTTTATGTAAGATAAAATTGTGGTATAGAATATCTGTGGATAGCCAAATGCATCCTTTAATTGAAACTCCAAATGGTTTGTGTTGAAAGTTTGGTGGCCTAAAAGAAAAAAATTGAGTTAACATTGTCTTGTGGTATAAAGTATTGCTTCTAACAGAGCTAATTAGTATTTAAAGAAGTCTTCTTAGAAGAAATGATAAGATTAATTAAAAATCTTTACAGAATGAAAGAGAAATAATACATATACTTAGGAGAGATTCCAAATGTTCAAATTATAAATCTACTTGCTATTATAAAATGTATATAAAATGTGAAAAGTAGTCAATAGAATCATTGGTTGTATTTTTTATAAAACAAGGGCTGTGTTTCTAAATACCTTGTAGAAATCTAACTTATATAATTCAAATGTAAATTTCCCTTAGAAATAAATACATGAGATTTACATTTTCCAAATTTTGCTGATAAAGAAACTTGATCATATTTAAGGTTGACATAAACCAGACCAGCACAAACTGCAATCTCGGCATGTTTTATTTTAAAAATAAAAAAGATAGTATCAAGTTACTATCTGTCACTGGTTTATTGCTGCTAACCACACACTGTGAGGATTAACAACTAAACAAATCCCCTTATTCATGTAGGGCATGAGGTCAGATGATTGAGACTATACATAGGCAAAGTTAATGATGTCATTAATAAGGAAGAGGAGAAGTTACCTTTCGGTGTCTTGTTTACTCCCTATGTTCTTTAGAAAGCAAATTACTGAACCATATGGAAAAGGAAAAAACTAAGGTGAGTAACAGAATTGTTTAACACAAACTCATTATACATTCAATATTAAGAGTATAATTATATTCCATTTTCATGTTTGAAATAATTATGCAATGATCTTTAGAACTGGATGACTTCTCTGTAGAATTTTGAAGTTATATAGCTATAACTTGGAATGTTTAGATGCCTTCTTATCACAATTTATTCTTGTCAAAGGAAAGTAGATAGTAATTTACAAAGACACATGCAGTAGTTGGCACATAAACCATATATGTGATGATGTACAATTAGTAACTAGTGCTTTCTAAACCTGTCTCCATCTATTCAAAATAGTGTGTCTTGTACTGACCCATTTTTTTTTTTTTAACTTCAGCCTGTTGTCAATTATGTCATGAAACTCCCAAGTCATGTGGAGAAGCCCATTTATAATTCTAGTTGAGGTCACTTGTTTGTTAAAGATTTTCACGTTTTGCAAAATATACTTAAGTTTGAGTTTATGTTTTGTCTAATAGGAGTACTCTAATCATGCTGTAGTGCCTGAACTGAAACTGTACACAATTTTTTTTTTCTAATAAGAAACTCTAGAAAATAATGATACCCTGTTGTTTAAACAACAAAATATTTGGATGGAATATCAAATTGATTACGCGTTACATGTGTGTTTTTTGTTTTGTTTAGAATTATTAAAGATGATTTTCAAAGTGTCATACTGTTGACGTAAAAAACTTAAGTGGTTGGTCAACGTCATCTGTGGTTTCTTAAAGTGCACATACATTATAAGTATCTCATCAAATTCATAAATATAAGCAATGATCTCAGTGATATAAAATTAGTTTTGCTTTTGAGATAAAATTTTTATATTTTCTAACTTTTTATAAGAAAAGTGGTAGAACGCAATTAAGAAAATATTGTAAGAGTAACATAAGTGGTGCTTATGAAATTGAGGACAAAATATAGAACATAATGATCTTTTTGTGAGATCAGTGCAATACAAATATCTTATTTTTATTTTAGGATCAAAAAGTAAATGTATAAATTAGGATTTTAGCTTCTGTATCTTGACATTCATAATAACTGGACCACACCTATAATACCAAAATTCTTGTGCTATAAAAATTGTTTTAATGGCTTTAATATTCAATGGCTATTTTTGAACAAAGTCTTTGCTAAGACATTGCTAAGTACTGACTGCCACCATTACTTGGCGTGTTATATATGCCTTTGTTTCTAGGTCCACCTATTTCCTCAGGGAAAGTTTGTATAAATGAGACTACTGTATATTTCTTTCTCATTTCCTTTTCTTGTTTCTGGGAGGAAGAATTGCAATGGATTTTACAGTGTTTATACATTAAATCAGATACCTATCTATGGTACTGAATGTGATGGTAGTTGGGAGGGCCAGGAGTAGTATTTTTGTTTGTTTAAACGAGGCAGATGAAAACATTGTTTACTTTTCAGAATATGGGTATTTTTCCTTTGTTTTAAAAGATTTAATATAGTTTTACAGATCATGAAGGCATAATGAATTAGTCTTTAGTATGCATATAGCTAATGCTTTTAATAAGTTAGTGTTTCTTTTAGTAGATGTCATTTCAGAGGAACTATTTATTAGAAAGGTTCGCATAATGTATTGTGTGGGGGGTTTTTTTGTTTGTTTGTTTGTTTCAATCTGTTACTCTAAATAGAATTAAGATCTTAGATTGGTGTTTCAGTGGTGCTGGGCACACAGATAGGGCATACAGTAACAGAATGGCATAGGAGAAAGAAATGGGTCTTTGAAATGAACTTCTCTGGGTTTTAAACCTAGGTCTGCAGTTTACTGACTGAGGACAAGTTAACTCCCTTCTCAGGAATTTATGCCTCGTCCTGTAAATTATACACAAAACAACAACTCACAGTGTTGTGGTAATAATTAGTTTAATTCATATATAGTCTCCTGCCCATTGTACCTTAGTGAATTCTATTATTTATGTTTTTACGGGTATTTCAAAAGTGCTCTTTTGTTGACCAAAGACACCTAAAGAGAAAGGGAGAACATGGTAACATTTGAGACTTTTTATGTGTATGTGTAGTTGATTAATACTGTCAAATAATAAATTGTTGGTTCTTTAAATACAGGAATTGTACTTATTTCTTTACCCATAGCCAGCATAGGTGCTTAATAAATGCTTGCTCTAGGGGGGGGTACATGTGACAAAACTAAAGTTTCTTCACTTCCTGGTTTAGAGTTATTTCCCGTGCATTTCTTCTTTTAACTCCGTGCAATTACTATTTTTGAAATTGAGAGAGGATCTAACTATGTTGCTCAGGCTGGTCTCCAACTCCTGAGCTTAAGTGATCTGCCTCCCTTGGCCGCCCAAAGTGTTGGGGTTACAGGCATGAGCCACCGTGTCCGTCCCAATTACTCTTAAATGAGCTCATTTTAATTAATCTGTAATTTGACCTTTTTCACAAACAGGAATATAAAATATATTCTTATTTACTGATTGGGGAGAATATATATAAAATGACTTATTTGGTAGAGTTATCAAACCACCAGTCTGAAAGTAAAAGGCAAATGTCTCTACGATAGATGGGAAGAAGAAAATGATTTTCGTGGAATATAGATATTTAGCAACCCTACAGCTTGGTTATTTTTATATATTGCTGGAAGACAGCCTGGTTGTTGAATGGCTGAGGATAATTTATTCTTTGTGCAGGTTCTTGTTTTCTATGAATCAGGGTCAAATGCTGAAAGGAACTGTTATTTCACACTAAATACATTAAAAATTCTAACCCAGCATGCTTTTAAGAAATGAGAATTTTTTTTTCAAAATTAGGAAAACATTTGAACACATGATAGAGTATGTGTGTATCTGAAAAAGAAAGCATTCAACCATGTTTTATTGAGCATCTTCTTTGTTCTAGTAAATATTCTAGATGCTTCAAGACACAGCTTTAAACCAGAGAGTTAAGGTGCCTGGACTCAGTCAGCTTCCATTCGCTAATATGAACTTGCTAATCTGAATTAATAACTGAGAATTGTGAACATTTACAATAAGCCATTTGCATATTGTTGCTTATATGGAAAATTTAGTGTGTAAACAGATTTCTTTGCTTAGTGTGCCATTGTGTGCTTGCAATAAAAATATGCCTAAAAATAGTTAAGGAAATAGGAAGGCCACTGCTTTCTCAGAGATTTTTAGAAATGTCATTTGTCAATACATATTACTTGTCTTTAAATTTAATTGTGATTTTTCAATTCTGATGACATTAGTAAGATTTGCAGATTTTTAAAATTTCTTTTTATCAAATTATTTACTAAGGGATAGATGATAGGAGGCATTTAACTAGTAGACATAAGATGGTTCTGGATCATTTCTTCCCCAGATAAGAGGAGTTATTTCTGTAGATGAGTAAAAATGGTTTCTGGAAAGCTGTGCTTCTGTATTTATATCTTAACTCAAAGGTGTCCAATCTTTTGGCTTTCGTGGGCCACACTGGAAGAAGAAGAATTGTCTTGGGCCACACATAAAATATACTAACACTAACAATAGCTGATAAGCTAAAAAAAAAAAAAAAAAAAAAAAAATCTCATATTTTAAGAAAGTTTACGAATTTGTGTTGGGCCACATTCAAAACCATCCTGGGCTGCATATAGCCCTCAGGCCACAGGTTGAACAAGCTTGGCTTAGATTTTTATTTTATTGAGAGAATCGTTTGTATTATTTCTGGTGCATGTGATCTATCCACAGTCTTCTCATTTTCTACGGCCTTTCTTACAAATTGTGTAATAAATTAAGGAGTAGCAGGTGGTTGCTTTTGCTTGGCCTGCACATGTTTGGATAAACTAAAAAAAAAAAAAAAAAAAAATCAAGTTTCAGGTCATGATTTCTTAAAGGTTTATCAGTGTATGGATCAAAGTTCTCCATCATTCCTGTATCTAGTAATCTGTAGAAGTTCTTAAACTTCAGTCACAAACTTGTTCAAATAAGATCTCCAATCCCTCAGTAATACATGCTGAATGTCTGTTCTTTGCACCGTTTGGGGCTAGGACCAGTAGGGTAATTTCTAGTTCGCCTGCTCATGCCAGTTATATTTCTTCAAAATTTTGTTTTACTTAACCTGTTGAGGCCTGTTTTTACAATTGCTTATTTTAATAATGCAATTTTAAAAATATCATATACATACAATGCAAAAACAGGAAGAGCTGTTTCCATAAAAGCAAAATTAAATACTTCAGAAAGAATCTTTGGTGAGCTACCTATCCTAACCAAAAAATTATGCTATTGAATTATAATCGAATGAGACAACTAAAATAATGAAATAAAAATATGAAATAAATGAATTTACATATAAATTATTTTGCAGATGTATTGAAATATTTGATCTATGTAGAAAAGGAAAACATCAAAGGGAAGCCTTTGAATGCTGTGTATGCAAGAAGGACAGGATGAAAATCCCATCAGTGGGTGCATTTGCAAAAAAAAGCTTTCACTCTACATCAAAGAGCAGTGAATGAATTTGCATCTGTGCATTTTAAGTTAGAATGTTTGAGGTTATGTGAACTTTTGATTTCCCACTTTACCTGACCTTTTTGTAACCTACTGACTAGAAATATTACAGAATTTTGTTATACTTGCCCCCTTTTTGATAATTTTTCTAAATCATTAATCCCAAACTATTTTCCATAAGATAATGCTAGTATATCTTCTATCTATATGTTTTAAAACTCTAGTGATTTTTCCAAAAAATGAACTTATTTAATTATGTGAGAAAAAAATTAAAAATCATTCATGCAGTTTTATGTTTGAATTTGAATGTACACTTTTGAACGGCCCATTGTTGCATAAGCAACACTTGGAGCAGAATTCCCTCTCTGATTTTCGGTAGTGAAACCAGTACATAAATTAAACACAGTTATGCTGTCTTCATTGTACCAACTACATCTTTCTTTATTGAATATGTTAGTTTATTCATTATCCTTATGATATACTCAACATTTATACTAACCCATTGATCTGTAGTTGAAGGAAGAATGGCTTAATGGAAAAGCAGAGGCTTATGGTTCTTCAACTGTTTTAATCATAATCAAAATATTTCTTGGATAATTAATTTTGTGTCCGAGGCTGTGTTTTGTGTAATATAGGTGTGGCTTATAGTTCTTGAATATCTGTTGATCTTTCATGAGTAACTTATAATTTTAGATGCCAGTGGCTTTAAACTATTTCCACGTGCATGGAGGAAAGCAGGAGGAATCAGAGAGTACTGGGAACATGTTATGTATCTATGCTGTGAAGTCTTAACAAGAATGACATACTGTATTAGTTCGTTCTCTCACCGCCATAAAGAAATACCTGAGACTGGGTAATTTATAAATAAAAGAGGTTTAATTGGCTCATGACTCTGTAGGCTATACAGGAAGCATGATGCCGGGATTTGCTCAGATTCTAGGGAAGTCTGAGGAAACTTAGAATCATGGCAGAAGGCCAAGGGGAACCAGCACTTCACATTGCTGGAGCAGGAGGAAGAGCAAAAGGGAGGAGGTGCCACACACTTTTAAATGACCAGATCTCACAAGAACTCACTATTGCAAGAATGGCACTGAGGGGAAATCCACCCCCATGATTCAATCACCTCTCACCTGGCTCCATCTCCAACAACAGGGATTACAATTCAACATGAGATTGGAGCAGGGACAGGGAACCAACCCGTATCACATGCCAAAAAAGGTATATGCAAAGACTTGTATGTGAGTGTTCATAGCAGCGTTATTCATAATAGCCAAATAGTGGAAGCAACTCAATCATATATTAATTGGTGAATGGGTAAATAAAATGTAGTCTGTTCATACAATGGCATTCTATTAGGGAATAAAATAACAAAGTATGGATATTTGCTATAACAGCGGAAGAAACCATTCAGGAGAACACATATTGCATGATTCCTTGTATATGAAATCTCCAAAAAGCAAATATATAGAGACAGAAAACACTCTACTGGGTGCTTGAGGCTGGGGTCCATTAGGGTTATAGCAGATATATTAGAAAAAATTATGATCTTGGCTTATTTAAAGGACAAATAAGAAATAGTAGAATGAAAAGAACTTCAGAGATCTTCCAGACAGCCCTTCATTTTACAGATGAAAAGGCAAAAGTAACCTTCATTTAGGTCACTGTTCCTAAATGTATTTTTGATTAGCTTTAGTAATTTCTTTTGTTTCTATGTGTTTCAATTATTGTTTTGTTCATGTATACCATAGAGCATAAGATTTTTTATTGTTTTACATTAGTAATTTTCAAACACAAAAGGAGTATTCATTACTCACTTTTCACCTGGCTGTAAAAGTCACAAACCCTTTGCCAATTTTGCTTTAGCTATCTCCATTTTTCCCCTTTATTCATCTCAAGAAAATCCACACATAGCCATTTTACTCATAAATATTTTATAATATATCTATAACTGATAAGGAAATTTAAAAAATACCTTTTATGGCATTAGTGTATCTAACATTTGGTGATTATGTCACTTAAATCTCTTATTCTATATGGGTTCTTTCTCACTCCCTTCTCTTTGTTCCTACATTTTGATTTGTTAGTTAAATTGGATTATTGATCTTGTAGACTATCACAAATTCAGGATCTTGCTAATTACATTATTGTGATTGTGTTTATATTGTTTTTCAATCTACTTAATTTTTTGGTTAGAGTCATATTAAATGTTTTAGGTAAGAGTACTTCGTATGTGGTATTGTGTGTGTTCCGTTGCAACATGTCATGAAGCACATAATGTCTGTCCAGTATTCAGTGATGCTAAATTTGAAAAGTGGATTCAGGTGGTGTCCATCTCATCCATTTATTATATTCCCAGTTAAATTCTCACCTCATGGCTTAGAGTTCATTGATGAACGGTTGCTTAATACTGTTTTTGAGCAAACATTGAAACCAATAATTTTCTAATTATTTTATTCCTTCTGTATTTTACTAGCTAGAATTCTTTAAAGGAAACCCTTGTTCGTCAAATGTTTTATTTCTGTATGAACTGTATTTCAGGCAGTATAAATGCTTGATTGATTCTTTCCCTAAATTTTCAGGGTGCTAAGAGATGTCCTACCCTAGCGTCCTTCGTAGTGACTATTTAGTTTATTATTAAATAGCCACCACATCTGGCTTTTTTTTTTGTTTATTTTTTTTGTTTGTGTAGTAGAGATGGGGTCTCACTATGTTTATCAGGGTGGTCTTGAACTGTTGGTCTCAAGCAATCCTCCTGCCTCGGCCTTCCAAAGTGTTGGAGGCTGAGGCAAGAGGATCTCTTGAGCCAATAACTTGAGGCTGCAACAATTACGTTCCTGCACTCCAGCCTGGATGATGGAGCGAGACCCTGTCTCAAACAAAAAGAAAAAGAAAAGCTGTTATTTAAAAACATTTAATGTTTAAAGGCAAAATTTTAAGATACATTTGTAGAAATCTTTCATTCCTATTCCTTTTCTCCCACATAGATAATCATTTTTATTTTTATCTTGACATTGTTTCTATTATATTCCATATAGAACCCCATCTACTTCTTATCAAAAGATAGTATACTAAAAGCACTTATTTTCTTCATTTCATTTGCCAATATATTCCAGTCATGAATGTATATGATCTTTTTCATTCCTTTTCATGATTGCATAATACTTTATCAAGTGAATGTACCATAATTTGATATAGTCTAATATTCATGAATACTTTATTTGTTTCTTGTCTTTTGTTTTCAAAAATGCTGCAAGAACTAACCTTTTGCATAAGCTATAAGCGAGTGTGTCTTTGGGATAACTTCCTGGCAGTAGGATTATTGGGCCAAAGGGTAACTACGTATTTGATTGTGTTAGTTATTGCTAAATATTTCTCTATAGGGAAAAATTCCTCCATTTTGGGCTCCCACCAGCAAGGTATGAGAGTGCTTGTTTTCCCAGCCATACCTATAGTGTGTAGTCAAATTTTTTACATTTTTTTCTCAAACAAAAAGAAAAAGAAAAAAGACATTTTTTTTTTCAAACCTGGTATGTATGAAGTATATTTTTGCATAAAACTAAGGATTTTAAAATTGTATAGTGACTTTATTGGAAACGCGACCCTTTATGCCAGGAATCAGTGAGCTTTTCCTGTAAATGGCCAGACAGTAAACATTTTAGACTTTTAGGATCTAAGGTCTCTGTTACAACTACTCAACTCTGTTATTGTGTGAAAGCACTCATATATTATATGTAAACAAATGAGCATGTTCGTGTTCCAGCAAAACTTTTTTTTTTCTTCTTTTTTCTTTTTTTTTTTTGAAACGGAGTCTCACTCTGTCGCCCAGGCGGGAGTGCAGTGGCCGGATCTCAGCTCACTGCAAGCTCCGCCTCCCGGGTTCACACCATTCTCCTGCCTCAGCCTCCCGAGTAGCTGGGACTACAGGCGCCTGCCACCTCGCCCGGCTAGTTTTTTTGTACTTTTTAGTAGAGACGGGGTTTCACCGTGTTCGCCAGGATGGTCTCGATCTCCTGACCTCGTGATCCGCCCGTTTCCCGCCTCCCAAAGTGCTGGGATTACAGGCTTGAGCCACCGCGCCCGGCCTTTTTTTTTTTTTTTTTAAAAAGGATGATAGGCGGCCAGGCGCAGTGGCTCATGCCTGTAATCCCAGCACTTTGGGAGGCCGAGGCGGGCGGATCACGAGGTCAGGAGATCTAGACCATCCTGACTAATACGGTGAAACCCTGTCTCTACTAAAAATACAAAAAATTAGCCGGGCGTGGTGGTGGCGCCTGTAGTCCCAGCTACTCGGGAGGCTGAGGCAGGAGAATGGCGTGAACCCAGGAAGCGGAGCTTGCAGTGAGCCGAGATCGCGCCACTGCACTCCAGCCTGGGTGACAGAGCGAGACTCCGTCTCAAACAAAAAAGGATGATAGGCTTAACTTGGCCTGTAGGGTCATGGTTGGTTCACCCTTGCCTTATGCTGTTTTTAATAATGCAAGCTTTTTAAGATGATCAGATACTTTTACCAGGCTAGCTAGTTTATTCTCGTATAATACATTATACATTTAATATATTGATTAAATGAGACAGCTGAGACTCAGCTCAGTATATGTTGGATTGATACTAGAACTGAAGTATACTGTCTTGTAATGCAGCACTCTTTCCGGTTCCCCACTACCTCTCCTGGTTGGTGCAGGACACTGTATATTGGATTGTTTCATCTATGGTACAGTAGATGCTACTACTGGCCAAACTTACATTGAAAGTACTTTGAGTTGTCGTAGACTTGTCCTCCTTCAAACACACGTGCTCAGTTGACTTTTATTTTGCCCAGTGACACTCACTTTTTTTCTGGCTCAGTGGTTGGCACTGTCACCTGTGGCCAAAGAGCATGATCAGGTTAAACAGCCCTATAAGGAAGGATTAAGCCTATAATTATGGATTCACTTGAGGCCAGTATTAATCAGCTGAACTATTTGAGCATAATCACATAATGACCATAATTTTTCATCCAAAAGAACTTATTTTTCCACAGAGCGAAGAGCAAGTGAGCTAGCATTTCAGAGGTTACAGCAACTGTTTAATTTAGAGATTAGCAACCTTTCAGAAATGATGTTGTAAGACTTGATTTATTCTCTAGTTGTGTTGCTACTTCTCTTATAATGAGATGGCTGGGAGATAGTGGGAAAACTGTGATTCATTCTTTGCTGAGAAAAGGTAAAAGGGGCCTGGTAGGTACTTGGCACAGAGCTGCCTAATATAAATGTGAAAATTGTACATCTGGATGTTCTTGTGGACATCCTGTTAGGAGAGAATTTGAGTGAAGATTTGGAAACTTACTGGGTTTTAAATTACTATGTTGTATATGGAGTAATATTTAGGTTGATCTTTTCATGAGTTATATCGAACAAAGGAAATTTTAAATCAAATAACTTGATGCTTATTTTTGTCTATGATTTGTCAACAATAATTATTTCATATAAAAGCATAGATAAAGGCCTCTAATAGACATTTAAATATGTGACACCAGTGTCTTATTGAGGATGTATTTTCCCTGCACACCTTTGTTTTCATAGCATGGGTTTTTTCCTTAGGTCAGTGTTTTCACTTCTGTATTGATATATCAGGTGTGTTATGACTAACAGTATTCGGTTTTTTTTTTGGGGGGGGGGGATGGATTTTCATTCTTGTTACCCAGGCTCTAGTGCAATGACGCGAGTTTGGCTCACTGCAACCTCTGTCTCCCAGGTTCAAGTGATTCTCCTGCCTCAGCCTCCTGAGTAACTAGTATTATAGGTATGTGCGCCACCACGCCTAGCTAATTTTGTATTTTTGGTAGAGACAGGGTTTCTCCATGTGGGTCAAGCTGGTTTCAAACTCCGGACCTCAGGTGATCTGCCCGCCTCGGCCTCCCAAAGTGCTGGGATTACAGCCATGAGCCACCATGTCTGGCCAGTATTTGCATTATTAAATAGATCCATATCGTCATTGCATTTCTTTTGCTGTATCTGTGGCAGCCTCTTGACTCAGTTATATAGTCTGTGAATGAAGTCTTGTGTGCGTAGGACTTCTTTAGTAATTAGCCGTTAAATAGTACACGAGTTATTGATGGGGATCATCATTTTTTCTAATATCTTTGCCTTTATTTTAGTTCAGTGGTTTCAACCTGTAATGTGCTAGATTATCAATGTATATTACCTGGACCCCGGGTGCAGGTTTACTTTAAATAGGCACAAAGTAGGGCCACCCAAGCAAACCTTTTTATAAACAAGTTCCATAGGTGATTCTAATATCTACCAAATTTTGAGAATCACTACCTTAGATATATTTTTATTGTAACTTTTTTTTTTTTTACTAGTTTGCTTTGAAAGAAGTTACAGAAATAGTGCAGAAAGTTTCTCTGTGCCCTTCTCCTAGCTTTCCCCCAATTATAATATCATATATAATGGTAGTATGTTGTCAAAACCAAGAAAGTGACATCGATACTAATGCTATTAACACAGGTACAGACCTTATTCTGATTTCATCAGCTTTTTACATGCATTCTGTAATCATTATGTTTGTTGATTCAGGTTTGTAGTTCTATGAAATTTTGCCACATGTGTAGATTTATGTAACTGCACCATTCATTATCAGAGTACAGAACTCTTCACTACCACAAAGAAACTCTCTTATGTTAACTTTAATAGTCTCATCATGTCTCCAAATTTGGCTGTCATTGATCTGTTTTCTGTGACCTGAAGTTTGTCCCTTTGAGACTCTTACATAAGCAGAACTATACAGTATGTAACTCCTTGAGACTTACTTTTTTCAGTCAGCATAATGCCTTTGAGATCCATCCGAGTTGAATGTATCAAAACTTGGCTGCTTTTTATTGCTGAGTAGTTTTCTGTTGTATGGATGAATCATAGTTTTTTATTTTTTCTCCCATGGGAGCACATTTGGGTTGTTTCCAGTTTGGGTCTTTATGAAGAAAGCAGCCATAAACATTCATGTAGAGGTTTTTGTGAATTTAAATTTTCACTACTCTTGTGCAAATACCTAGGAGTAGATTACTGGGTCATACATTATGTGTATGTTTAGTTCTATATGGCACTGCCAAATTGTTTCCCAGGGTGGCATTCACCATTTTGCATTCACATTATACAAGCCACATATGAGACAGCCAGTTTCTCCACATTTTTGTCTGTACTTGGTATTTACCAGTATTTTAAAATTTAGGTGTGTACTGGTAGCTTGAATTTGCATTTTCTTAATAGATAATGTTGTTGAACATTTTTTTGTGTGTCTGTTTGCCATTCGTGTACCTTCTTTGGTAATGAGTTTAAAGCTTTTTTCCATCTCATGACTGGATTGTTTCTTACTATTGAGTTTAGAGGGTTCTTTGTATATGCTAGATATGTCTTTTTGCTGAATATGTGACTTGCAAATATTTTCTCCCAGTCTGCGGCTTGCGTTTTCATCCCCTTAATAGGGTCTTTCACAGAGCAAAAGTTTTTAATTTTTGATGAAGTCAAATTTTTTGATATACGTATATGTATACTAAATCTATGGATTGTGCCTTTGATGTTGTATCTAATCCTATGGCCTAACTTTTGTTTCCAAAGATTTTTTTTCTTATGTTTTTATCTATAAATTTTTTAAGTTTATGTTTTAAGTTTAGGTCCAATTTAAGATAATTTTTAAATAATGTGCTACATTTGATTTTAATATTTCTAAACTCTGTTTGACATACTATGTCCAAATAGTTTTTTTAGCTAGTATTTGTCAAAACCCATAGCTAGGAAAATTATTTTGGCAAATTTATTTCAGGGAATTTTCTTTATCAGTATATGGTGAGTGATAGGTTTACCCCAACATAAATTTAAAATTTTGACAGAGTCTGATGATGTTTAATATTTACCCAAGTTCATATTTGAGAGTAGGTTATTCGGATTGTGACTTGAAAGCAACTTTTGGTTTTATTGTTTGGTTGGCTAATCTACCAGTGCTTGCTTGGCTGACATATGCGTTCCCACTCTTTAACATGTATATGTGCATATATTTTAATAATTATAACTCTTACATTTAATGTTTTAAATGCTAGGTTTCTAACCTAGGGTGTGTTGGAAATTTTTTTTAAAAAATCAACTAAAATTTTTTGACTTCCTTTGGTGGAGAACTTTTTTTCCTACATTTATTGTTTCCTAGAGCAAGTATAGTAAAATTTTAAAAAATCCACAGATAATTTTGTTTTTAATGAGTAACTTTTTCTTCAAATTTTTATGAATAATAATTTAACCTTTTTAAAGTAGAAATATATATTTGTAATAAGGCCTTTTATACTTAATTTCTATGTGCCAAAGAAAAAAGAATTCGGAGTTTCACATTGTTCTCTCTTCTCATGTTTTTGTTAATCATTAAAAAAAATTTAATTGTAGTGTCAATCACATTTTTATGACCTTTTTTGGACTAATTTTTCTAAACCACAGTGATTCTCCCATATATGTTGCCTGCAAGGCAACAAACAAAAGTGCAAAGGAAGCTTTCGGTAGATGATGTTGAGTCCAGTTGCTGCTGACACTTGTATGGGCAGAAAGCTGTGCAGGAACACAAGTGAGCATTGGGACATGGTTTTGTGGTTTGGGTTTGTTATTGAGAGAAGTTGTTTGGTCATTTCTATAAATGTTTATGATTATTTTAGGGTTCTATTCAAAAAAGGATAGTATTTGTTAGGGGATTATATACATAAAACATTTGGCATAGTTTCTGCAACTAGATAAGCATTCAGTTAATGTAGAGTTTTTTTCCTAGAGTGCATTTAGGGCATCTTTGCCATTGTTTAGTTGGACTTATTTCATTTTTAAGTTCTTGGTGTCTGAGGGCCTCATATGGTATTTCTTTAATCTGCTCACCATTTCTTTATATAGCACTGAGTACACAGGGGGTGCCCAGTAAGTGTCGTTGACTGTCTTGTGACTCATTGTAGATATTTCTTTTAAGTCTGTTTTCTCAAATTGCTCGTTTGTTTATATTAATTTTGTATCTCCTCCTTTGATATAGCTATTTCTGCTGAAGGCTTTTCTCATCTTTTTTCTCATCTTGTTCCCTTTTCTTGTTAAGAAAGTTTGACTGTCTTAACTGTGCAAAAGTAAACATCCCCTGTAAGATATTTAGGAAAACCCAGAGATAAACTGAAATTGCAGGAACATTTATGGGACATATATAAGAAATTTAATATTTAATTATTATTATTATTATTTTTTGAGACAGAGTCTCACTGTCACCCAGGCTGGAATGCAGTAGCATGATCTTGGCTCACTCCAGCCATGACCTCCCAGGATCAGGTGATCCTATCACCTCAGGCTCCCAAGTAGCTGAAACTATAGACATGAACCACCACGTCTGGTCTAATATTTAATTTTTACTTTGTAGTTATATTTTCCTATCCTATATCTTAGTCTGTGTTGGTGGCTCCTTGAGAGAGAAACCCAGATAGACAGAGGTGTGTGTGTATATATGTAAAATTCTATTCACTTCTATTTGTGCATTTTCTTATGTAAATTGTATCTCAGTAAAAAATATAAAGTAAAAGATAATTTTTGTTTCTTTCAAGAGGAATTTTTCTCTTTGATAAAAGAAAGCAAAAATATAACAGGGATTTAAATTTGAAACACTTATTGCTAAACTTATGGACTGCTTTTAAGATATGTTATATATTCACTGATCCTGAGACCTTGAGTTTACATAAATGTGATTGACCTAGGTAACAGCCTTTAGGCGTATATTAGAGTTTATAAAGTTCCAATGAAGGTATATCATTAAGTCTAACTGAATACTTACGGTGTGCTAGGCATTATATGAGACCGGTCGTTCTCAAAATTGACTGTACTTTAGAATCTCTTGGGGAGATTTTTAAAAATCCTCACAAACCAATTAAATCAGAAACTCTGAAAGGCCTCAGTATTTTCTTAAATGTAGGTGGGTCCATTGTGCAGCCAAGTTTGAGAACCATTGTGCTAGAAAATGAATATACCTTACCCATTTAACCCTCTTAGCAACCTTGAGAGGCAGGAAGTGTTATTCCAGTTTTGCAATTCAAGTTCCGGTGAGATCAAATGACCTAATAACTAATTTGTGCAGACCCAAATACAAACCAAGATCTCTGACTCTGAGTCTTGATTTTTATCAATAACTCTTGGTGATTAGTATGTAGATTTTTTTTTCCTTTTTAAATGCAAGTGTTATCTTTTTTTATTACCCCGTGCCTTTCTGGAATGCATTAATGTTGTCACTGGAAGATTATACTGTATGTATTTAGTGAGCGAGATATTTTTGTTTTCTTCCTCTCATATCGCCCACATGTCCCCACCAGAAACAGTGAAGGCCAAATTATACAACGATTATCTGAAGCACTTATTTTAAATTTATAGACATTAGAATAAGTTTATTGACTTAGAGATGCTGCTTAGGACTTTTATAAAAATATATATTTGCCATTTTTTTAACTATTTCAGATATTATAAGCAAAATGAAAAATAGAAACCAGGGTTTTGGAATTGAAAATATTATTAGGATATTACTAAATGTTGAAGAAGTTTCCGTAGAAATTACCTGGTGATGAAAAGTAGACGGGGAATGGAGAGAGAGAATTATATTACTTAGCATCTCAGTAACTGGCTATCATAGTGAATATTAAATTTTCCTCACCAGAATTATTTTTAGGAGTTACATGTTTTCTACTGGAATATATATCTGCTTAAAATAGGAGAATAAGAGCTGCTTCAGGAAAAGTTACTTGGCAAGTGAATTTGGAACAGACCTCTAGTGAAAGCCAAAGGAAAATAAGTGCTCATGGTGCTCACTCGCGCATTCTCTGTCGCGCGCTCTCTCTCTCTCTCATGGTGTCAGATACACACGTATGTATACTCACACATTTGTATATGTGTATATATGTACTACATGCATAGAATATATTTAGAGTAAGGTGAACAAAAGGTGGCCCTATGTCTATTAAAGGTCTGAAGTGATAACTAAGCATGAGTCAGAACAACTTCTAAGATGTATTTGGGAACCACCTTTGCACAGCATAGTGATTTTTTTATATATACATGAAAAGTATGGCAGGATGATAAATGCTGTCCATTTGTTTATATGAATTTAAAAGGGCATTTAGAAGCAAATGAACTCTCTAATTTCATTTAAGAAAAAACAGCTTTTGAGTTGAGACCTAAATTAAATTTAAAGAATCCTGTCATTACCTACATGACCCTTTTATTACATGAGTTAGAACACAGAGCAGGTTATGTCTTTCTGGGTATATGACAACTAAATTACAATAAAGCTTCATCTACTCATGCTAACCTTATTCTCAAAGGTCTAATGATACAAAGAGGTTCTATTGTGTTCCTGTGGCCCACTTTACATAATTGCTATGTTCCTTAAAAGTAGTAAAAGGGGAAGATTTGAGAGAGGTATAACAACAAAAAATGAATCAACCTAGTGAAACTATATTTAAGTAGATTCATTCTTTAAGAATTAATTGAACATACTCTGCAGAAGGTAATATACCAATCAAAAATGCCAAAATTATGTTAATGGTTTTTGCCTCAAAAAATGTTTCTGGCGGATAAGGTGATGTACTTTGGAAACTATGCACAAGGTACCCTGGGGTATTTCCCGCATTGTGCTAGTCACTTGGCTACATCTTTACTCTTTCTGCCATACTCTACATGCTAGAGGGAAACCTGTGTCTTTAAAAGCAAAATTTTTTTTAATTTTCCTGTATTTATTTCAGACACGGTCTTGTTCTGTCACCTAGGCTGGAGTACAGTGGCACAATCATAGCTCACTGCAGCCTTGACCTCCCAGGCTTAAGTGATCCTCCTACCAAGTAGCTGAGACTAGAGGTGCATACCAGCATGCCAGGCTAATTTTTGAATTCGTTTGGTAGAGATGAAGTATTATTATGTCATCCAGGCTCTAGGGTTCAAGTGATCCTCCTGCCATGGGCTCCAAAAATGCTGGGATTACAGGTGTGAGGCACTGCGCCCAGCCGGAAAGCTGGGTCTTGTCTTTGGATGTGCTCCACTTCATCATCACGCAGAGATGGGTGTGACAGATCATCATAGCTAATTATTGGACAAAAGGATTTACATGTTTCCTTTAAATACAGACAAGATCCTAAAAGAATTTAAAATAGACTTCTATGTGTAAAACAAGAAAGGTTCTTGGATTGTAAAGAGGATGTGCTCTAAATGTAGGTCATGCCAGGAGCAGTGCTTTATAGCACAGCGAGTATGTTCAATCACCTGAAACTGAAAGTCAGGTACAGGGTGTATGTAGAACTGTCATTCTAGTTTGCTTTTGAGTGGTGAGACTGCAGTCAAGGTGTACGCTGGGGCTGAAGTCTCTACTGGGGAGAGATTTGCTTCCAAGCTCACTCTTGTGACTATTGGCCTGATATGTCAGTTGCCACATGGGACTCCCCATAGGGCAGCTGGATTCTCTCAGAGCAGGAGGGTACCTAAAACACCACCATGGTCTTTTTGTAACCTAATCTCAGAAATGACAGCCCATCACTGTTGCTGCATTCTGTTTACTGGAAGTGAGTCACTAAGTCCAGGCTACATTCAAAGGGAGGACATTGCACAAGGAAGCAAAGTCACTGGAGATCACCTTAGAGGTGGTCCACTGTGGTAAGTGTATTTCCTTAAACTGAGTATATAAAAATATTATTTTAACATGTAGTCAACATACAATAATTACCAATAGATATTTAATACCTTTTACTAAGTCTATGGAATATAGTGTGTATTTTACACTTATAGCACTTCTCAACTCAGATGATATATTTTCATTAGAAATACCTGATCTGTATTTAGATGTCATGAAATTTATACTTGAAAAAATAGATTCTAGGCCAGCACGGTGGCTCACACCTGTAACACCAGAACTTTGGGAAGCCGAGGCGAGTGGATTATTTGAGGATAGGAGTTCACGACCAGCCTGGCCAACGTGGTGCAACCCTGTCTCTACAAAATTTAGCTGGGTATGGTGATGCATGCCTATAATTCCAACTACTCAGGAGACTGAGGCATGAGAACTCCTTGAACTCAGGAGGCGGAGGTTGCAGTGACCTGAGATCGCACCACTGCCCTCCAGGCTGGGTGATGGAGTGAGACTCTTAATTAAAAAAAAAAAAAAAGTTCTTATACGCATGTTGTCACAAATATACTTAAACATTTTCCAATAACTGAATCAAGTATCAGTTTTAAAATTCAAATGCAACTAAATAAACTAACACTGTAGTCCCTCAGTCACACTAATTATGCTTCAAGTGCTCAGTAGCTACATGGCCGCCATGTTGGACAGCAGAGTCCTAGAAGTTTTGCTGCAGAAGAAGGGAGGGTAATGACAAGGTACTTGGAAGAAGCAGACAAGTAGTATTTAAGGTAATAGAAATCTCTGCTTTTTTTGTGTGTGTGTGCACCTTGGAGAGAGAGATTTAAAGTGGCAGAAACATGGGATGTAATTGATGTGACTATGGTCAGACTTGAGTGGAGGTGCCATGGAGGCAGCAAGCCTGAAGGGATGAATGGCTTGTGGTAGGGACTTGTTATTCCAGGTGTTGAAATGTAAAATAATTGAGTGTGGGGGACTGAAGCAAGAGCTTTTCAAAATTTTCCTTTGGGTTTGCCATTCCCTTCATCATTTTTTCCTAGTGTGAATGCCAAGAGAGAGAAAAGCACTTGGAAATGGATCCCATTTTCCAGGCTTCCATTTCCTATGAGCCTCAGAGGAGATCCTTTCCTGACCAGGAGCAGAAGTGTTCTCAGCATAGGAAGAACTCCCTGGGAATGGGCGTCCTGTCCATGTGACTCTCAACCAAATGCTGCTTGTAAATTAGTGCAACCACTGTGCCCTGCCCTGACTCTAGTCCTAACTATCTTGTTTCCATTTCCAGTCTCTAAACAAAATTGTGCATAAATATTTGTATGTTTGAGGTAAAGGGGCATGGGATCATCTTGTTCAATACCTGTATTTTGTAAATGAGAAAATGGAAGACCAGAGAAATTAAGTAATTTACTTATGGTAACGCAAGTGGCCATTTAGGGTACTCCCAGGCCTTTTGATGTCCAGTATGTTGATTCTCCAACCTCACCTGGGGAAGTAGCTGACTCAGTAGTAGGGCTGGGGTATGGGTACATCTGGCATCTGCCTTCCTGTTTAAATGTTGAGGCTTATGGCCCTTGCTAGGGTTACTGGGGCAGGGGGTGGATTTGGTGGGTTTTCATTTGTAGTTGTCCCATGTTCTCTGTGCTTTTGGGCAAATTTCTTAAACTTCTGTAAACCCCAGCTAAATGGCAGTGGTAACTGCCTCATAAGATTAAATGTAGACAAAAAGCACCTGTACAGGACTTAGAAGAAGATACTCAATAACCAAATTTTTTTTTCTCCTTCACTACCTGCCTTTTTCTCATTCACTTGTTGTTGTTATTTTTGTTTATTTTGATGAATGTTTAAGCTCTCAAAGAAATGATGTATGTAATGGTAAAGAGCGCCGACTTTAGAATCAGAGACCTTGGGTTTAAATTTCAGCCCCACCACTTACTGGCTAAGGAACCTTAGGCAAGTTCCTTAATCTCTCTGCATGTCACCCTCGTCTGGAATGTGGAGGTGGCAGCACTTGCTTCATACAGTGTAGTAAGGACATGAGTTAGTGCAGGTAAAAAACATTTTCTAACACACAGTCAACACTCAAGGATTAGCTGCTGTTGATACTGGATAAAAACTATTTTTTCTTGTGTTCTTTCTGGCTCTTACTGTTGGGACATGACACTAGCATTCCATATGTGCTGCTTTGATGTGAAGAATACCCACTGCCTTTGCTTGGTATATTATACCAAGTATAACTGAAAGATGAGTCCCATTCTTAAAAATGAAAAATTAGATTATTCTTTTCTGATATTAATCATGATTCTCATTGGTTAAAGGAAGCTACAGATGAAACATTTGAGTCCTGTCCCACAGATTATATGGCTTCAGCAAATTACTGAGCATCTGGGCAAAATGAGGGAGTCCTCATACTATCTAAAATTTTGTCAGTCCCAATTTATTCCCTTCCCCAAATAGGAAAACCATTTAGAAACTTCCTGAGGATTGAGCTCTTTTATCCATGTGGATGTCTTTGGGGCTTATTTAAACATTGGGACTTATTTGGGTGGCCTTTGCTAGGGTTATTGGCGGGAGGATTTGGTGGGTTTTCATTTGTAATTGTCCCATGTTCTCTGCGCTTTGGGGCAAATTTCTTAAACCTCTGTAAACCCCAGCTAAATGGCAGTGGCAGTGGCCTCGTAAGATTCAATGTAGACCAAAAGCACCTTTATAGGACTTAGCAGTAGATATTCATGAAAGACTTGAATGACTTCTTATACCTCTGGCTACAGAATAGGGTGACACTCAGCAACCCACCAAGTTTTTGCTCTTCTATGAACTCATGAAACTAATATGACCTTCCCTCCCTTCCTTCCTCAGTTAAATTAAAAAAAAAAAAAATGCTCATAGAGAACCCCATCTTGTGCCAGTGATAGTTCTAGGTGCCAGCAGAGAATGAGACAGGCCAGGTCCCAGCCCTCCAGGAATTTTTATTCTGGGGTCAAATAATAAACAAGGAAATAAGTAAATAAGCAGGATGATTTCAGATAATGATAAATGTGATGGGGACCAAGCAGGGCTATGTGAAGGGTGGGCCATGGTGGGTGGGGTGCACCTTGGTACCTTTTTTGAGTGGTTAGAGAATACCTCTAAGAGGAGGAAATATTTTAGCTGAATTCTGAATGACCTCAAGGAGCAGGCAATTTGAAGTTTTCTGGTTAAAAGCATTTTGGACCGAGGGCAAAGCTGTGGAAGGCCCTTGGATGTGAAGAGACTGGGTCTATTTCAGGAAAGAATGCCTGTGTGAATTACATGGGGCATTGAAACTGGGAGTAACAAAAGGGGAGCTGAGGTTGACTCATTGGTTCTCAGACGTTAGCATACATCAGAATCACTTGGAGGGTTGTCAAATGTGGCTTCTAAGGCCCTGCCCTTAGTGTTTTCTGATTATGTATGTCTCAGGGCTATGGCGGTCAAGTACTATGGCTGCTGCTCTGAAACCATATTTAGCTCATCTGGGGCCTGCAAGCCAAGGAAAAGAATTTGGGTTCATCAATGCGTTGGAAGGCCAGTGAAGGATCAGAGAGATGTGATCTGATTTATGTATTTTTTCTTGTTTTTCTCTCCCACTGACCTAATGGCATACATATTTAAAAGATCACTCCGACTACTGCAGGGGAGAATAGATTTTTAGGGACAAGAGGAGAAACAGGAGAGACCAATGAAAGGGCTTTTGAAGCAGTTTGGGCAAGAAAAGATGATGCCTTAATTACCAGGTGGTAGCAGGGAGCTGGTGAAAAGTATAGAAGTTCAGGGTATGTTTTAGAGTTTAGATCCCAGGGGAATTGTTAAAGGATTGGAAGTAGGAGATAAAGGACAGAGAGGAATTAAAGTATGCCTGCTGGAGTTTTTTTTGCTTGAGTTAACTGGGTGGTTAGTGGAGCCATTTGTTGAGATGGGCAATAATATAGAGTAGGTTTGTGTGAGAATGAGGATTAGAGATGAAGAGGAGAATCAAGTTTTGGTTATATACCATTTGAGATACCTATGGGACATCCAAATGGAGATAACCATGAGATGTTTGGGAATAAAAATCAGAGCTCAATAAACAAGTCAGGGTTGGAGATGTGAATTTGGCAGCCACTGACATATAGTGATATTTGAAGCCATGGGGTTTTATGAAGTCCCTTGGAGGTAGAGGTTGTAGAAAGAAGAGAAAAAGGCAGAGAATGGACTCTGGGTTGACCCAGCATTTAGAAATCAGAGGAGGTGAGGATGGGCAGACTGAGGAGTGGCAGTGAAGAAGGAAGAAAACAGTAGATTATGTGCCCACACAAAGAAGCCAAGGGAAGACAATCCCTCACAGAGGACTTGAGTGGCTGTGAAATAGTACTCAGTGTGACCAAGATGAGACAGATAATTGTCTATGATTTGGACCCTCATAGGTTTTTGGCAACCTTGAAGAAAAAAAAATGTAATATAAGAATCATATAATGTCTTGGGTTTCTTGTCGATTTTCATTTTTGCATATCGTTTCAAGCCGTTTTGACATATTCAGTCTTTGAAATTAGACTCATCAAGAAAAGAGGGCTTTTATTGTTTTTAATTGTATTCCCTTGAGAACATATTACAATGTTATGCCCACTTCTGAACAAATCTTATTTAATAAATTCTTCTGTTGTTTCATTAAACCCAGACAAACTGAGAAATTGTGTTGAGAAATTGGTCTCCAATTTATAATTGAAATACATAATTTAGTGGCCATCAAAACACTGCCAGTTATTTTGAGGGACTGCCTTATCAACACTTACCACAATAAATCTTGTGTTTGATCACCCTCTGTGTTGAGAGAGGGTTACTGTTAAATTTATTTTTGGTCTTTAGACTGCAATACTTAGAAACCCTATTGTTTTAACACTGAGAATTCACTCTTATATTTTTGTCGTTGAAGCCATATTTTTATATAGCACTTTTTCGAATGAAACTGTAAGAATACTTTATAAATATGATAAATATAGCAAACTGATGAGATCCCATTGGAGTTGAGTAGCTTATTAAGGATTTAAGTATATCTCGTATAATATTTTATACCTTTGCTTTTTCAAGTCAAGACTAGAATTATGTTTCGCTGAGCTCTTTTATTCCCTCTTTTTAGCTCTTTTAAGGATATTATATTGACAGTAATGGAGTAATGATTACAGTGGGCACATGATTTTGGAGTACCCTGTGAATCAAAATGATAAAAAAACCGATCAACAGTAATAGTAGAACACTAATTGAATTCTGTGTTAAAATGAGGTTATGATATTTTCAAAATATATTATTGAGTAATGCAAATTTTGCCTTAATTGGCATTATTAAAATTGAGTATAATATTGAGATAATTTTAATAAAGCAATGATTTGCATAAGCAACAATTTACTGTAGCTTGTTATTTTTAAGCTTGAAGTAAATTATTTTTGCCCTGATGTGGGGGGAGTTTTCTTATTATAAATATCTTTCCAATACAACCTCCTCTCCACCCACCCTTATGTGAAATTTGCTCTTGTTTACTGTTAAGGGGAAAAAACCTCTGAAGAGTAGACTGATAGTCAAACAAGGCCACTGAAGAAGAAAAGCATATGTGAAAATCTATTTGATAAGAAAATTGGCTCAAACATTCCTGTTTAAAAGGGGTGAGGAGGCTTCAGTGGCAGTTACTATGATTTTTAAATATTTAAATATTTTAAAAACTTAGTATTCTTAACTATAGTTTTTATTGAATGTTAATGTTACATTTTTCTCTTTAGTTTGTATTATCAGAATTTCCTATATTTAGGTGATAATACGTGTTTGATTATTTTCACTGTACTTTTAACTTTGGGTGACAATTTTGTTATTACTTCAGAGCCTCTGACCAAAATATTAATATTAGGAGAGTTGTGAGTAGGTAAAAGATATTTTCAAAATTTTGCTGGTGACTAAAAGGTCAAATAAGTTAAAGTCTTAAAGCTACTTAGGAATCAGGCCAAATCCAGGCTTCCATCTGGTATTCTTTTCACTAGACTGGACTATGTAGTAAGCAAACTAGATAAACACATTCCTAAATTTAGTGCGTATGGATCACAATTGGGAACTAACATATAATTGATCGTACAGACTCTGCTTATCAAAATTCTACTTTTCTTGCAAAACCTGAGTCTCTTGTCTTTTCTCTTTGAAGCATGCCTTGGTGCTGCTCCCCACCCCACACAGCTGGGCTCAGCTGGCTTTCATTGACCTAAATTTTCAAAGTTGCCATCTGTTTGATGACCCTTCTTTTTCGTTTTGTATTATTTAATTACGCATTGCATCTTCTCGGTTGTACTGCGCATTCATTGTGGAAGGATCTTGGTCTTATTCACATTGCTTTCCATTTTTCAGGAACAAAAGTAACAAATACATTATTAAATTGAAATAACAACTGGGAACATTAGGATGTTTTCCTAGAAGTCTTGTGTAAATGCCCCGGTGTGGTGGCTCATGCCTGTAATCCAGCACTTTGGGAGGCTAAGGTGGGAGGATTGCTTGAGTCCAGGAGTTCAAGACCAGCCTGGCCAACATGGCAAAATGCGTTGTCTAGTAAAAATATAAAAATGAGCTGGGCGTGTGCCTGTAGTCCCAGCTACCCAGGAAGCTAAGGCACGAGAATCACTTGAACCTGAGAGATAAAGGCCGCAGCAAGCTGAGATCATTCCACCGCACTCCAACCTAGGTGACAGAGCCAGACCCTGCCTCAAAAAAAAGTTCTGTGTGAATGGTTTTTCAACTAGTGCTTTGTCCTACTTTCCCTGTCTTAAAAGAAATTGGCTTATGTATAGTGGTTAGAGATGGATTTTCATCACAGACTCAAACTACCTGAGGAAGTAAAACTGTCACACACCGACATCAAAACTGTGAGTGAGAGGAGTTCACTGCAGTGTGCAGTAGACAGGGAACACTTCCCCATAATTACGAAGTTCTCAGTTATCCCTTGCTAGTAAAGCCAATGTGTATTTTTCATTCATCTTGTAAAAAATAAAACATAATCAGTTAATTTTTTTAAAAAATCCCAGATAAGTACGAAAGCTCATTGTATTTTTTGGTGGTAAGGACTCTTCCTTCCCAATTTTAGGTGTAGGTAGTGCATCTTCTGTGGAAAGTAGTCATTGAATTCACTCTTTCAGCAAATATCAGTGCCTACTATGCGGCAGGCATGGTCCCAGAGATTCTGTGTATTTGGAAATGTATGGACAAGGTGATGGAGACAAGTCCCTAGTCTCATGGAATTAATTAGCCTTTAACGGAAGGAGACGTAAGTATGTTGCTCATTAATCCTGTGGCCAAAAGTAAGGCAGAGAGAGAGAGATGGGCGTGTTAAAGTCAGGAACAGACACTATAGATGGCCTGGTATTGTGGATGTGTTCAAGGAAAAGGCAAGAGTCCTGAGACTGGAATGTAGTGAGCCCAGGGAGAAAGTGTTAGATAGGGGACTGGAGAGGCCGGAGGTAGGGAGGAAGGAAGGACCTATTACAGATGGTCCCCTGCTTGCAATGGTTTGACATATGATTTTTCAACTTTATTGTGGGTTTGTCAGAATGTAACCTCGTCATAAATTGAGGGACATCTGGATTTATGATGCTTTGAATTATGATTTTCTGATTCTATGATGGGTTTATTGGGGATATTTGGTACATTTTGACTTTATATTTTCAATTTAGGGTGGATTTATCAGGTTGTAATCCCATCATAAGTAGAGGAACATTTGTATAACACTGTGGTTGAAGCAAGAAACCACTGGAGAATGTGAGAAGTGAGGCAGTGATCTGACTTGTATTTTATTTTATTATTTTATTTACTTATTTTTCCACACATTCAGAGAAACTTCTCTAGTAATGAACTACAGAAATGACCCCTGAAAGTTTAGTCATCTAACTTGTATTTTAAAAAGATCACGCTGGTTGGTACGTTGAGACTAGATTACAAAGTGACAAGGTTGGGAGTGGGGACACCAGTTGGCAGCTTGAGCAGAGGTGTTTGGTGATCCAGGTGGTTGGTGGATTCTGGGTCTATTTATGAAATAGAGCTGGTGGAATTTGTAGATGGATTAGATATATGTTTATATGAAAAAGGATTTTTGGCCTGGACAAATGAAAGAAATGTGATTGACTGAGATGGGAATACTTGGAGAATCTTTTTAAAATTCATTTTTGTTGCTATTACCAAAGTTACTTTTTCTTTCATTGTACTTTATGACTAGTTTTTGCTGATATTTATGTAGACTATTGACACTTTCATATATGACCTTTGTAACAACCCACCTTACTGAATTCTCTTACTTATAAAATGTTTCAGTCGATTCACTGATTTCTCATCTCTTCTGACTTCTCTGTGCAATTTTACCAAACCATTTAATTCTAAAAAGTACCATTTTCTTTTATGGCTCTATTCACTTTCCTCTGCCTGAAATATCATTTATTTCTTGCTTTTTCCTGTGTTTTCTCTTCATTCTTCAAAACCCAGCTCATGTTTCCCATCTGTAAGACATTTCTGGATTCCTAGGAAAGTTCCGTTTTCTTCCTGTGACCTGCAGCTTCACCATCTGCATACCTGTGTTAGAGCAGTCCATCAAACTTAATGGTAATTTTGCCTGCCTGTCAATCCTTCGGGGCTATGAACCCTTCAGGAATAGGAACTGAGTCTTACTCATCTTCACTTTTCCTGTGTTTAGCTGAATCTGCTCTGATAATTGTCTGTTATAAAATAAATATTTGTTATACACAAGTGGTCAATTTCTGCAGATTTAAAAACTGAAATTTGAAATTGGGGGCATTCTTCTTTACAGGGATTTTTATAAGCTTTTCTTCATTGTAACAGTTTTTAAAAATGTAGTTTTGCTACTTTAAAGTTCATATGGGACCAAAAAGCCCGCATTGCCAAGACAATCCTAAGCCAAAAGAACAAAGCTGGAGGCATCACGCTACCTGACTTCAAACTATACTACAAGGCTACAGTAACCAAAACAGCATGGTACTGGTACCAAAACAGAGATATAGACCAATGGAACAGAACAGAGCCCTCAGAAATAATACCACACATCTACAGCCATCTGATCTTTGACAAACCTGACAAAAACAAGAAATGGGAAAGGATCCCCTATTTAATAAATGATGCTGGGAAAACTGCCTAGCCATAAGTAGAAAGCTGAAACTGGATATCTTCCTTACACCTTATACAAAAATTAATTCAAGATGAATTAAAGACTTAAATGTTAGACCTAAAACTACAAAAACCCTAGAAGACAACCTAGGCAATACCATTCAGGACATAGGCATGGGCAAGGACTTCATGTCTAAAATACCAAAAGCAATGGCAACAAAAGCCAAAGTTGACAAATGGGATCTAATTCAACTAAAGAGCTTCTGCACAGCAAAAGAAACTACCATCAGAGTGAACAGGCAACCTACAGAATGGGAGAAAATTTTTGCAGTCTACTCATCTGACAAAAGGCTACTATACAGAGCTACAAAGAACTCAAACAAATTTACAAGAAAAAAACAAACAACCCCATCAAAAAGTGGGCAAAGGATATGAACAGACACTTCTCAGAAGAAGACATTTATGCAGCCAACAGACACGTGAAAAAATTCTCGTCATCGCTAGCCATCAGAGAAATGCAAATCAAAATCACAATGAGATACCATCTCACAGCAGTTAGAATGATGATCATTAAAAAGTCAGGAAACAACAGGGGCTGGAGAGATTGTGGAGAAATAGGAACAGTTTTACACTGTTGGTGGGACTGTAAACTGGTTCAACCATTGTGGAAGACAGTGCGGCGATTTCTCAGGTATCTAGAACTAGAAATACCATTTGACCCGGCCATCCCATTACTGGGTATATACCCAAAGGATTATAAATTATGCTGCTATAAAGACACATGCACACGTATGTTTATTGCAGCACTATTCGCAATAGCAAAGACTTGGAACCAACCCAAATGTCCATCAATGACAGACTGGATTAAAAAAATGTGGCACATATACACCATGGAATACTATGCAGCCATAACAAAGGATGAGTTTGTGTCCTTTGTAGTGACATGGATGCAGCTGGAAACCATCATTCTCAGCAAACTATCACAAGAACAGAAAACCAAACACTGCATGTTCTCACTCATAGGTGGGAATTTAACAATGAGAACACTTGGACACAGGAAGGGGAACATCACACACCAGGGCCTATTGAGGGATGGGGGGATGGGGGAGGGATATTAGGAGATATACCTAATGTAAATGACGAGTTAATGGGTGCAGCACACCAACACGACACATGTATACATATGTAACCTTCACGTGTGCACATGTACCCTAGAACATAAAGTATAATGAAAAAAATGTAGTTTTGTTGCTCTTGTAAAATAAGTCTTTTCTGAAGTATAGTATGTTCTATTATTATACCACTAAGAGTTAAGGTCTTGTAATGTACAATGTAGGAACCTCGCTTCAGTCTTTTCATGATGAGTCATATGTTAAAGGAGTTGGAGTCATGAGACCTTAAATTTTGAAAATTCCGAATAGGTGGATGTTATATATTTACTTACGAAGAAGCCTTTTGATCTTGTTTGGTTCTAATGTTCGCCTAGCAAGTAAGGATGGGAGGAATTGAAATCTATATTTTTCTGAGTGGAAAGGAGTAGTATTCATTCTTCTAAAACCAATTAGCCTTTTATAAAGGTAATATTTTCAAAAACTTTAATTCACAGTGTTTCAAATAAGACCATAAATATGTCATTACTTGTAGTTTATTTTCACATTTTATTTTTTCAACCCATCAGATCTTTGGATTGGCCTATGTAAGTTCAGAATGTCTACTATTCCTGTTATAAGTTAAGAGGTTGTCTTAGTGACACAAAAATATTTATTAGAAAATTATTAGTAATGTTTTTCATTGAAGCAGATATACTGTTTATCAAACAACCCATCATAGTTCATTGCTAGGTGCAGTGGGAAATATAGCCATCTATGTGCAGTGGGAAATGCAGCCATCTTTCTTGCTTTTGTTCTTTGAGTTAGGGTCTCACCATGTTGCCCAGGCTGGACTCAAACCCCTGAACTCAATGCATCCCTCAACCTCAGTCTGCTGAGTAGCTGGAATCTCTGCTGTGTGCTACCACATCTGGCTAGCATGCTTCATGCTTCTTTTTTTGCAGGGAGTTATAAGTGTAGATAGAGAGTTGAAACTGGTACCCAGAAAAAAATATTTAAAAAGTTACATCTATGGAATTGGTACGTGCTATATTAATTCAAAGAAGGAAGAAATTCTGTGGAAGGGGTAGTTTGGGGCAAGCAGGGTGGATTTAGGTAGTCTTTGAAGGATAAGGTAGGGTTTGTCTTAATGGAGAAGTGGAACATACTACATCGGAAACAAATAGGATGCAGGGCCCAAAGGGAAGAGTTACTGTGAAATGAGAGAGTGAGATACTGATCTCTATCCTGAAACATTAAGGATTTTTGTAATTTATCTCATCAAAGAAAATAAATTTTCCTCTTGACTTGCTAGAGTGAATACACAGTAACTGAATTTAATAGAGGCCCATGTAAAATCTCTTTATCATGTTTCTTTTTACGTCCAAGTAATATAGGCATAGTACTCAAACCAAAACAAAATGCTAACTGGAAAAGGAAAAAAAAAAAAAAATCCTAATTTGACCATCTGACACTAACAGTTAACATTTTAGAACATTTTTTCTAGATGTGAAAAACAGCTATATATATATAAACTCATATATATATATGAGTTTATAAAATTGAATCATATTAAAAAGTTACCTTAAAAATAAAATATTTTGTATTTTTTGTGTTTTATTTCTATTTTAGGAGAAAACCAAAAGCCAAGGCACCACTTCCTCCAGCTGAGACCAAATATGCTGATGTCTCTTCAGCTGCTGATTCTGTAGAATCCACTGCTTTCATCATGGAACAGAAAGAAAACATGATAGATAAAGACATTGAACTCTCAGTGGTCCTACCTGGGGATATTATCAAATCTACTACTGTTCATGGCAGGTACGCTGGAGTGAATGAAATATCAGGACCTCCCCTTCTTATTCCACCACTGAAAGCCTCTGTGATATATGTCTTGATGTTTGTTCTTTGAGAAAACGCTTCATTTATCACTCAGTTTATTTACCTGTTAAAAAAAGAGTGCTAAAATGGTGTTAAAAATTTTCTATCAATGTTTTAATATCAGTGCTATGAATTCCACAAGCCCAATTAAATGTCTTGAAATCTGGAACCCTTTCATATCTCGTTAGTTATCTAACAAGTTTTTAAAAATAAGCCTTTCCTGGAGGAATGGCCATCAGTTATACTGATTTTGTAAACCCAACTTACAAAACAAGCCCAGTGACCCGCAGGAAAATCCTATCCTTTTCTTCTCAAATTTTTCTTCCCTCTTTAAGCCGCTTCTTTAAGTTTGCGAAACTCTTAATTTTAAGAGTTTTATTACTCTTTATTAAATACTTTTGTATTTATCAAAACAGTTAAATCTGTCTGTAAAGTAATTGGCAGTTTTTTTATTTCATTGAATGATTTAATTAATTTATTTAAAATGTGGGTGAGTTAAGTAGAAAAGTAAAATCAAACTTTATCCTAGCAAAAAGGAAAGATGTGATTTAGAAGACTGATATTTTTAAATACCTTTGTGAAAATTGGAAAAATGGAACAAAGCCAAGTGTAATTTTCCATTTCACTTTGAAGTGGAAAGTTACATGAACTATAGACTTGGTCTTGTTCTTTCACCTTCAACTGCCTATTTGTTATCAGGAATCCTGTTTTAGAAATTTAAGCTGTTTTGACCTTAGCGCTCTCTCTCTCTCTCTCTCTCTCTCTCTCTCTCTCTCTCTCTCTCTCTCTCTCTCTATCTGTGTGTGTGTGTGTGTGTGTGTGTGTGTGTGTGTGTGTGTGTTGCGTATAAGGAAAAGAATATGTTGGGTATTGCATTCTTACAGTCTGGTTTTGTCTAGAAAACCTCATTGAAGGTAACCTTAATTTTAAGATGTATCATTAAAATCATGTGTAACTTTACAGATCATTTAAAGTAGATGAAAACAAAATAGTTCAGCTTTAGCAAATCATATAGTGTTATTTAACTCTGATTACATTTGAGGAAGTTGCATTTTGCCATTTATTTTGTATTGAAAGTCATTTTGGAGATCACACATTGAACCCTATTTATGAGATTGAGAAAACTGTGTCTCTGGTAGGCTCCCATCTGCAACTGTGGATGGCCTCGTACGTGTGAGAAAGACATCTTGAAAGTTAAGAGACAACGACCATTATCATCAATTCCTGAAATAATATTACTCTGGTTTTAAAAGGATAGTGGATCTGGCTGGGGGTAACAAAGGCAATTCCTTTTTTTATTTTTATTTTATTTTTCCTGAATTCAAAGTAAGTAAAAAAAAAAAAAAAAAAAAAAAGTCAACCTTTTTTTCTAGTTCTTCAGGGTTACAGGTGATGCTGGTTTCATCACAAATACTCTTCAGAATTTCTTCTTGGGGATGTACCAGTCATCTATTTATATTGCCTTATTCTCTGCTTGCTATAAGTGAATCTCTGGGTTCTTCAGATTTTTTTTTAAACCTCAGTGACTTTAATATAAGAAGCATGTTTTTTCTCTCTGTCCTGTCACCCGTCATAGTTATTTTAGACTTTTCCATATGCCACCCCAAGTTAACTTTTCTTCTCTTTCCTCAACTCTGGAAACCGAGATCCATGGTCAGCTTCCCTATTTCCACCAGAGAATGGTGGAATCTCATCACTTTAAAACTCTTCCAGTTCTTAGATCTTAGGGTTCCTTATTTGAATACTACCTTTTAAAACATCTAGCTTATCCACTTTCTCTTAACTGAATTAGTTCTTCATCCTCCTCAAGTCTAATTTATGACTGTTCTGTAGGATGCTGCATTTTTCTTCATGTCTAAATTTTCATCATGTCTATTTTTTCTTTACACCTGATAGATTCTGCATCAGACATTTCTCCTACATTTGTACTTACAAGCACCCTAGATTTTTCCTACCCTCCTTCCAGCATGTTTGCCTCCTCAGGTCCCTAAATCTGAGTAATTTTTCATCAATCAGCTTTGTGTTTCTGGGCCACCAACTATTTTGAATTGCTGTAGTTTTTTTTTTTTTTTTTAATCTATGAAAATGTATTATAGCTGTATTGATAGGATTCAATACGATTAAACGAAATACTATCAGGGCTTGCCACCTATTGGCTTCCTTGGTTTTTTTGTTTGTTTGTTTGTTTTTTTTGTTTTGTTTTTTATTGGGAGCTGCTTTTCTTAACCCTGGCTCTCTTCATTTACCTTGCACCCTCAGATTAATCTAAAACGCCTCTCTGTTTGTGGTACTACCTTTGATAAAAGACTGCAGGACAGCAATTCAATATCAGATTAAAGAAGTCCAAACTACCTAGCCTGGATATTGGGATACCTTATTTTATCCTCCAAAATTAAGTAGGCTTTTCCTTCACCACCACTCTCCTTTCTTTTTTTTTTTTCTTTTTCTTTCTTTTTTTTTTTTTTTTTTTGAGACAGAGTCTTGCTCTGTCACCCAGGCTGGAGTGCATTGGTGGGATCTCAGCTCACTGCAACCTCCACCTCCCAGGTTCAAGCAATTCTCCTGCCCCAGTGTCCCAAGTAGCTGGGATTACAGGTGAATGCCACCATGCCCAGCTAATTTTTGTATTTTTAGTAGAGACAGGGTTTCACCATGTTGGCCAGGCTGGTCTCGAACTCCTGACCTTAGGTGATCCACCACCCCCAGCCTCCCAAAGTGCTGGAATTACAGGCGTGAACCACTGTGCCCCGCCCTCCTTTGTGTATCTTAAGCTTCACCACATGACTCTTTGCTCTTCCTTTGTTCTTCTACAAATATTCTATTTCTTTCACCTCCATACTTTTATGAACTCTTTTCTCCCCCTGGTGTAACTCACTACCCTCATTTTCTCCAGTTAGTTTATATAGCTCAGGTAATATATTTTATATAAAGGCTCCCTGATCTCCCCGGAATCAAGGATTAACTCTGGCTTCCAAACTCTTCTGACACTTTGTATCATATTTATTACATACTGTTTTTTGCTGTAATGTATGTGTAGGTCTTAGCTTTCGAAGAAACTACAGAGCCATGAGAATATCATTACTTTTCTTTATAGTGCCTAGCACAGTTTCTTGCAATGTAGGCATTTCATAAATTTATCAAAATGAATATTGTCTTCCTAAACCCTTATGTGTAGATGGAGGTAGCAACATAAATGGTGTGAAGAAGCACTTGGAATGAGTCCTAGTTGTTTACCCAGAATCTTTTAAGTAAAGATATTTTCTCCAGGCTAAGAGCAAGGTAGGAATGCCCCAAATTCCGATTGCTTTTTAAATTTTGTTTAGGTCTGAAGAGTTTTTCTGAGAGTAGAATTTATATCAGTGTGTTTATTTGTTTGTTTGTTTGTTTGTTTGTTTAGACAGGGTTTCAGTCACCCAGGTTGGAGTGCAGTGGTAAGATCTGGGCTCCCTGCAACTTCTGCCTCCCAGGCTCAAGCAGTCTTCCCACCCCAGCCTCCCAAGTAGCTAGGACCACAGGCGTGTGCTACCACGCCCAGATAATTCTTGTATTTTTTGTAGAGATGGGATTTCCCCCACATTGCCCAACCTGTATATCAGTGTTTTCACTATGGGGTTTCATTTAGGGACTTTGTTTGCAGTAGTTTTATAATTCAGACATGATTCATTGATGCTATGACTAATTTTCTATTTTAAGTGTTTGTGATTTAAAGTAGTTGTGTGATTCTGAATATCTTGGAAGTGTGATTCTGGGATATCTTAATGCAATCCAAGATGTTTAAGAGTCTGACTTGGTATATCTTAAAAGTGTGACTTGGGATATCTTTATAGTGTGATTAGGGATGTCTTGAGTGTCACAGCTGCTGCTGACCTATTGTTTCACAAAACTGTTTAATAATAACAACAAAAAGAAATGTTCAAATAGAAAATTATGTACTACTACTGATAAATGTTAACTACCTAATGGGAAGACTCAATGATAAAAATAAAATTTCTTCATGGCTTTGTTACTACCATATAAAAGAAATATGAAAAATCTCTACAGAATAATACAAGAATTTGGTGGGGGACTAAGGAAAGTAATTTTAAGTGTGTGAGGGTTTCTTAGATAAACAGTTCTATATGTAACTCTGAAAAGACTTTAATGCAGTTTTTTCACATCATATTTATGTTTGAGAAGTGTCTAGTGATGACAAATGTATGATAAATATAAGCACAGTGTTATCTTCAGAAGAATGCACTTGTTTGTGCATTGATTTTCACAAAAGAGCTTGTTCAGATTAGGGAACACAGTGGGGTTGGAGGTGCTCATAGACTTTATGCTCAGGGAGAAACTGACTATCCTGAATTAGGTTGGCAGCCATCTGCCAGCTTAACTATTTTTGGTACCAGGACTTAGTGATGCCATCTCTTTAATCTCTTAGTGATGCCATCTCTTTAATAACCAAAAGTCACCATGTCTCCACTATCTTGCTTTTGTGAGCCCCTGCTTACATTAAGGGGGCTTGCCATGCTAACCTGAAAACTCTTGGGCATTTCTAAGTATCCTGATACCATGGATGGTTGGACCTAAAGAAGGAGGAATTAAAATATTTTATTTATATATAAGATACAGTGTAGTATAGATGTGTGTGTACGTATGTCTATGTGTATGTATATATGTTTGCACACATATATAAATGTGTGCATCTATGTATATGTAGACTGTGTGTACCAAATCCAAAATCTCAAATGCTTCAAATTCCAGAACTTTTTGGTGTGAATATGATGCTCAAAGGAAATGTTTATTGGAGCATTTCAGATTTTGGATTTCCAGATTAGGGATGCTCAACTCGTGTAATGCAAATATTTCAAAATCTGAAAAAAATATGAAATCTGAAACACTTCCTGCCTCAAGCACGTTGGATAAGGGATACTCAACCTGTTTCTGTGTGTATGTGTATCATGTATATAATCCGTAAACATCTTTTTCACCAGACAAAGCAATTCTTTGCCTTTCTAGAAATGAACATTAAAGGATACTACTGTTACAGAACTGATGGCTCTTCTTCTCGGAAGATGCCATATACTTCACAACAGCATAAGCAGTGGTGTCTGCTAGTACTTGGGAAAAGTTAATTTTTAATGAAAGTGAGCTTATAGACTAAACAGATATAGAAACCACATAGAATAAGGAATTATGTGGGTACATTTGTATATTATTCTAGGTCTTCATCTTATAGTCGGGTATCTGCTTCATAGGTAATTATTCCTCATTGAATAGGTATTAGTTCTTTTTTCTTCTCTTCCCCTTTTCCAGGCTAAACTTTTAAAGCAAAATGTTCAATTTGGGATATCTGATAAGATTAACACGAATCCTTCTTAGCCTGTAGAGAGAGCATTCCATGGCCATGCTATCACACTTTCTTTCCTACGAGAGGGAGAAAGAAATAAGCACCATTTATAACAGAGGATATTTCTTTTACGCACCTACTACAAATAGGAATTTGTTTTGATTTGAGCACACGTGAGATGTCATAATTGAAAACACAAAGAAAGCACAGAACTCCAAGCTAGAAGTCCCAACTAGAAGTTACAGTTTATTCTAGACTTGCTGTGTGATCTTAAGCAAATCACCTCACCTCTCTGGGCTTTTCCCATAAAATAACCCAGAGACATGTCGCAATGCTTTTCGGCCTGATTTGCCTGTCCCATAACACCGGTTTACAGCAGAGTTGAGCCTGAGCTTTGACTGGCATAGGGTGGGTCCGCTAAGGAGCTTGGGAGCATTTTACATGGATTACAGCGCCACCTATTGGGAAAAAGTAGACTATGAAAAAAATGACAAGATCTTTTTTTCATAGTTGGATCAGTGTGGGGTTTTTGCTAAAAAAAAAAAGAGTAACAGAACAGAATGGATCTAGAAAAATTTCTGAAGTTCACGTCATATTTATGTTTGTGAAGTGTCTAGTGATGACAAATGTATGATAAATATATGTATATAATAGGGTAATTTTTAAAAAACTGCCCAACGTCTATAGGGTGGTACAAACCATGTTTAACTCTACAAGATGCTTACATTTTGGTGTAGATCCTTATTCTGCTGTAATTGCTTAAAACAAAAGTTGGCATTTAACTGTCAGCCTCTGTCACCTGCCTGCTCCCCTGGTTGGGAAAGGGGTGACAAAGTATTCATAAATGTCCTCAGAACATTGTTCCTGGCAGGGCCACCCTCTTCCCTTTGCTTTCCTGGCATCTACGCTTTATAATAATGACCCTTTTTAATTTCAGATTTTTAACTTAATTTAATTTTTAAATTTTTCTAGGGACAGGGTCACACGCCATTGCCCAGGCAGGAGTGCAGTGGTGTGATCGTAGCTCACTGCAGCCTCAAACTCCGGGCTCAAGTGATGTCCTGCCTTGGCCTCCCAAGGTGCTGGGATTACAGATGTGAGCCACCGTGCTCAGCCCTAATTTTAGTTTTTAAATTTTTGTGATTGCAGTGGCAATAGTTAGATGTTTTAGAAAGTTGGAAAATACAGATAAGCCAAAAAATTGTAAATGCAATTTCATTAAGCAGGCCAGTTGCAGCTTCTAACGTTGTAGTGTCTAGCCTTTTATTCTTAGGCATGCACATCTATGTGTACACGTATGTATGTACACACATCTGTATGTGCACTCTTCTTTTTTACAACAATATGGTATTATATTGTACATGCTATTTGTAACCTCCTTTTTTCAGTTAATGATTTCCACCTTTCATGTCAATAAAATTTTATCCTTTGTCTATTTTCAAATTGCCCCAGTTATAGTGAGATGGATTTGCAGTATTTTTGTTTTTATAAGTGGCATGTATGTGTGTTTAGTAGGTGTGTTCTTAAATCACCATTTTTATGTCGGTAATTATTTATAATCAGCTGTGAGTATAACACCCAAGATAAACGACCAGATAGAGTCCAAAGTGATTACTTTCTAAAAATTGTGGGGTTTTTTACATTTAGTAATATCTATTTTTAGTATGTTAAGAACTTATCAGCTTAGTAATGTGACCTATTACTAATTATCTTCAAATCTTAATTTCATCTATTTTCTTTGAAATGTTTCTTATAGCATAATAAGCATTCTCAGTTTTGAGATTGGGTCTAGTTGTTGTGTGTACCTGGTACATTTCATTTCTTGCACACACAGACAGAGCACTGCTTCATTCCTGAACTCATTACTGAACTACATGGGTTAGCATAAGATTGATAAACAGCAGCAATAGAGAATGTTTTAAGATTTCTGTACGATTACTGGTATGTATAATTGGGTTGTTGGTGTGCACTTACAAGGTACAGATACGAAACTAATACAGGGAATTGTTACCTATTTCTGAAAGAAGTGGGAAATCTCATAGGGATTTCTTCATTTCAAAGAAGAGCTTTTAGAGTCTTAAAAAAAAAAAATTCTGCCCTCCAGAAAATTATTATATTATCTTACAAGAGAAAAAATTCTGTAAATACTGTTAATGCAAAGCAGACTCCGCTGAGTAATAAAATAACCCAAAATTCAATGTGGTGTAATAATACAGAGGAGTGATTATAATGTTCATTCAGTCCTTTTCCACTTTTAATAATTTGCCTCAAGTTTTAGATGGACTGTTCATGTGTGCTCCCGCCTTAGGGAACAGGAAGACAGGCATCTTTTCTGTGGTGATCTCGTGGTCAAACTCATTAGCCAACTGCTTTCAGGTGCATCGGCTGGGGGATGATTATCCAACCAGAGTTGTTATCTTTGGCAGAAGTAGTTTGGCATCCAGGTATATTCAAGAGATGATTTTATTTCCTGTGGGTGCACTTTGTGACTAGTTAACCCCAGCGGCGTCCCTGTTGGATGCAGGACCTGCTTAAAAGTTAATGTCCGACTTTTACAGCGTTATGACTCCTTTATGGTAAAGCTAGACAGTCAGTAATTCCCAACCTCAAAATCTTGTGGTCAGGGTCAGCTTTCCTGTGTTACAGTGCTGTATGCTGAGGCTTCAATTAAATATTTAAAGCATTCAAACTAGTCTGAGGCTGTTTTGGGAAAAGATCTTAACCCTATTTAATGTTTATGTTTCACCTTTGTATAAAGATATGGCTTAGGCAAAACAAGCTTATTAATTATAAAAAACAACAGAACTTTCACCATGTTATTTTTTTCTAAAGCATATGAATCTCCTTTCAACAAGTATGCTTTCTCATGTGTCAGTTGTATTCGTCTGCTATGCATTTGAGCCCATTGACTTTCAAACAGAATTAATCACTGTTTTCTCTAAATTCCTCATTCGACAACAGCGACCTGGCCAGGTACCTACAGATTACTAAGATGTGGTCCTGCTAGAGGGGAGCTCACATCCGTGTACACACAGAATCCAGATAACTTGTCGAGGTCACTCTGCTGCTTAAGATCTAAGTAAGATTGGCCTGAACCCCTGTTCCACTTCTGGAAGGTTCAATCCCCTGTATAATCTTATCATAAACTCCCAAGAGTTTTACGTTCTTGGGGCCACCTCTGTCTCTGACTTTATGTCTCACCACTTCCGGATTCATATTTTTCGGTTTCTACTTCTGAAATTCCATCTGAAATTATTTGACACCTCCCAAGGCTACCCAAAATTCAATGTGATGTAATAATATAGAATGATGGTTTGTAGAGTTACAGTAAGCACATCACATAGCAGACCATTGAAATTTGCATTTTAGATCTCCTGTTGGGTACTTTCAGCAACCCTGCCACTTTGTTATGTCCCTCCAATCCTGGCCCCTTTCCACTGGCTAGCTCTTCTTTCTGTCTCTGTCTCCTTTCTGCATTAGCTTCAATCCTATCAGCTCCCTACAAAATGTATCTGGAATCTGAGTAGTCTAGGCCGCCACCATCTTCCACCTAAATTTTTGCAATAACCTTGTAGCTGCTGCCCCAGGCTATTTGGAATACAAAAACCAGAATGTAATCCTTTTAAAAAGTAGAGTGGATCACATCACTCCTCAGAGTTCTGAGGAGGCTTTCTGTCTCACTCAGTAAAATCTCAAGTCTTCACTTGAAAGGCCTTTAAACACTACAAGATTATCACTGATTTCGTGCCTATTGTTTTCACCTTAGCCGACTAGTTTCTGTTTTTCTTTAAACACTTAGAGCACATTCCTGCCTCGGGGTTTTTGTACTTGTCAAAGCTATCTTTCCCCAGATATCCCAGGCCCTTCAAGGTCTCTATTCTGGTGTCATTTTTCAATTAGGACATTCCTAACTTCTTTCCTTGTTTTTTTTTAATTTAAATTTTATTTTTTTATCAGAGCATGTATCACCACCTGATATTTTATATATTTTACTTGTTTCTTTTTTATCTTCTCTCTAGATCAGAGTTCCATAAACTTCATAAACTACAGTATGATCAGAATAGGCTGGAGTGCCTGTCAAAGCACAAATTGCTGTTCCTCATTCCCAGAGGAATTAATGATCTGGGTTGGGGCTTGACAATTTGCATTTCTAACAAGTTCTCAGCAGATACTGATGCTGCTGGTCTATGTATCACACCTTGAGAACCAGCGTGTTAGAATTACTGTATCCAGTATGGCAGCCATTCACCACATGTGTCTACTTACATTGAATTTAAATTAAGTTGAATAAATTAAAAATTTGATTTGGGAGTCCACTAGCTCAGTAACCACTGTGTTGGATAGTGCAGATATAGAACATTTCCATTGGTGCAGAAAATTCCACTGGGCTTATTACTGTAAAACACAAACCACATAAAGATCCACATGGAGCTTACTATGGTGTAAGGAATCAGGTTAGATACACAACTTTTCTTTTTCATCCGATAGTTTTCCCAGTACCACTTATTGAAAATTCAGTTGTTTCCCCAGAGACAATTCATATGCAGTATTAAATTCACATATGTAATTATGTCTATTGCAGAACTTTCTGGATTGCTGCATTTATCTGTCTGGGAATAGGAATACTTTCAAGACAAATTTGGCTTCTGAAACTATTGAATAAAGAATTGGACCTGGAATTATAAAATGAGAGAATAAAGTCATAAAGAAGTTCTGTGGTTTTCAGTTGCCTCTAAAAGAGGCATTTTTAGTAGAAAACATGTAAGCAGTGTTGAGTTCAAAGGTCATGATATAGTCGGCAATTTTTTTCTTATGAAATCTGATATAGTGTGTAAAGTTTCTAGATAAATAAAGTGACTGAGGGGATAGGCCATTATATTAATATTCTTGACCAATTGTCCACCCCATTTATTAGATTAGAAAATTAATTTGTCACAGAAATACCAATATTTCTACACAAAGTATCAAATTGTTCTAACTTTTTTAAAAAATCAAAAATTTATTTTTTTAACATTTATATGTTTATACATAAAGGATGATAATTATGGCACAAAAATAGTGATAAAAACAAAACAAAACTTTAATAATTTTTTGTATTTTTGTTTTGTTTTGTTTTTTGAGACGGAGTCTTGCTCTGTCGCCCAGGCTAGAGTGCAGTGGTGTGATCTCAACTCACTACAAGCTCCGCCTCCTGGGTTCACGCCATTCTCCTGCCTCAGCCTCCCAAGTAGCTGGGACTACAGGTGCCCGCCACCACGCCCGGCTAATTTTTGTATTTTTAGTAGAGACGGGGTTTCACCGTGTTAGCCAGGATGGCTTTGATCTCGTGACCTTGTGATCCGCCCACCTCAGCCTCCTAAAGTGCTGGGATTATAGGCGTGAGCCACCGCACTCAGCCATTTGTCTTGTTAACTTATGTATTTCTGGCAGAGATTCAAGAAAACTGTGTATTTAAGAAGTAAAAGATGTTGGAAGAATAAGTGTCAATGTTTTTACATTTATTACTTGACACATTTATATATAAAGAGAAAGAAATACAGTCTGCATGTATCATCATTTACTCATAGACAACAGCAGACAGTTACCCAGTCAGTTGGCAATGAAAGTTCTCTCCTCCTCCAGCTAAACGGTATTTATAATTGTATTTAACTAGACATTACCTAATCCTTCTTAACTTTATTTACTATCAAAGAAAGTACTATTTCCAAGTCTAGAATTGGTATGTGCCATCCAATTGCTCTTGCAGAGTACCATATTACCAAAAAATCAACTTCCACAAGACCGTTTTGCTAGTCTCTCTCTGGATGAAATTTAAAATGTACTGTTTAAAGCCAAAACATAGGCAATATAGATACATTTATGGGCATAGCCTGTGGCTCAAAAGAAGGATGTAAAACTCTTAAATAATATGCAACCATCTAATAAAGACACAGGGAATGTATTTTGAGAATTGAAATGTATTCCTGAGAATTGTTTTTTAATTGAGGGACTTAGAGCCTTTTATTTATTTATTTTTCTTTATATATGTACAAGTAATAGGGTGCTACTTGTATGTGGGGGAGGAGAAGGGAGGTGTGAGGGACCATTGAGAAACATACTCCTTATCCCATAAAGATTGGACTGGCCCAGGAGTAGGCAGCGACCACAGAAAGTAGAAATGGGGGCTGAAAACGGGATGATCTGAAATCTATGTAATGTAATGTTTGACTTCAAGACCACACAGTATCCAAGAGTGAATCCTTCCCCATCTCTGCAGGAGACTCCTTGTCTGGAAGAACTGCATCAGAGGGGCTGCAGGCCTGGGAGCTTGCTGAGGGTGACGTCGTGCCATATGAAAACAGATGCACTAAAATAGAAGTGGCATACCGAATGGCGGGATTTCTAGCCCCATTTGCCTGTCAAGTTCCCAAAAGCCAGTAACCAGGTTTATATCTCTAGTCAAGAAATTGGAGAGTAACTTTTTACTAATATGTGCATTTCCCTTTTGAGGTGGGATGCAGATGTCTGGCTCCCCAATTACCCTAAAGTGAATCCCATGAACCTACACCTCCAGCCATAAAAATAGGATTTTCACACTGCAGCTCAGTGCCTTATTCTTAAGTATGAACTAACAGCTTAGGATCACCTGACATTTGGGGAAAGCACATGATACCAAAGATTTTTTAGTGTGCTTTCCTTAAGGGCTGGCAGTATTAAGACAGACTCAGAGACTATGTTGTTCTGTTGATGATATGAATGAAAATATAAGTCTGTGTCAACAATGAGAGTCTATGGAAAGGGAAGCAAAAAATTGGTAAGTATCCCTGAATTCCAAGTTGGGTATGAAAGTTTCTATAGAAATGAGTCCTGTGTTACCAATGCTATTAAACATTCATTCATTATTTGAAATTATCTCATACATTTACTTTATTTCTATTTTATGTTCTAGTACAAGAGCTGATAAACTTTTTCTGTCATGGGCCAGGAAGTAAAAATAGTAGGCTTTGTGGGCTATGCCTGTATAGTAGGTGTGGTCACGCTACTCCATTCTGCTGTTGTAACTAACACAAAAGTAGCCTGAGACGTTATATAAACAAATGGGCATGGCTATTTTATAATACGACTTTATTTACAAAAACAGACTGTGGGCCCATTTTGACCTGCACATTGTGGTTTGCTGACACTTGGTTTAGTACATCCAGTAGAGTGTTAGATCTATGAGAACAGATATACTATAATACTTGTACTGTGATTCCAGTGCCTAGAGAATATTCATAACCTTTGAATGATTAAAGAATTTGTACTACGCCCTTTAGGATTTTGTGGACTTCCTATGTAGATATTTACAGTCTGTTTTCTAAAGCCAAAAAGGTGGTGGTGCTTGTTCCAAATGCTTCATTCTTATGAGAACTTTGTAATCAATTCATAAGCTAAAGACTGCCAATATTGTATTACAAATAATGTGTTGTGAAGGACTGCTCTTGGGTAAGGAAAGGACTTCTCCTGAAACTTGTAATTTGGAAACAATTTGGTAAAACATAAAAGTAGTTGTTGAACTAACACTAGGATCCATGCTGTCTTGACTATCCCAGGACTTTTTAACTATTACAATTTTGTCTGTTTAAATATCTTGTAGTCCAATTTTTTGCAGTTATATTATTTTTTTGATGATGATGATGATGATGATGATGATGATGATGACAGGGTCTTGCTCTGTTGCCCAGGCTGGAGTGCAGTGGCATGATCTCATCTCACTGCAACCTCATCTTCCAGGGCTCATGTTGTTCTCTGGCCTCCACCTCCTGAGTAGGTGGGACTATAGGCACGTACCACCACAGCAGGTTATTTTTAAAAATTTTTTGTAGAGACAGGGTCTTGCCATGTTTCCTAGGCTGGTCTCCAACTCCTGGGCTCAAGCGGTCCTCCTGCCTTGGCCTGTAGCTTGGCCTATAGCTCAAATTTTAAGCTGCTTTTCCAAATACGATTTTGTAGCTTTGTTTATCTATTGAAGACAAGCATTCCAAGAAAATCCTCAAAATAATAACAGGTAATGAAATACTCTTGTTTTACAGTAAGCCTATGATGGACTTGTTGATATTCCTTTGTGCACAGTATCACTTAAATCCATCAAGTTACACAATCGATCTGTTGTCAGCTGAACAGAACCACATTAAATTTAAACCAAACACACCAATAGGAATGTTGGAGGTAGAGAAGGTAATTTTAAAGCCAAAAATGTTGGATAAGAAAAAACCTACACCTATAATACCAGAGGTAAGAATTCCATTATATCTTTTGGTATCTTGTGGCTAAAATATTAAGTTGATTTTTCAGTCATTAGCAGCTCATTGTAAGTGAAATGAAAATGGACTTTCCTGATCAAATTTGATGTGAACATAGGTATTATGTTTTTCTAGGCCACTTTGTTTAGGATTCAGTTGGTTATTGATCCTTGAATTCAATAGAATTTGGGCAAAACTTTAGATTTAAGTGCTCTAAAATGATATCTAATATGATTGCATAAGAATGTAACAATTATGAATGATTTGTATTTTAAGCTACTTTTTAAAAAAGTATTTTATATGTAAAGGAGGATTTTAGAATCTTTTCATGCAAATTCATCTAAGAATTTCCTAAAGTAATATTTTGGCTTCTGCGTACTTGGTAAGCAGCAGTCGTAACTTACATCTATTTGTGTGTGTGTGTTTTTGTTTTGTTTTCCAACTCTTCATTGTGTTTGAATTAATAACATCTAAACTATTAATGTGTGCTGCACATTAACTCCATTTTCTTTAATGTACAAATTCCATGCAAAAATTTTTAACCACATCATTCTAATATCATCAGTCCTTATTAAAATTGTTTTATTGCTATACGCAATAGGGTAGAATTTTATGGGTTTCAACAAATACTCTTTCATTATGAACATCAACCATTTTCATTTTATAATATATATAAAAGTTTGTATATTAAATTGCTACATGTGACTTAAATATACATATTCTTGCATTTTCTTCATGTTGTTATGAAGCTTTTTTCAAAGAAGTTGAGTTTTTGAAAATATTAAAACATACTTGCTTTCTGCAATATATGATTTAATATTATTAATATGTGTTAGGATATTGGACTGCCTTCTGTCTAGGCATTTGTTTCTGTTTAGGTGTTTATTACCTGCTGTTTTTCTAGGTGGAAATGGTTATATTTATGCTATTGCATGGGATTATACAAAGGGTTTTAGTTTTGTGAATAAATGTCTTTAAGGACCTGCAAAATGTACATTTCACTTAGTATAGTCTCATGTTGCTAAGTTCCATACAGGATTTAATTCAATTACATGATGAGATGCTTAAAATCTTCCCAGCAATTTTAAATTATCAGTAGTAGATATCTAATGAAGACATTGTAATATTCTTTACTAAAATATTAAAATTAGCCAAAGTAATAATAGTAACAACAACAAAAGCTAATCACAATAGTCAATGTTCTCTTATTGATCAATGACTATGTGCCAGAAAGTCTGCTAAGGTTTTCATATGGATTATCTCATTTATAATGTTTCAAACAGAAACAAAATTTTAGTGACTTAACCAAAGTACCCCTTTTTTTTATTGAGGCAATAGAGAAATTATTTGAAAGATAAATATTCCTCAAAGGGTAGGATAAAATATACATAATTTTGTACGATGTACATCTGCTAATTTTAAAGTAAGTATTTTAAGGAACAAAGTGAAAACATGAGTGGTACTAGATGTGAGGCTAGTTTGTTCTTTTTTAGTTTAAAACCTAATTAAAATCTTACTATAGAATGGTTGGATTATTTAATAAATAAACTAATGTATTTGCTTCTAAGAACTTGCTTTGGATTTAGGAAGTAACATTAATCAAAAAGAGAATTTCACACCAAAATAGGAAAGTACTGTTTGGTGGCTTACGTCTATAATCCCAGCACTTTGGGAGGCCGAGGCAAGTAGATCACCTGAGGTCGGGAGTTCAAGACCAGTCTGACCAACATGGAGAAACCCTGTCTCTACTAAAAATACAAAAAAAATTAGCCAGGGTGGTGGTGCATGCCTATAATCCCAGCTACTCGGGAGGCTGAGGCAGGAGAATCGCTTGAACCCGGGAGGCGGAGGTTGTGGTGAGCCGAGATTGCGCCGTTGCACTCCAGCCTGGGCAAAAAGAGCGAAACTCTGTCTAAAAAAAAAAAGAAAAAAGAAAAAAAAAAGAATATGTAACTGTAGGTTATCTCATTATTCTAGACATTATTGTAGAATGTTTGTTTCAGTAAATTATGATACAAGTATGGCTTTAATCTGTGTTTCAGAAAACTGTAAGAGTAGTGATTAATTTTAAGAAAACACAGAAGACCATAGTGAGAGTGAGTCCACACGCACCACTTCAAGAGCTTGCCCCTGTTATATGTAGCAAATGTGAGTTTGATCCGTTGCATACAGTACTGTTGAAAGATTATCAATCGCAGGAGCCCCTCGACTTGACAAAATCTCTTAATGACCTGGGACTAAGAGAATTATATGCAATGGATGTCAACAGAGGTAAGACAGATTTCTATTTTATTTATTTAGTGGGATGTATATATTTGTATATTTTTGTGCATTGTGTTTGCATGTAGGTATTCTCAAGTTCATAATGGCAGTTACTGGGTCCTATAGATAGAAGTATTTGCATGGCATTAGGAATAAGAAAACAAAATGTTAATAAATATAAATCAAGTTAAATATAACATTTAACTTAATTTCAGTTATTGAAATTGAAATTAAAACTTGTATTTTTTAGCCATCATCTACATTTTATATTTTTTCTTTCTCTGATTTTTTGTTGGGGGGGCATAGAATTTAACTTAATTCTTCATGGCTTTGAGGCTTAAACAGAAAATAAAAATTTACGTGTAAATTCGTTGTTATTCTAATCAAGTGTGAATTACTGTAGACTCATTATGATTTTTGTCTGAGTCTTAATTATCATTCAAGTTTGGAAGTTTCTTGCCAAATTTTTTCCAAGATCAACACCAAAATAAGTTGGCTTATGAAATGAATCAATCTTACTCAAAAAATTTTTGAAATAGCTTCCAGTTTTAATCTATAGAAATGATGTATTAAAATTTGGAGATCTTAGATAATGCTGGTTTGTGTGATGTCTAGTAGACAAATGCAAACATTTATTCAACATGAATCTGTTTCACTAAGCAAAATAAAAGTTTAGTGAAGCTGACAATTATTTACATACTCTTTGCATAGAGACTTCAAAGTTTTTCCTGAAGTTGTGGCTTTATATAATCCATAAACTACTTTTTCAACTCAGTGATGTTTTATACTTGAACAAACATCATCTTCACAGTCAATTTACCCTCTTTTATACCCCTCCTTCTGTAGCCACTTCCGTTACTGTCTTCAGTAAGTCATCTTTACAAGGTAAGATGTACGAATCAGTAGAAACAAATTATAACCTGAAATTGGATATATTGAAAATAAGCTTCTAATTTTACCTTTTCTTAACATCACTAATATGTTCATTCTGTAAGAGATTTTAACCTAGAAAATATTTGGGTTTTATTTCCTGAAAAAATTTATAGGTTCCTTCCCCTTGATTTCCAAATTTAATTGTAATAATTTCATTTCAACAACTGTTTAAAAATTATTCTAACAGTGTGGGAAAAGATATTCTTTACTCTCATACAAGGAAAAATGATTTGCTAGGATCTTTATTGGGTACAACTGCTAATAGCTTGGTAGTAACAAGGAAGCATCTCAGATTATTTCACTGAACAGTAATTCAGAATAATGATGTTATATTAACCATATGAAATTTTGCAGTCATTGTTTGTGAATATTTTGTAATAACATGGAAAATGCTTACGTTGAAATTAGCTTTTATACCATATAAGTGTGTTTAACACAATAGGTGAATACATGCTTTTATATGAAATTGCTGAAAGGAAATACATAAAAAATTTCAATAGTGGTTACCTTTGGGTGGTAGGGTTATGGTAGGTGATTTATTATTATTATTTATTTTCTTTATAATACAGAATTACATAATGGGCATGCATTCCTTTTGTAGAGAAAAACTGTATTAAAAATTGTCCAATAATAAATTGTAGAAATCTTCTTTCACCCAGTAAGAAAAGTCTTAAATAATTGATTACCCTAATAATTACCAGCTTACTAAAAAAACAAGCCTTAACAAACTGCATATATTATGTGTTATTGAAATCTCACCTTCTACTTCTATAATAATAAGAGATTAGAAATAGTGATCTCTGTGGTTCTTTCTAGCAACAACATTTTGTTACTTGTACTTGACCTTTACTCCTAATTTTGCATAATCCTAAGCAAATTCCATAAACTTTCTGGCCTCATTTCGAGGTTGTCGAATGTATTGATTTCTAATATCCCTTCCAGTAATGGAAGGATGTGGTTTATTCAGAATATGAAATGTTGTGGATAAATCTTAAGAGAGTGAAATATTAAAATTAAGAAAGCTTTACAGTATCAGAATCTACAAGGTCAATCCAAATGCTGTCAGTGCCCTTGCCTCCTTATTTTTTCTGATACTATTTTGAAAACTTAGAAGTTTCCATGCAATTATTTTTAGCCTGCCTTTTAGAAATAGAAATAGGAAACTACAGTATTTGAGTTGCTTTTCTAAATAAGCTCAAGGCTTTGCTTGTCTTACTGTTTAACCTGACTTGCTATGATCCCTGATATAGAACTTTAAGTGAAAACTTAAGGGCTAACTAGTGTGGAGGATGACCAGAAAATTTCTTCACCAAAAATAACCATGTGGGCCAGGCATGGTGGCTCATGCCTATCATTCCAACACTTTGGGAGGCCAAGGTGGGAAGATTGCTTGAGCCTAGGAATTTCAGACCAGCCTGGGCAACCTGGCAAAACCCCATCTCTACAAAAAATGCAAAAATTAGCCGGTTATGGTAGCACATGCCTGTAGTCCCAGCTACTTAGAAGGCTGAGGTGGGAGGATCACCTAAGCCCAGGGAGGTCAGGGCTGTGGTGAGCCACGACCCTGCCAGTGCACTCCAGACTGGGTGACAGAGTGAGACTGTCTCAGAAAAATAAATAAAAATAAAAAATAAATATAAAAAATATTCTGGTTGTATTTATTGTATTGCACAACCATATGAATTTTTCATCTACTGTTCTAAATTTAATTGTGCATCCATATGCAATAAGTGGTGTATTCCATCTTAAAATGAAATAGTGGCAAATCTAAAACAAAAATACAAATATAAATAATCTTTAAATGGAGACCAGTTTTAGTTCTACTGTTTAATGCCTATTCGTCTTTGTGCAAGTTATTAAAATTCTCTGTTCACTTATAGTTACTGAGAGCGTAATGGAGTAATACCACTGCTTTCATATATATGTATTTTTTATATCCTGCAGGGTAAATGCTAGCATCTTCCAATGAGAAAAGGGGCTTAGAGTGATAACTTTTGATACTTCCCTCACAAGGTCATTCTAAGAAATATATTAGGCATGCAAAAAACTTTAACTATAAAGTGCTATGCACGTGTTCATTATTATTAGTTGCTAGCGTTGTGAAACTCATTGTGCAGAATGTATGCTGCTTATTGAATATTTGAATCATCAGATTTAAAAGTTTTACTTTGTAAAGTAGTTTTCCTTTCATATGTTATTGAGGCATTACTATATTTATTTGGTGTTAACTAGCTTTCCTTTCCTGAAGTAGTCCCTATTTTGCCATAATTTATTTTGGTTTTTTTAAAGATAGGTATTTTAAATAAAAGCATTTAAGACTATATATTTATCTCTTAGTTTAGCTTCAGTTATGTCTCACAAATTTTAATACATAATATTTTATTTCAAATGTTATTGAAATTGTACTGTGATTTACCATAAAATCTATATGTTGCTTAGTAGAAGAAATATTTTTTGAATTTTATAGATCCCCACTCATTGCTTTTCCAAGCCTTTAGAAAAATTCGCTACTCATTTATTGAAGAAACCAGGTCATTTGTCTTATAGCTTCCCACGTTCAGATTTTTACTGTTGCCTCCTGTGGTGTCACTTAGTGTTTAACTTATTGCCAATGTCATTGAAATTTTATTTCAGTGTAAATTTCCCCTCTATTTCCTGTAAATTGATGGTTAAATCTAGAGGCTTGATCAGATTTTGGCAAGAGATTTTTTTGGCAAGAATACTTCACAAGTGTTGCTGTGTACTTCCATCAGCAAACATGTAACGACGAGTTCTTTTTTTCTAATGTTAGCCATCAATGATCTTTGTCTACATCTTAGTTAATTAGGAGTTGAAAAATAGTGAAAATCTGTTGCAATCAATATTACTAAAAAAGCAAGCTGCCCCGTGTCAGCTATATGGCTGCTACAGAGGTTGAATTCAATCAGAAAAAGGTAGAATAGGCCAGATGCGGTGGCTCACGCCTGTAATCCCAGCACTTTGGGAGGCCACGGTGGGTGGATCACCTGAGGTCAGGAGTTCGAGACCAGCCTGGCCAACATGGCGAAACCCCGTCTCTACTAAAAATACAAACATTAGCAAGGCATGGGGGCGCACGCCTGTAGTCCCAGCTACTTGGGAGGCCGAGGCAGGAGAATTGCTTGAACCCAGGATGCGGAGGTTGCAGTGAGCCAAGATCACACCACTGTGCTCCAGCCTGGGCCACAGAGTGAGATTCAAAAAAAGACTCCATCTCAATAAATAAATAAAAAAGAAAAGAAAAGAAAAAGGTATAATAGTTTGATGATTTCCTTTCATCAGTTTTTAAAATAATGGACTGGTTCTCCAGCATAACACAAAGGTGAACAAAGAGGCTTTTTTTTTAGTATCATTATGAATGTATGAAATTAAACACATGTGACATGTTTCAGTTTATTGAGTTACTTTTATGATGTCCAATTTATCCTTACTTTTACCGGTAGAAACTATCTCAAGTTGGTTCCTGAGTCCTTTTAACACAACCTGGTAGACTTTGACTGCATTCTTTCTAGTATGGCTAGATGTCCCAAGCTTATCTTGTACATTCCTTAATACCAACAGAGAATCAACCATTCTCAAGTAATCATGGTTTCTTTTAATGGGAAATGGAATTTAGAGCCAGTTTGGGCCAGGGAGTCCCAGCACTATTGGCTGTGTCATTGTTTGTTGGCCTTTCAGTTGATATTAGGAGATGCTTTTTGGAAAATTTTATATAAATATTATGTATGCAACCTTGAGGTTTGACATTTGCCATTCTAACTAAAGTAGGGCTTCCTAATTTTCAGCAGTATTAACATTTGGGACAAGATAATTCTGTCATTGGGGACTGTCTTTTGCAGTGTACTACGTTTGAAATCCTCACTGGCCTCTACCCAGTAAATGCCGACAGCATAGTCTCCTAACCCCATTGCCAGTGGTGGCAATCAAATTGTCCCCAGACTTTGTCAAATGTCCTCTGGGGGGACAAAATTGGTCCCAGTTGAGACCCACCCTATTAAAGAAATAACTTTTATGAAACATTTAGCAGAGTACTGAGCAATTATAATGACTCACATTTTGTAGAAGAAAATATTTCATGTAGTTTAGCTGTGAGAGCAAAGTATAATAAAAATAAAGGAACAAACTGTGTGGTAGCAATTTCATATCTTGTTTAATTCGAAGTATCCTTTCTATTTTATTTCCACTTCTGAAATGTTGTATAGAACACAGACTCTGAATCAAAAAAATTGAGTTTGTGGTATAGCTCTGTCATTTCCTGAGTGTTCGCCTTGATTATGTATCTTAGTTTTTTAAGCTTCAGTTTCCTCTTCTGTGAAATAAGAACAATATTTGCTTGTTGCTTTGAGAACTTGATAAGATTTAAGGTGCTTAGCAGAGTGCCTTGTTTGTAGACTACAATTAGTAGCTTTTAGCATTAGATAAGTTTGCAAAGGGGAAGTAAGAGAAAGAAATCTTGGAATTGAACAGTCAACCTCACGTACAAAAGTAAGATGCTTTTCTTCTATTTTAGAGTCCTGCCAAATATCACAAAACCTAGATATTATGAAGGAGAAAGAAAATAAAGGGTTTTTCAGTTTTTTTCAACGCAGTAAGAAAAAGCGGGACCAAGTAAGTATTTTCTTATATTGCATTTTGTAAGATTCTTCAAATATTTTTAATTACTAATGCTTTTTACTAATATCTTGAAATTACTAGATTTTGGCTTTGTCGTTCTTTACCAGACTGCCAGTGCCCCTGCAACTCCTTTAGTAAATAAGCACCGCCCGACTTTTACGAGGTCCAATACCATTTCCAAACCATATATTTCCAACACCCTGCCATCGGATGCACCCAAGAAGAGGCGGGCTCCACTGCCTCCGATGCCAGTGTCTCAGAGTGTCCCCCAAGACCTTGCACACATCCAAGAGAGGCCTGCTTCTTGTATAATGAAATCCATGAGCGTGGATGAGACAGATAAGGTGCGTAGTTTTGTTTTCTATTTTGTTTTTTTGGATGAGGCAGGGTACCATTTATTTTTCCTCTTACCTAACTTGTCCTTTCTAGGTAGACTAGAAAGAAGTAGTCCTATAACAATTGGTAATTAGTAACAGTTACTAATCGGTAATAAGATGAATAGCTCATTCTAAGATTGGTACTAGGAATAGATCTTCTGTATACGTACAGGTCTGTGATGCAGTAAAGGATAAACGTCCATTTTAAGTAACTTTCATATTCAAGCGAAAAAAATATCCGAAAACTAAAGTCTTGGTTTACTAAGGCCTGACTAGGGGCTCTTGCTTGGTGCATGTAATAGGAATGGAAATACAGTCTTTATTTTTGAATAATTCTTTTTTAAACAGTAACACAGTCTTTGAGTTGTGTTCATGGGTTTCTAACCACATGTATCTTCTTGACCTGACTGAGATTCTCCAGGGAATAGCCTGGTATCTACCTAGTACATAGATACTCCATAGTGAAAAAAGAAAATGAGCCTTTTTATTTAGAATATATCACAGTTACCTCTTATCTTCAAAGCACAGTTCTATGTGTACCTTTTCCTCAAAGTTTCTTATTACTCACCTTTAATCTCAAATTTTCCCTGAGTTTGCCATTTTGTGGAGATCCATTTGCAAACTACTTTTCATTACTAAACAATCCGCGTATTCCTTGCTTTATCCATGTGAAAAATAAATGAATTTTTAGGTATATATAATTGAAGATGAGACTGTATATATTGTTGCTGGTAATCAGACAGAATGATTTAAGTAACTTTGAGAGCAGATTTTATTTGGAGATACTTGAGACGCTGAGAAGTTTTCTTGTATCTAGTTGAAAGATTTCGTTTCTCCCTCGGGAGCTTAGTAAATGCAATGCTAAAGTAAATTAACTCTTCCCAAGCACCTGATACACATTTCTGTGCTGCTTTGACTTAAAATTAACCATAGTTTTAAGTGTAGTTTATAGACTATCATATGTGCAACTCAAAGAGATAGAAATGAATTTTGAAAATGCTTAACCTCAGTACTTGGGAAATGATCCATTAAGTTTCTTATTTCTATTAAGATTTTCTTGTCTAATCTAGTATTTGTGGTATAAAATCTCATAAAATCTCATCTAATCTCACAAATCAGGAGGATAATGTTTTTGTCAAGTGATAGAATCATATAGTGGCAAAGAATTTGCAGGGTAACTGCTTGAGAGTTAGGTGAATCTTCACGGAAGAGATGATTCTTGAGTTCACTCTTAAAATATGTGCGGGATTGCATTAGGCAAAGGAACCGTGTTCAGAGATGCAGGAATGTGAACACTATGGCTTGCCTAGGCATGAGCAAGAAACAGAGATTGAAATTAAGCATGGTAAGCAGGAGTCAAGTCAGGGTCCCAAAGACTTTGTTTTGTGCTTGTAGCCCTTTTAAATTTATTTGCAATAAGAAGTAGCATTTTTAGGGTTGTTATATCATAAAAGAGTGTAAATTATACTCTTGAGTAGCCACGTTTTTGCATATATTAATATATATAGAAATATACTTTAGCCCATGCTCACAAATCTTTATTCTAGCTGTCCTCATCCAATCTATTTCAGTAAACTTCCTTTGTACTTGGTTCCCCAAGAGGTCTATGTTGTCTTTCTAGTAGTCTGTTTCTTAAAATTCTGGGCTGCGCTACCAGTGACCTCACTGAAAGCTATTTCTTCTGAAGCTCTCCCTCTGCTCTGTGACCAGTTGCTGCCCCTGTGTTGAGTAATCTTTTTTTTTTAGTATGTTGCCTTTGGCAGACTACACATCTTTGTACAATTTTCTAATTATTTTTTCTTTTGATCTGGACATCTGGATAGTTCTTTGATGTATTGTTCAGTAGGACCCATAATTATTTGTTTTTCCCTAGAGAAGCTGAAGAATTATTTTTTATTTATTCATGGCAAAAATAATAGTGATTAAGCTGTAGTGCACACACAAATTCATACCTTCCTAGGCATCTCTGCAACCAACTTCTTGATGTATTTGATGTGATTAATTACCCCCTTGGTCTTGATTTGTCTTTTTCTTCCTTGGTCTTCAGCCTCTTCTTATATCTCAGCCCTCTTGTATTTTTTTTTTTCTTGTCACTATTTTATTCATTTTCTAAATTTGGAGGTACTAAATCCATGGTCGTGGTCTATATTTGTGCACTCTTTCAGAGAAGACATCTCTTCTTTTTTGAGTTTGTGGGCTGATGGTTCTCAACTGTAGTGGTTTGAATAATGTTCCTTGCAAAAGGTATGTCTGAACTCTAACCCCTCCAAAACCTATGATTCTGACCTTATTTAGAGATAGAATTTTTGCAGTTGTACTTAAGGATCTAGGGATGAAGTCATCTTGGATTTGAGGTGGGCCCAAATCCAGTGACAGGTATCTTTATTAGAAGAGGAGACACACAGGCAGAGAGACACAGAGAAGGTAGTATGAAGACAGAGGCAGAAATTGGCATTATGCTGCCACAGCGAACCATTACCAGGAGTCAGTGGAAGCTGCAAGAGGCAAGGGAGGGTTCTCCCTAGTGCCTTCAGAGGGAGCATGACTCTGCCAACACCTTGATTTGAGATTTCTGGACTTTAGAACTCTGGAAGAATACATTTGTGTTGTTTTTAGCCACCCAGTCACGGTAATTTGTTAGGGCAGCCCTAGGAAACTATACATCAACTTTGTAATTCCAATCTCAATATTCTTCCAGTTGCAATTTGAATTCACAGTTGCTATTGACTCATCACTACCTGGAAGATGTATTTAACACCAACATCATTGTTTTTCTACCAGACTGAAAATCTCAAGATCAGCTTTGATTTTCTTTTTACATCTAATTAGAGACCAATCCTTCATTCAGTCTCCCTTCATGATGTCTTTTATTCCCTCTGCTGACATCTTTTGTAGAGAAATTCAGGACAGAGTATAAAGAGAAAACCAATACTTAACATGTCATTGAAATACTTAATGTGGCAAGCTGCTGCATTTGTATTTCTTAATTATCACTTCTCAGTTCAGAAATTTTGCATAGCTTGTTGTCATTTTTCTGGGCATTCAAGATCCTCTACAGAATGATCACAATTTTATTTTTAAACTTTTTAATTCCTCATCATTTATACGATAGGATAGGATACTTGTATCTCTAACCAGAAGATTTGACTTATTGTTGCTGATGCAAAATCCTGTGTTCTGTCTTTTCAGAAGGGAATGGCCCCACTTCCATCTTCTTCATTTCTACTTACGGTAAGTAAGAATGAAGAATGAATTCTACTACTTACGGTAAGTAGAAATGAAGAAGATGGAAGTGGGGCCATTCCCTTCTGAAAAGGATGTCCATTCTTTTATCAGATTCATGGAGAATTTTCAAAAGATTCCAGCACAGAATAATCCTTACTTTCTCTGAATTTGTCTCTCTTGTCCCTTTTTATTTTCTCTTAATTTGCATTATGTATAGGTTGTATATGTTATTCTAAAGGTAAAACGAGGAATACAGTAAAAATTCTCCTTCCCTATCCCCAACCAAGTTATCCTGCCCAGAGGCAACCACTATTAACAGTTTCTTGTGTATCTTTCCAGAGATCATGTATGCATATTTAAACCAATATTCATGCTAAATATTTTTTTTCCTCAGGTAGCCATATGCTACATGCATGTTATACTTTACTTTTTGGTATGGAATGATTTATTCTGGATATTCTTAGCAGTTCATAAAGGGCTTCACCTTTTTGAAGGATTGCATAATATTACATTGATGGGTATAACATGACTTACTTACCTCATCCTCTAAAGATAAACTTTAGGGTTGTATTATGGCTTAATGCTTGCAGCATTGTTAAATTTTGCCTTTTTCTTTTCCCCACCCAGAGGGCAGGAATTGTGTTCTCCAGCAAAATTCTGTAACATGGTAGGTGTTCAAGAGAATTGATAAGTAAACATTAATCAATGCTTTCATAGTCAGGTGCAGTATATACAATGAGAATGTGTCACACTTATATCATAAAATTTTAGTATGTCATTCATATATCTGGTAAATTTTCAGAAGTACTTGGATAACTTAAAGATTGCTTACGTTTACTTTTATGGTAATTGGACCATGTAATTTTTAGCAATATATTTCTTAACCTTTTATAGAAAAGCCAGAATTTAGATAAGGTTATATTGAAAACTTAAGGTCCAACCAAACTATACTGTACATTGCATAATGCTTATAAGTATAAACGATCCTTGAATTAAAATTGTTTATAGCCCAGGCTTGGTGGTTCATGCCTATAATCTCAGCACTTTGGGAAGCTGAGGTAGGAAGATCACTTAAAAGCAGGGAGTTTAAGACCAGCCTGGGCCACAAAGTAAGACCCCTGCCTCTACAAAAAAATTAAAAAATAAAATAAATCAGCCAGACATGGTGGTGTGTGCCTGCAGCAGTCCCAGCTACTCAGGAGACTGAGGTGGGAGGATCACTTGAGCACAGGCATTCAAAGCTACGGTGAGCTGTGATCTCACCACTGCACTCCGGCCTGGGTGACAGGGTGAGACCCTGTCTTTAAAAAATAATAATAAACTTTAAAATAGTAAAAGCATGGTTTATATAGCCAGATGCAGATATTCAGGAAATTCAGCAAAACATATGAATTTATGAGTGAATCTTACTTATTTCACTGCTTGCTTGTTTTAAATTTAAAATCAAAGATGGTCGTTATCACTATAAACATTTGTATCTATTTTAACAATTTAGTTTTGAATTTGAAAATGTAAAATGTCACTATTTTTAGTGATTGAAAATGATAGCATGTTGAGGAAAACATAACTTGGAAGAAAAATATGTATGACCAAATTGGTTCTAAGTATGTGAATTTTAGACACACTTTTAATTTTTATTGTTCAGGATACAAAATAAACCACAAGGGTGCGCTGTTTGACAGAAGTACAGCATTCTAATTTTTCCAGTTTTTTCCTCCAAAGCACCTTTTAATAAAACAGAAGAAAATACTGGAAATAGTTACATTGCATGAGAAATAGAAAATGCTTCTTCATGTGGGTAAATAAAGCTAGAGAGATAAATGTCAGTAACACATGACAAAGGGATTTGTAATTAGCAATTTTATTCATTTTGAGTTTTTAATGCATTTTATTGTTCTTTTAAGAGCCACAGAAACTATGTTTGCCTTAGTCAAGGTTTACTGATGTCAGTAAATCTGTAGCTTAGGAAAAATTTTGTCAACCACGTTTATTTTATACTTTTTGGCTGTCTATATTTAATAATTTGCCTCATTCATCTAAGATATTTCTCAATATTAGCAAATTAAAGTATATGGATGGTGAGTTTTTTAGAGCTCATACTGAAAATGCTCACATAAAAAACTGTTGATTTGCTGAGCTAATTTGGCAAACTAATTGTGCCGTTTCCAAAGACTATTCAAAGTTAGCAGAGATAGCAAAGATCCAAGTTAGCAAATGATTTAACCCAACCTTTCTTAGAATATTTCTGCATCTAAAATTATTTTTTCCATCTAAAGAATACATTTTGAAGAACATATATTTTACTATTATTGCTGCAGTATCCTTTCATATCCCTAAATTTCTCTGTACCCTCTTTCACATTATTTCAAGTCTCATGTCATTTTTCCTATAAAGGTGAATATACCATCCTCTATGAAAATGTTCATTTGAAAAGAAAACTTTCCCATTAGAAATTTTCTGGCAGTATTTCTTGGTAGTTTTTGAGCATTTTTTAAATATGATTTTTCCTGATGATTTGAAATGCCATTTGTGTAACAAGACATGTAATAATGCTTTATTTATATGACTCATATAATATATACTCTTATATAAAATGTACATAGTCATTTACAATAAGATTGTCATTTGTGAAATGGGAAGTCAGAAATTCGATTACATTGACTTAAATTGAAAGTGACTTAGAATTCTCAGATAAATCTAAGTTCAGAAATCTAGTTTCTGCACCGTATCTGCTGACCAAGAGTTTATGAAGAGAACATTTAGTAAAATCAATGGCCAAAGGATGTTCTGGTCTTATTGACAAATTAGCCTCATAAACTGATTTTACATTTGAATAAGTGGAAGAAGAGTCAGGAAAAAGCATTGGGTAATCTTGACCCAAAGAATTCATAGAACCTTTTGGAGAATTTTTCATTTGGCACATTTAGTGTGACTGCCGCTTGGAATGATGAATATACAACAGCAATCCATTTTTCCCCTGGCTATGGGCATGGCACATCATTTTGTTTGGGACATTACATTGTGGCTGGAAACACTATAAGAAGTGATCTTCATTGGGCATTTTATTTTGTCTCATTTTGCATCCTGCTTCAGACAAACACTCAACTATTGAGAAATGGAGACTCTTTGCCATCTAGTATTATGCAAGTGAAATTTAATACCTAGAGTGTTAGTTTTAAAATAACTGACTTAACTTTTTAAATGTTTTACATTATTCATCTTTTACCCAATTTTATATTCTAATGTATATCATGGTTTATAAGCAGATACGATGACATATTGTCATATACTTATGAAATGTACAGGTACATATTTTGCTATTTTACTTAATTTTAATCTTAGTGATTTTACATAGAGTATGTAAGGTTGTACCTTCTGTTTTAACAGAGTATGTATTTGCAATTTTTAAGAAACATACCCCTTTTTAGATTTTTACATAGGTTGTCACATTTTATTTTCCCCTCCATTTTCCTCTTATATTTATTATATAGAAAGTGGACCACACGCATAATTCTACAATTGCCTAGAAACAGTGGTTACCATGGCATTTGCAGTTTGCTGTACAGAATACAGCTGTCTGTACTTCCAAAAATATGATTGGTTTCATTCAGTAGAGAAATGTACCAACACAGTATAATATTTAATCTGCTCCCCTTTTTAAGGCTTTCCTAGATATAACACATACTTTACCACTGTAGTTTTCATCAGATTTTCAAAGGGTCATAATCACAATAACAAAAGCAATGGCGAATGCTTATATAATGCTTACTAATGTTTCAGACAAGGCTCTAAGAACATTACTTATTTAATCCTTATGACAACCCTCTGGGCCATTCCATTTTAGGTTTCCGACAGTTCTACCTCTGGCCTAAAAGTAAAGAACTATGAATTATGAGGAATCAATGAGTTGTTAAACTTTAAGGAAAAATATATTATTCAAAGAGCAGTAGGTCATTTGTGGAATTAATGTGGATTTCTCGTTCTTATCTATTAGTATATAAAAAGTCATACCTCTCTGAAATAACAGGCTGAGTTAATAAAATACTATTGAAAATAATTAGTGTTAGGAGGCTTACTTTACCAGTATGAAGTTTACTTAGTCTCTGTACCTCTGTGATGTTTGTGACCTCCTGGGGAGATTTGCCTTTCTCTAGTAACCAGCATGTGTTAACAGAGGCCAGGGCAGATAGAAGCAGGCCTCTTTCCTGGAATCACAGTGATAACCTTATGGTGTCACTGGGATAAGCCTGCTCCCAACCTTAATTCCCTTTCTGGATGAACTGAGTTGGCCCCAGTTTGTTTGATTGACTGTAGCTTCACTCTGGTATAGGTCCTAAATTCGGTTAACTTCTAGATTATTCACATTCTCCTACCCTGTGGCTCGGAGGGTCTGTGATCACAGAGAATCATGGTTACCACCATTCCCTGTCTTTTAAACTTGATCCTGAGCTCTGCTTTCTGGTGGTCCATCCTGTTTTTTTTTTTTCATCCAAGATGTACCATTGAGCTAGACCCTCATCACTGGGCTTTTACTAAATGCTATATGCAAAGGATTATCACGAATAAGACTTAGTTTATATACTTTATCAAAGTATCATAGGGTTGATGAAAGCACAGATTGCCTCAGGAAGACAAATGGAAAAAAACTTACAGGGGGATAACATGGGAATTTTTAGTGTGTGTGTGTTTTCTTTTTGTTGTGCCTAGAGAAGGGCTGGAAAGAAGAAGTCCTGACCTGGCTCGAGAGAGAGAATCTTGAATTCCACTAATAGGTCTATTATCTTTTTCTTTGCTGTTGTAATTTTTTTTCCTTCACCTTCGCTGAACTTCTCTATGACTTAGTTTTCTCCTCTGTAGAATAAGGTTGTGTAATTAAATTTCCCAAAGTCTCTTCCAACTCTAGTATTACAAAATTATGCTATTTTGCTATTTTTTTAAAATTGGCCTCTAACAGATAAATGTGCTTGTTTTGGTTTGATCGACATTAACGAGATCATGGTGTCTAATCCTGGCATTACTCCTCTGAGGATTTCGGAAACTTAAAGTACAATAACAAAATAAAACATTGACTGACATCTTTCTTCCCAAACTCCTGACTGTAACACAAAAGTTAACACAATTGCATAGGTATTGCATTACTAAAAAGAGGTAGAAGACTTGATGATTGATGAAGACATGCTTGGGTTAATGAGTTTGTTAACCATGGGATACAAATGTTACCATTGACTAATGATGAGTTTTAAAGTAGATGACTTTAAGAGAAATCTAGTGGCAAGCTTGACCACTCAGAATCCCCTAAATGGGTTTAATTTTAGTAACCAAAAAGGGACAAGTTACTGTTGGTGGTGGTATTTAGATCACATATAAGTGAACCTAGCTGTAACCTCATTGCTTCCTCTCATAGTATTTATTTCAGCAGATTGGTAGGAGCAGCTTTAAAATTGTCCACATAGTGATAGCTGGCCTAGTGTAGATGTAAGAGCTCCAGACCCTGGTACTGCTGTCCTATTTCTCCTCTCGTTATTACAGTTGTCAGAGATCTGACATACCACCTCTATTCCTTATACTTCTTCACTTTGATGTTATATGACTTTTCTTAATCTACAAAACCTAGGCAGGCTAAGATTTCCTATGCCATCAGTGAAGAATCTTAAAACAGGTTTATATAGAGAATAAAAAACTAGAATGTATAAGCTCTAGATTTTCAGGAGTGGGGAGGAAGTGCCATCCAAAGAGGAAAAGGGTGTAGAACAGGGAGATACAGGATATCAGAAATAAACATCCCCCACCCCACCAAAAGATAACATTTTATTTTTACAAATCACAATAATATAACGAAGAAACTGGCATGTATGCTTTCATACAATGCAAGCCAAAATTTGCATGCACGTGTGTGTGTGTATCTATGTTTATTATGTATATACAGGTGTAAAACGATACACATGTAATAATGGACACCAAAACTTCTATGAGGCGACTTTTATTTGGGATTTACTGATTTTTTTTCCTCATCATTATATACATTATTTGTGTCTTGTGAGATTGAGCTAATTTTATCACATCAACTATAAAACTGATTTTATTGTGATAAAAACAGCTTATTTTGCGAATTCAGTACAAGACCTCGTACTTCTAAATTACATTTATTATAGTGTAACAATAATATGTATAATAATGACACTTAAAATTGGCTTGGTTGTCTAAGTTGTAAAATTGTTTTTGCATTCTTCCATGAAGAGTTAAGAGTCAAAACTTGACCTTCAGATATACGAAAGTTCAGTTATTGGGACACAATACCAAATATCATAAATTAATGTCAATTTGTAAGATATTTTATACTATTTAATAGTGTTTATTGGGAATTCCAGGTTGGAGAAGAATAATGTGAGTCTGTCCCTTGAAAAAGAAAACATGAGTTTTCAGACAATTTCAAGGGATTGTTTACATTCTCTCCACTAACCCCACCCTTTTCCACCTGTGAAAATCATATTATAAACAGAACCAACAGATTCTATTAGAAACATTTAACAACATTATTGAAGTTGGGCTTCTATGTTTCTATCCCCTAATTGAGTGTTTTTATTTTCCGTGTGTATTCTTTCATTTAACTCTTTTTTTGGGGAGGGGGGTCTCAGTTCAGTCTTTCCTTGTTTGTTAAATATCAACTTTTCCTGCCTAGTGGGCTGAGGTTCATTTTCCCTTTCCTCAAGGTTAGGGTAGACTATCTAGGAACTTATTGCATCTTTAGGCCGGCTGGCTTAGTGCTACCCATCTGAATCCCCAGATTACCACCCAAGTCTTCCTTTTGCCCCTTCCTGCCCTAACAGCAAGTACCGGGGCAGTCCCTTCCCCAGCAAATGCCAGGGGCTTCATGTGAAGAGGAACTGGCCACAAGGCTGTGAGGGGAGGAGGAGAAACTGTTTCTGCAGGAAGGACAGCAGTGCCTCCAGGCTCTTGGGCATCTTCACATGTTTCTAGAGAAAGGACAAACTCAACTCTCAAGCCTCTAGTAGACAGAAGGCAGGAGGCAGGGAGTATGGCCTGGGCTTCAGACACCGCTGTTCTGGTTGGATCCACAGATGATGAAGGCAGGGTTCCTGGCACCCAGAGTCACGGAGGGCCACAACCAAGCCTTTTCACTAGAAGGGCAGGCAGTGCCCATTCATCTTATCAGAGGTAACCTCAGCTGTGGACCCGAATGGAGTGAACAAAGGGAGTCCAGGCCTCCACTCTGCTCTAGAGATGGCAGTGTCCAGGCTCCTGATTCCCAGGAAGCAGGGAAGCTAAAGAAAACCTGGAAAGACACTCTGGAGCAGCAGGATGGTCACAACAATAAGCCCGACACACAGCAGGAGCAGGAGCCACACAGGAAGACTCTGCAATGAAGGCAACAGATGCAGCTGGCAATGACTGTCCACAGCCACAGAGAACCGGGCAGTTTCATGGGACCCAAGGAGCTCTGGACCACGACCCTTCTCAGGTAGAAAGGCCACATCTGTCACCACAATGCCATGGGCCTCCCTCACGAGGTAGAGGCACTGGAGAGAGAAAGCTATGTAGATGGCAACAGAGCCAGTGACCGTGCCCAGGCCTAGGAAGGTGCCAGACTCACTGACATTGAGGCAGGAGATGACTTCATGGCCACAGGACTTGGTGCGAAGGGGCAAGAAGTTGGAGCCATCCCAGGCTGTGAGGTAGCAGGGAGCGGGCTGGCGCAGGCGCTTGTGAGGAATTTGCACTGTGAAGAGTCACAGCCCAGCAGGCTGGTCTGGAACCTGCCCAAACCTGCAGGCCTGATAATGGTAAGGTGTGCTGGAAAAGGTGGATCCATTCTCTTGCCAGTGCAGCTGTGTCACCAGCTGATCCTTCTGCCACACAGAGGCCTTAAGGTCCTGTCCCACGGTTACCAACTTGACATCAGGCCCTAAAGCCAGGTCTTCAATCTCCCCTTCGTGGGCTTTGAACTCCAGAACCTTCTCCAGCCCTGGTACCTTCCAGACACGAACATAGCCATCTGTCCCTCCAGTGGCAAGCAGGGTATTATCGTGGTTGAAGCACACAACTTTCTGCAGTGGATCAGAGCTGAAGTCTGTCTGCACTGCCTGCAAATTCTCTACCCTGAGTTCTAGCCCCTCGTGCTGAGTTTCCGCGCCACATTTCTTCTCTGCTGGGGCTGCTCCCTCCCTTTGTCGAGGCCCCTGCTCCTTGGAACCTGCCTTCTCTGCCTTGTTGCCCTTCTGTTGATGGGCCTGGAAGCGCAGGAGCTGACAGTGGGCATCCTGCCCTGCAGCAAGGATGTCACCAGTCAGTGGCAAGTTCATGGTGACCCGTGTCTCTGTGTCATGGGAGTGCAGCAAGGAGGCACTCAAGCGCCCATTAATCCGCTCTAGCTGCAGAAAGTGCACGCCATTCTTTATGGCTGCCTTGGCGGCGCCTCCTCTGCCCGCAGCGATGAGCAGCCCAGTGCTGGGGTCGACCTGAAGCGCGTACAACGGGAATGGAGCCCGGTACAGTTCTCACGCCCGGCGTGGGCCCGTGCCGCCCGGCGCGCGTTCACTGCCCGCACCAGGGCACCCAGGACATGCCGGCACCCAGGACGTGCTGGGCCTTTGACTACTGCCCCGGCCGCTGGTGAACTCGGCCCCGTCGCCGCCTGGAGCACTCCGTTTTCATTTAACTCTTTAATCCAGGATACTTCGATTTCAGTGACCCACATTTTATAGTTCAACTATGATTAATAAGTGATCTAATAACTAGTACAGAGCAGGTATTCAGTAAATCTCTTGAATGCCATTTGATTCTATTTTCTTCAGCTAAATTTAGTTCAATTTTGAATCAGAATTCTGATCTGGGTGTGAATTCTGGGGGATTCAGGTGAATTCAGGTTGAAAAAATCTGGCATGGTTTTCAACCTGACCTTACCACTTTCATTAGTAGATTCTGTTTCTCCTTGTGGTATTTTCCTTTTTACAGACCATAAAATTTGGTGATGTGCATTCCTGTTAGAAGTGCAGTTTTCATTAATGGCAAGCAGATTTATCAGTGACTCTGACTAAAGTAAATAATCCAGCATCGCTAATGATTAACCAAAGCAGTTTCCCCTAGTAAGTAGAAACCTCTGTGTTTTCTCATTTTGTAAAGCCTTTAGACTTAATAAATTTTAATGTCTACCACTTTTTAAAATGTAGTCATAATTTGAACAAAGAAAAGGTTTGTTGATAGTAAAAGCTGAAGACAGTTATAAATAGTTCTTTAATTTTTCACACTGAATTTGCTTATAAGACATTTCAAATGTATGTACTGTAATACACATCCATGAATTCACTGATTCAACAAAGTGGTGTTAAATATTTAACTTTTATTAAAGTCCTTTAAAGTATGTTGAAGAGACCTGAGTTGACTTAAAGGTGGAGATTTTTAGACCCACAGTGAATGTTTATACAGTAGACTAAGCATCGGTTCCTGAACGCTGGGCACTGTTGAGCTTTAAGGTTAATTATTACTGAGACTGATTCCAATAGGACTGTTACCAACACAGTCACCAGAGAGTACAGTCTTAAAGTAAATACCTCTTTTTACCTATACTTTTTACTCTAACATCTACATAATTATAATTCTTACATTATTTGCAGAACATTTTCATGTACTTTAAAATAGACAAATTAGATGTAATAATATCAGCTGATGGTTATGAAGCACATATTGTATGCTAGGCACTGTGCTATGTATTTTACATATAACATTTCATTTAAGCATCGCAGTCCCTTTTGACATAGGTGCTGTTACTTTTCCTTTTTGTGAATGAGGAGACTGAAGGTCACAGAGACAATTAATGGCAAGCTTTCTGGTTCAACCGCTTGTATTGACTCCAAAACCCATTTCTTTGGGAATCATTGTAATGGGCTGCCTTCTACCTTCCTTGCAAACTCCCTGTAAGCCTCTCTCCAACTGGACAAATTCACATTCAGAAATAGTGGGTAGTTTAGCTCTGATGAATGCAAGAGCAGAGCTATTGGGAAACTATTTGGAGTATACTCCTGAAGTGCACAGAAGAAAATACAGCTTAAGAATGCTGCTGCTGGCCAGGCACAGTGGCTCACGCCTGTAATCTCAACACTTTGGGAGGACAAGGCGGGTGGATCACAAGGTCAGGAGTTCAAGATCAGCCTGGCCAAGATGGGGAAACCACATCTCTACTAAAAATACAAAAAATTAGCCGGGCATGGTGATGGGCGCCTGTAATCCCAGCTACTCAGGAGGCTGAGGCAGAGAACTGCTTGAACCTGGGAGGCAGAGGTTGCAGTGAGCTGAGATTGTACCACTGCACTCCAGCCTGGGCGACAGAGCGAAACTCCGTCTCCAAAAAAAAAAAAAGAATGCTGCTGCTTAGGTATCAGTGATCTTCCCACTCTTTTAATTTAATTTACTTTTTTAGCATTCTAAACTCATGATGTATATTACTTAAATGCTGTGGCAGTTTAGTAAGGTTGCTTTTAGCATTAGTCATTCCTGGGTTTGGAGCCTCTCCAGTCTTGCATGTTAGATATGTATATTCTCTGTAAATCCCAGTGTATACATGTGTTTTCCTGGCTACAATCTATTTAGAAATATCAGAGTCTTCTAACTTAAATGTCCCTTCTTTTCCTGCAGGCTTTCACCCCACCTCCCCAAGAGAAGGTTTTTTAGTAGGTGTAGAACATCTCTTTCTCAAGTCCCAGTTGTTCTTCTGTTTTGTGTTAAGAGTGATGTTTTAGTTAACACGCAATAACTCCACATTTGATTTTTATTATCTTAACTTTCCTTGGCAATTTCTTAAGTAATTGAAATTATTTTCCAAGAGTCTTCAAAAAACCTCTTGCTTCTGTATCTTATAGGACAACAAAAATATATATATTAAGCTTGAATGCTAATATGAATATTACTTATATTTCAAAAGAAAATTTACATTTCTGTCCATTAATCTGTTGCTTATCTAAACTCACTATTCTTATTTCTTCAAAACTCTTGCCTTTGTACGACTTATACCAATTGTTAAATTTACATTTTGTCCTCAACTTTAGTAAGTTTTAAGCATTATTAACAGCATAAGTTCCAGTTATTGACAGGCCACATAATTGTACTTCATATCAATTAGTGAAATCATGTTCACTTTCCTCTAATGTCTTTTTATTTTTATTTATTTATTTGTTTATTTATTTTGAGATGGAGTTTCACTCTTGTTGCCTAGGCTGGAGTGCAGTGGCGCGATCTTGGCTCACTGCACCTCCACTTCCTGGGTTAAAGCGATTATTCTGCCTCAGCCTCCCAAGTAGCTGGGATTACAGGCACACACCACTCTACCCGGCTAATTTCTGTGTTTTTAGTAGAGACGGGGTTTCACCATGTTAGTCAGGCTGGTCTTGAATCCCTGTCCTCAGATATTCTACCCGCCTTGGCTTCCCAAAGTGCTGGGATTACAGGTGTGAGCCACCGCACCAAGCCAATGTCTTTTTTCTTAGCCACTTTAATTCAAATTGCAGCTTTAGTAATGCATGTCCATTTACCATCATGATACCCATGCACAACATGGTAAGGCTGGTGAATGTCGCAGAATAGGGTGGTAAAATAACTGCTTCCCCTGATGTCCATGACTTTGTCTTTTCAATATGCACTTCCCCCAATTATCTTCATAAATGCTGTTGAAAAAATTTTAGCATTTATAAAACTGAAATATGTCTGTTTTGACAAATTTTAAATTCTTTATCCATAAAAATATAAATACTCTGTTTTACAAAAAGCTACCTTATTTTAAGACCTCTAGGCTGAATAATGAAATATATGAGTCTGTGGTTATTCTGTCTTTGAGTTATGAATAGGTTCATAAAAATTTGTGAGTCTGTATATATTCCTCCCTTTTATAATTCTGTACTGTCTGCTTTATTATAACCAAAATATAAGAGCTCTAACTCCCAAATAGATACTCTCATTGAGAAATTCATGTCATGGCTGCTTTTGTCATGGAAAAGACCAATAAGTGGCAATGATAAGGAATGTGACCTAACGATGAACACATTTTTATTATACACCTCATGAAAGCAATCAATTGAAACACGGGAAACATGGAACTAGGGAGGAAAATCAAATGCTGCTGTTGCTTCATGCATCAAGCTGCCACTTATTGATCACCTATTGCATTCTTACTGGTAAACTAGATCTGCCATAGGAGTGGAACTTGGCTTTAATAGGGCTTTACAGAAGTAAATCCAAGAAATAAAATCACATCTTCTACTGCTTTAGATTTGTAGGTAATTATTTTTTTAAAGTGAAGGGCCATATTCTTGTGGGAGAACTTTTGGCCTTTTTGTCTGATGTTTCCTAAATTTGTTACTCTTATAAGATATCAAGGAAAGGCTTTAGAACACAAAGACATTATCAGTAGAAAGATTTCTATTTAACCTTTATATTCTATTCAAAGCAATATTTAAATACTGCCAATTCCTTGGTGCATTTCTTTCTTACCTTTTTGTTACAGCGGGCCTTTGTTTTGAATTATTTCAAACATCGATTGAGAATCCACCCCCATGCCTACCCTAGTCAGGATGATCATAATATTTAGTCAGAATTGACTTTAGTGACTCTGAAACAAAATCCGATTTTGGGTGGCAGGATTTAACTCTTTTCTTGCTGGATTATAGAGAAATCTGCAGAATTTTGGAGGAGGAATCAGAGTAATGGGATGGGGTTGGAGGCAGCTATTTACCAACTAGTAGGAAAGAAGGTTAACATTTCAACTATTGGTAAGACCTCCCTGGTGCCACCTTGTCCCACTCCCCTGTTATGAGGCACAGTCAGTGGGTTTGTGAGAGGTTTGTTCAGTGAAGCTCCTGCCTCTGTAGACCTAACAGTTTCTCTCCATGTTGAAGTGACCTGCCTTCCTCTTTAGTACCTAACACAGTTGGCAAAGAGCACAGCTAACTCAAACCCTTTTCTTTGGGAGCAGGCTTCCCTTTCTCTCTGGCAGATATATTTAAAAATTATAAAATAGTAAATTTGCCAAATTTTTCTTGGTGTGTAGCAAGATATAAAGACTGAAAAATATCTTATGAATTAGTTCACTTCCCTTAGACGTACCTATGTTGTCTTGTAAGACTAGACTGCCCCAGGCTTTACACATGCTCCTGGTCTGAGTACGTCAAGGTCTTTTATTTACAAATGAAGATGGCAGCATATCATTCATTTTTTATTCATTCAAGGAGTATTTACTTAGAAACCTCTGTGAGCCGGACATGGTTCTGGACAAACAGCAGTGAGCAAAATAGGGGAAAAAAGTCCCTGCCTCTGTGGTCAACCCTAGTGGGGGCAGACAATGTATAACGCAAATAAGTCAACTGTATAGTATGTTAGAGAGCAGTTAAATGCTGATCATAGAAATAAATCTAGGAAGCAGGGATAAGAAATGTTGGGAGTCAGGGAGGAGTTCGTTGAAGAGATGACATTTGACTGGGTATGGTAGCTCATGCCTGTAATCCCATCACTTTGGGAGGCCAAGGCAGGCAGATTACTTGAAGTCAGGAGTTCGAGACCAGCCTGACCAACATGGTGAAACCCTGTCTGTACTAAAAATACAAAAATTAGGCGGGCGTCATATTGCATGCCTGTAATCCCAGCTACTCAGTAGGCTGATGCATGAGAATCACTTGAACCTGGGAGATGCAGGCTGCAGTGAGCCAAGATCATGCCGCTGCAGTCCAGCCTGGGTGACAGAGTGAGACTGTCTCAAAAAAAAAAAAAAAAAAAAAAAAAAAAGACATTTGAGAAATGGCCTGAAGAAAATGAAGGGACACTGAGTTATCAGAAGAAAAAGCATTCCAGGGACAGGGAGCAGTAAAGGATGACCACCCTGTGATGGAGGAACTCTGCCGGCACATTTGAAGAGCAACAAAGAGGCCAGTGTGGCTGGAGTAGAGTGAGCCACTCCATTACCAAAGGAGGAGGCCAGAGAGAGCTAGATGCCAGATTGTTAATGGACTTATAAAGGGAACTATTAGTGGGTTTTAACCAAAGTTACTTAATCTGGCTTACATTTTAATAGGATCCTTTTTTATGATCTTTAAAGATAGCAGATTCTTTTTGCTGCTATGTTGAAGGACTGTAGGGAAACAATGTGGAGATGGAGTCTAATTAGGTGTTTCTAATGATTCAGACTGTGTAGTAGTAGTTAAGCTGGATGCTGGATATCTTCTAAGGGAAGGGGAAAAAGGGTTGACTCAGTGTGAGATGTGACAGAAGATGAGGGTGAATGGAAGGATGACTTGTTCTTTACTAAGACAGGGAAGGCTGTGAGACTAGGATGTGGCAGAGGGATAAAGAGGAATTATCATGATCTCAGTTTTAGACATGCTAAATTAAAGAGGCTTCAGACATTAAGGGGAGATCAGAACAGAGGTCCAAGATAGAGACATGGATTTGGAATTCATCGGCATACACATTATACTTAAAGAGAATAGATGAGATCCTCTGGAGAGGGAGCAGAGATACTAAATGGAATGTGTTCACAGACCACGCCCTGGGTCACACCAGTGTTGATCAGGAGATGGAAAGAAGCAGACACAGAAAACTGAGTAGCCAGAGAGTACGGATCTATGAAGAGTAAGAAATGTGGTCTCCTGGAAGAAAAATAATGTATTTTAGGAGGGTGATCAGCTTTGTTTAATGTTGCTAATAAGTTGCATAAGTGAGTTCTGAGAAGTGGCCATGGATTTCTTCATAGTCAAAGTCTTTGGTGACTTTGATAGGAATCATTTTAATGGATCAAAAGCTGAGAAAAGTATCGTTGAAAGGGTTCAAGTGGGATAAGAGAAATTAGAGACACAAACTGCAAACAACTCTTTTATTTATTTTTTCGAGATGGAGTTTCACTCTTGTCACCCAGGCTGGAGTGCAATGGCACGATCTCAACTCACTGCAACCTCTGCCTCTGGGATACAAGTGATTCTCCTGCCTCAGCCTCCCGAGTAGCTGGGATTACAGGCGCATGCCGCCACGCCTGGCTAATTTTTTTTTTTATTTTTAGTAGAGACGGGCTTTCACTACATTGGCCAGCTGGTCTCGAAATCTTTACCTCAGGTGGTCTGCCCGCCTTGGCCTTCCAAAGTGCTGGGATTACAGGTGTGAGCCACCTAAACAACTCTTCTAAATAGTTATTTATTCATTTATGCATTCATTCATTCATTCATTCATTCATTCATTCATTCTTGGTAAAGGGAAAGAGCAAAGATGACATGGCCATTGGTCAGGAGGCACTGACCCCTGCTGAGGGAGGATGTCTTAGGGTCTGCTGACAGTCATGGGCTAGGAGTGTGAGCCGTAGCTGTTTCTGGTAGGTGACCTTGAAGGACCTTTCCTCAGGTAGACATACAGATTTTTGCAGTATTCCTCACTGAAACACTGCCGTTATAAAGAGGTAGATTTAATCAAGCTAGATGCTACTGTACAAATAATGTTTCCTTTTTCATCCCTTCCTTTTAATTTCTCCAGGTGTTTCTTTAAAAGTTAGTTTTTAACTCTGTTACTTATGAGTCCTCTACATTACAGTTAGTTGTTTGCGTGGCAGTCTCCCATTCTAGCCCAAGTTTCTTGAGAAAGGCCATATTTTATTTTTCTTTATGTATCTATCCCATAGCCCAGCTTCTGCGTGTGGCAGATGCTTCTTAAACGTTTTTAAGGAATGACTATTATGTTCCATTTGGGTACATCCTGTGTTTGACATAAAGTTCAGTGTCTTCCTAAAGTTTGCTACAGATCTCTAAATGTAGGATTCTATTTGGTCATTTTGTTTTCCAGAGTCCCTGTGAAGCAGGAAGAGTGAGGGCAGACTCACTGCAGCTCAGCAGCACATCTGCAGGGAATTCATCTTTGAGAAGGACAAAGCGAAAAGCACCTTCCCCACCCTCCAAAATACCCCTGCATCAAAGTGATGAAAATAGTTGCGTGACTGGTAATGTGGTTTTTTCATTAACATTACATTTGTATTGTGTTTTGTTTAATACGGACAGTAGGAAAGATATGGGTTTGTAAGTTATGCTTTTTAAATAATAATACTTAGGCTTTTAAAATACATCTTGATTAGTCTCACTTAACTGCCTTTTAAAAATCTGAAGCATCACCAAATAAAGTATCAAAATTATACAGCTCCATTATCCTGAGGTGAACATGTCATAATTCGTGAATATATTCAGAAAGATACTGCCATTTCAGGATTAGCTGTATGTAGAAAAGGGAGTCTAAGTGGATTTTAGTGTTTTACAACTAGATAGTAAAATGACTTCTAGCAAGGCTCACTGCTTTCTGAACAATATAAAAATAACTAAGTTAAACTGTTAAGGAATTGTTTTATTTGTGAATATGACTTTATAAGTAGTGTTGCTTCTTTCCTTTAGCCTTACAGCCAGTAGATGGAGTTCCTCCAGACAGTGCTTCAGAAGCAAACTCTCCTGAGGAGCTATCCAGCCCAGGTATGATGCCCTTATTCCACATGGTGTAATTACTGAAAAAGGACTTCTACGATAATTGAGAAATGAATCCATTTGCGATGCTTTATACATGAAAGAGATACAGATTCTTTGGCCTCATTTCCCAAATTCTGTTATTATGAAATGAATTCTTGCCCCCACCCCTCTGCCCCTCAACTCAATTAGAGTATGAAGCTGGCAGAGATCACAATTTCAGTTCTGGAATTGTCCTTGAGTAGTTTCTCTATGTAGTCTCCTGCTTTCCCTTATGCAATATCAGGTTAACATTTATTAACTCCTTCCCAAGGGTAATGACACACCATAATTAGGAATGTACCTTGGCGTGTGCAGAAGAAAACTTACAGGAAAGTGTAAGCACAATTTTTTTATGCAACTGTTCTAGGTATGAACTCAACATACAAGTTACCCTACTCTAATGGTAAAAATTTGTTACCATGAAAATGTTTTCTGTTGCAGTATATGGCTCTCCTCGTGCATTCTTCCCAAACAAAATTCCATTACAAGTTGTATAATTTATTCTAATACTTTTCTAGTATTTTTAATAATATCTACTTAGTAGCTTTTATAAGAAGTAAGATAACAATGTTTTAATCTTTACAGTTACTGTAAGACATCAATGAATGTGATAGACTAGTAATGTCATACCAAAAATAGAATATGATTATACTAGGACTTTATCATGGGGATAATTTTGTAAGTATAAAAAATGCTTAATATAACTCACCTGATTTTTGTAATTTATATTCTAAATACAGGAAACATTTAGGAGCAACACTCTTGAATCTTGAATCTTTAAGTGGTATTTAAGAATTTGGAATTTTAACATATATATGTAAGAATTCTTCACTCCTCTGTGATTTTAAATCTTACTCTCAGATAACTAGTAATGATTTTTCTCAGCTTTTACTCAGAATAATATAAATGGCCCCATTTTTTTTCCACAAAGAAAATGTATTGAATAATAACAATTAAAACTGTTGAGTGAAATTAGAAGTCACTGAAGCATTATAAAAAGGAGTGCATGCTGTTCAAACTTTGCTTCATATTTGTTTTTCTTCATTTTTTTCCCCTTTTACCTCTTGTTTAATGCATCGATAATTGTGAGCTAACAAATCTGATTTCTTCCAAAATGCTTCTTGGTCTCTGCTTGCCTTAACTCTGTTGTCTAAGTGCCATTTCTACAGATTCTACTTCTTTGGCAGAAACCTCCTTTGGCCCTGGGCTCTCCAGTCAGGAGCAGTGCACTGCGCCCAAGCTGATGGAGGAAACCTCTGTCTTTGAGTGCCCTGAAACACCTGAGGCAGCCATAACATCATTGACATGTAGGTGGTCAGGCCTTTCCTTGCTGGTGCTTTGTGTCAGGCAGATTAAGATATCATCAGTTGTAAATTTGATTAGCTGTTGAAACCTTGTGTGAACATATTTTATAAAGAAAGAGAAGTTTCCCCCTTTTCACTTGAAGTTTTATCTGGGTTTAGACTTTGTTGTTTTTCCCAACCACACAGATGAATACAACAGAGTGGATTAGTTAAATAAAATCAGTGGTTCTGAAGAATTTTAGCTTCTCTTCTATTTGGCTTACATATACTGAGGGGTCACTTTGAACACACAGTTGAGGCTGGGCTTGGTGGCTCACACTTACAATCCCAGCTACTCATGAGCCTGAGGTGGGAGGATCGCTTGAGCCCTGAATTTTGAGACGGCAGTGAGCTATGATCATGCCACTGCACTCCAGCCTGGGTGACAAAGCAAGACCTTATAATAAAAATTTAAAAACACATTAGTATCTAAACCATCATGGCCTTTCATTTTTCTCAATACAGTTTTTTCAAATTATATAAATACATTCTTAACACATAGATAAAATATCGTAGACACATTATATTATACATTGGCATCATAATGACTATTTCATGTCATAATAAAGCATCATTTGCCAAAATATGTACATTTGAAAATTCACTTAAACCTAAATTTTTAAATATTTTTTATTGAGTAATCTATTTTTATTAATGATAAAAATACCATTAAAATTTCCCATGTTTATTTCTCAAAGAGCACAAATAGCACACTTTTCTGTCTACATACTTAGAGATAAAATTTTAAAAGTATATTTTAAGTACTTTATTGAATTATGTTAAAAATTAAATTTTCTGAATGTACTGATTACTATAATTGGATGCTATACCACCTACCCACCCCACCCCCACGACCACGCCCCCAGCCTTGGGATAAAATTAAATTTCATTCAGATACTATGGTGTACATGGAAATGTTTAATTGTATTTAGCAAAAATCCAGAACCTCACTCTTTGGCTTCCATTTACTTCCACGGCTAATCTTGACAATGAACATTAACTGCTCGGGGTGCCTCCTTCTCTTTTACCCTGCTGGCTTGGTGTTGGTGATAAAATACATTTTTTTATATAATGAAATGTTAACCACAGCTATTGAAAATGTTTATGTATACACATATATATTAATATGGATAATATTTAATATATTGTAAGTGGAGAAAAAAGCTAGGTGGCTACAGTATGCTTCCATTTATATTAAATAAACTAACAAAGGGAAACATGTGAGTATAGTTATCAGCCTATGTATGTATATTACACTTTCTCAGGACATACAGGAAAAATGGTTAAAGTAAGTTGCCTCTGAGAATCAAACTGGATAGGAATAAAACTTAATTTTCATTGTCTGATACTTGCTCTGTTTGTATTTTTAAAAATTAAGCATCTAGGTCAGTGGCTTTTAACTCAGGTTGCATAGTAGAATCATCTAAATAGTTTTAAAAGTCCCTTGCCCCACCCATCAGAGATTCTGATTTTGTGGAGTAGGGTGTGAGCCTCAGTATTTTTAAAGGGGACTCAGGTAATTCTCGAGTTTAGTTGGTATTAATAACTATTGAGTCAAATTTTATGAGTGCCCTTGTAGACAATACAAAAATCTCATGTGCTTTTCGTTTTCACTTTTAAAATTATTAATTTGCCTTTAATTTGCACTATTGAGTTGTTGGATGAGTATAAAAAACATTCAATTGAAAGATATTTCTTAAATGAAATATTTAACTTGAAGTTTATGAGATTAAATAACCTCTTGTCTCTACCATGAATGAAACCTAGAGTGATAGCAAATTGTTTTGAGAATTATGAGTCTGAGATAATCTGGTTTTATGTTAACGTGACTACTCACCAGGAGAAAGAACTTCACTGTTATTTTTGAAGCAGAACTTAAAAGAGTCCAACTAATTATTATTTTTCAAAATTCCTTCCTTGCCAGAATTGCATAGGATGAATGAGGCAAATTAATATTTAGGATTATATCTGCATTTCTTTGTAGCTGGAATAAGCTCTGATTATAGCCTTGAAGAGATAGATGAAAAGGAAGAACTGAGTGAAGTACCTAAAGTTGAAGCTGAAAATATTTCTCCGAAGTCACAAGATATTCCTTTTGTATCTACTGATATAATAAATACACTGAAAAATGATCCCGACTCAGCCCTTGGCAATGATAGTGGAGAGTTCTCACAAAACTCCATGGAAGAAAAACAAGAAACTAGAAGCACAGATGGACAGTAAGTAGTCTCTGTGCTGGGGTGTTGGTGGCAGTTTGTTTAATTAATATTAGTGTTCTGAAATATAGATCTGAAATTTTAAACATAAATATAGTCAGCCCTTTGGTTTTGACTTTATCCCTTTTACCATTATTATAAGAATGTTTATTAATGAAGTACTTATTTGCATGTAATTATGTTCAAAGAAAATCAAATGTGACAGTTCTAATATCCCTGTGTCAGATAAGCCATGAGAAATAGTTAATTTGTGTGATTCAAAAATGAAAGTTTTTCTTTGTGTGTGTATTTTGCCTGTTACCTATGTGACCTAAATGTAATATTTAATTTTCAATTTTTACCAACTATTCCTGGAGGATTTTCACCGGTATGTGAAAACAATTCTGCATATTAGAGTATGATGTTAAATCATGAGTATTATCTTTGCAGTCAACTTTATGAAACAGAGAATGTATTTTCCACTTGATTCTAGAAATGGACAGCTATAGTCTAGTCCATTTAGGTTTGAAATGCAACAACATGAATAAAGATGAAATCAGCCAAGCAAAATAAACCATATATGTCAGAGGTTTACTATAATTTGCATGCGATTGTCTCCTTATTAAACTGTTCTATCACCAAAGGGAAAAAAACATCAGTGAGGTCAATCTACATTCTGATTTATATAGTTGACCTTGCCAGATGCAAAACTAAAATGTTTCATTTAATTTCCTTTTTCTTTAAAAGGCAAATAACTGATAATAACCAAATAAAGCCACTGTTTTGGAAAACTGTCTATTTTACCAAGCTTCTTTCTTTTTAATGGGACCACCATATGAAAGCTAATGTGTCATAGCAGCATTTCTTCTCAGTTATATTTTTTCTCTGCTTTAAATTTCTGCGGTTTGGCAGAAATAAATGATTGTTTTAGTCCATCTGTCTTTGGAAATTATTGCCTGTTTTCTCATTGTGCTTGCGTGTGTGTGTGTGTGTGTGTGTGTGTGTGTGTGTGTGTGTTTCAATAGTATCAACATATAACATACAATGTTATATCTTCCAGAGAACCACACAGTGAGGTATATGATACAAGCAATGAAAAGAAGGTAGTTGACAGTATAAGAAACTTGAAGTCGTTGGGCCAAAACCAAGAGAATGGTGAGTTATATAAATTAATAGCCAGCATTTTATTTTATTATATGCCAAGGACAATTCTTAACACTTTATATGTATTAACTCATTTAATCTCCTGTAACTCACTTAATACCTACCTCATTTACGGATATTATGGGTACTATTATTTTTATTCCCATTTCGTGTGCCACAGAGGTATTGAATAACTCACCTTAGGTCTCACAACTACTATGGTAATGGTGAACCTAGGATTTAAACTGGGGCAATATTGCTCTCGAGTGTGCCCTTAACTACCATGTGTACTACTTTTGTTGTTAAAACATAGAAATTATCTAATTTAGACTTTGGATCTTAAAAATGTTTCCTCTGTGTATCTAGCTGTGATCTGTTTCTCTTTTTTTCCATCTAACTTCCTTGAATGAAACTTTTCTTCCTGATTTTTCAAGGCCCAAATCATCTAATAATATAACCTTATTTACCACTGTTTCCCAGTTCCCATCCTCAAATCAACACAACTTATTTTTTCTCATGATGTCATTTGCTCATTTCTATATCATAAGGCATATATTCATGTTGTCTTTGCCTGAAAAACAATTTTTCATCTATTTTACCCATTCAATTTTTATCCAAATCATATTTCATTTCTTTTACTTGATTATTAGGAGCTTTGTGGTTCTATATTTACGATTCCTCAACTGAATTGGGTAGTCTTGGATTGGAGAAATTACATTTGATATTTTTGCACTACTCACGGCACCTAGCAGAATACTGAGATACTCATAAAGTATGTACTTAGTATTGAATTTCAGAAAAACAATCCTACGCAAATAGAAAATTCAAGGAATACACAATGGTGTTTTAAGGGGTTAGGAAGGAAGTGGCTTATGAATTCTCATAGTTCAATCTATTATGTTAATATAGAAAACTAGGTTAAGAGATTTAGAAAACATAGGGATATAGTATTCATATTTGAATAAGACATAGATAATCACAATGTCATATTTATATATATATAATTATATATATATAATTTTATGTATGTGTTCATTAACTTGAATAAATATGCTACTGATTCATTTTCTCCCACATTCAATACCATTGTGAGATACCATACTGAGAAGGTCTGAAAGCAAATAAGTTTTTCATTCTTTTCCACTTGAGTCAGTTTTTCACAGCATGTAACTATGATGGCAGTAGCATTCCTATTGAGAAATTATGATTTACAAGCTGCTTCTTTCTCTTTAAAACAATAGTCAAGTTGAATCATTTTTGTTAAGATTTTTGTTGTCAAGTTAGTGCCAGAGTCACAAGTACATTTACGTGGTATTTTGATTTGCACATGTTTTATTTTGCTATGACCTTTGTCAACTCTAGTTCTTTTTTAAAGTAAATAATGTCTATTATTCTTTAAGTACTTTTATTCTGTTTTCCTTTTTACCTACCCTTATCTAAATCACCTTCTTGTAAGTTTGTCAATGTCAGCGTCACTTTTGAGTAGAGGGTCACTATAGTATAAAAGATACCTCCTCCCTCTACTGGCCATCCTTGGAAAATGATCTAGCCATTCATAAACACTTGGTTAACATCATTGTCAGTTGTAGATGAGGATGGATTCTGGGTTTCCAGGACTGCCAATCACTGGAAGTAATCATGAAATGTTGAGAAGAAATTCAGAGTTAGACAATGGTAAAGTAGGAGTAACCTACCAAAAATATGAAAAACAGAAACTTATAATTCTAAAACCAATACATTAGGGTTTTTAAAAGGGGATTCAATGTAAAATATATGTTTACATTGGTTTACTTTCTTTGGGAAAATGTTTCTGTTGTGTGAACTGGGAAATACATATATTCAGTGGAAAATTAGAAATAAGAAAAAAAGAAGGAAATAAATTTAGATTCATTTCCTGCTGCCAGAGGGTCTTAAATTTTTCCATGCTGATAACAATGTTCAAAATAGTGTTTTTCATATGAACATTGAAAAATACTTATGAATCAAGTAAATTGAGAGCAGAGGCAGAAATATGCCTCTTCTATGGTTCCTAAGAGCATGGGTCCTTAATTTTGTAAATCAAAATAGTTAATAATCATTAGTCACTGAGAAAAGAATTCACCTAAGTATATAATATGTATTCTGATACTCAGTTGCATTTTATCTGGGAAGAATAAAAATGAGTTCCATTTTAAAATTACATGTTTAATATAGGAATCTTGCAACACAATATGTAATATTGACTGCCACAACCAAATAACTGTGCAATCAGGCAGAGTTTAAAAACGTGAAGATTAAAAAAAAAATTGTTTGTATACAAATTTGCCTAACATGATATTTTTCTGCTTGCATATCTTTTTTCTTTTTCTTTTTTTAAGAGAGAAACTATATAATATAGCTCATTACATTTTAGGCAATGTACTTCATCTCATCCTTATAAGTAAAAGTGGGTAATGATGAAACTATAGAGAAATACTTGGCATACTTTCACAGTTTGACCCCCAAAGCTCACATTTAGCTTGTGCTGTGCAAACTATTGCCATATGTGAAAAGGCCACTAGGGTTTTGAAGATAAGCACAGTGATCGCGCAGGAAGCATGATTCTTCAGGGCATTTAAATAGAGGAGCAGAGGAATGACTTAATTCAGTACTAGGCACATGGTACAGACCCCAAAGCCTGTTTCCTTCCACATGCCTCCTGCCAGTGCTTTGCCATCATGTTGTTGACTGGAAGCTGTTGCTCTGTTAACCTAGAGACTGGGAAATGGTTTTTGTTTTCAGGAGGTCTGAATTAGAATCAAGAGGAAAAGTAGTGCAAAGGAGAGGGAGGTTATTTTCTCTACTTTGATTTTGACTCTGACTCTAGAATTAGGATGCCTATTTCCAACAGAGAAAAATCAAAACCAATATGACTGATTTCATGCATTGAAATCACCGATGTTATAACTAAAAATAAAGTCCTCTAACAGCCTTCTGCAAAGATACCTAATTACAAGACAATGAACTGAGATTCTGTTCTTTTTTTCTTTTGAGAGGGAGTCTCACTCTCTCGCCAGGCTGGAGTGCAGTGGCGCGACCTCAGCTCTCTGCAACCTCCACCTCCCGGGTTCAAGCGCTTCTCCTGCCTCAGCCTCCTGAGTAGCTGGGACTACAGGCGTGCGCCCCCGCACATGGCTAATTTTTGTATTTTTAGTAGAGACCGGGTTTCACCATGTTGGCCAGGATGGTCTCGATCTACTGACCTCATGACCCGCCCGCCTAGGCCTCCCAAAGTGCTGGGATTACAGGCATGAGCCACCACGCCTGGCCTGAGATTCTGTTTTTACTGTAAATCTTAATGTTTTCTGTTAAGGCCGTCATTAAAACTGACTGCATTTCCTGAGATTCCTTTCCTTTTAATGTTAGGTATGAAAATATAAATATGCTAGGGGCTATAGAAGAGACAGTCAAAATAGAGGGAAAATACAGTTTTTGAATTTGTCAGTTTCATTTTTTGTCATTATGAACAATGGCTGAATAACATCTAAAAAGTAAAAACTTATTTTTACTTACCTTCTATGGAGTGTTTATTGTGGTCAATATACTAATGAGCATGCTATCTAAATGATACACATATAATATACATATTTTCACCTTTTTTTGTCTGAGCAAACTGAGGCTCAAAGGGGTTAATTAAAATGTTGTGGCCACACTAGTTAAGCCAGGGGTTAAGCCAGGGATTCCAAACTTCAGTCTGTATGAATCCAAAGCCCATACTGTTTTCTCTATATGCTACTACCTACCTTTATATAGTCAGTGAGTTGAAAATTATCTGTCGAATTCAAACCAAACTATTTCAGGTGGGAGAAAGTAGGCATTAAAAACTTGAGGTTTTCTATTTTTTCATATATTTAACTTGATGATTTTTTTTCTCTCAATAGTACAAAATGAAATAATTGTCTTTCCAAAGAACACAGAAGACAATATGAAAAATGGAGTGAAGGAAACAGAAATCGATGTAGGAGGCGTTGCCAAAAATAATGACATTGATATGGAAGTTGAGAGACCATCAAACTCTCAGGCACATGAAACTGATACTGCTATAAGTTACAAGGAAAACCATCTAGCAGCTTCATCAGTACCAGATCAAAAACTGAATCAACCTAGTGCAGAAAAGACAAAAATGCAAGATGCAGCAATTCAGACAACCCCTTCTTGTAACAGTTTTGATGGGAAACACCAAGATCATAATTTGTCTGACTCCAAAGTTGAAGAAAGTGTGCAAACTTCAAATAACAACATATCAACTCAACACTCATCCTTAAGTTCACAAGATTCTGTAGATACCTCAAGGGAATTCAGGAGTCAAGGCACCCTAATTATACATTCAGAAGATCCGCTTACCCTAAAAGATCCAATTTGTGCACATGGTAATGATGATCTTTTGCCTCCTATAGATAGAATTGATAAAAATTCAACTGCTTCTTACCTAAAGAATTATCCACTTTATAGACAGGACTACAATCCCAAGCCAAAACCTTCAAATGAAATTACACGAGAGTATATACCCAAAATTGGAATGACTACTTATAAAATAGTGCCTCCCAAATCCTTGGAAATACTGACAGACTGGCAGTCAGAAACCACAGGGTATAAAGATGATCAGGACATACATGCTTTAGGGAAAAAGCACACTCATGAGAATGTGAAAGAAACTGCCATCCAAACAGAAGATTCGGCTATTTCTGAAAGCCCAAAAGGTCCACTGCCAGACCTTAAACCGAAGCTGAACCTGAGAACAGAGCATCAAGTGCACAGTTCTGTGAGCCCACCTGATGGAGCCATGGTTAGTCCTCTGAAACCTGCTCCCAAAATGACAAGAGACACTGGCACAGTTCCTTTTGCACCAAATTTGGAAGACATAAACAATATTTTGGAATCAAAATTTAAATCTCGGGCTTCTAATCCCCAGGCCAAACCCAGTTCTTTTTTTTTACAGATGCAGAAGAGAGTATCGGGTCACTATGTGACATCTGCAGCTGCCAAGAGTGTCCATGCTGCCCCTAATCCTGCTCCAAAAGAACTGACAAATCGAGAGGCAGAAAGGGATATGCTGCCTTCTCCAGAGCAGACTCTTTCTCCCTTAAATAAAACGCCTCACTCTGTTCCACAACCCCTTGTTGAAAAAACTGATGATGATGTCATCGGTCAGAAGCCTGCTGAAGCCTCTCCTCCTCCCATAGCTCCGAAACCTGCGGCAATTCCTGCTCGTCAGGTATCCACACAAAATCTGAAGACTCTGAAAACTTTTGGTGCCCCACGACCATACTCCAGTTCTGGTCCTTCACCGTTTGCTCTCGCTGTAGTGAAAAGGTCACAGTCTTTCAGTAAAGAGCGCACCAAGTCATCTAGTGCTGGGGCATCGGTCCAACCTCCAGCCAACACAGAGGAAGGGAAGACTCATTCTGTAAATACATTTGTGGACATCCCACAACTTGGTGTGTCTGATAAGGTAACTATAGACTTTTTAAAAATAAGTATTCAAATTTAGTGACATGGTTTAATGGGGATTAACAAGCATGTTGATATGTTTGTGTGCTACTTTACTCTGAACTCATATTAATCTGAAATTAATCTATTGTAGTGAAGAGAGTGGTAATACATAAAATCTGATTATTTGCTTACAATTATAACTTACATAACTTGTTTAGGTATTGCTGTAAGGTCATCATTATATAATTGTGTCATTAGCAAAGGGTTTAAAGTTTCTTTGCTCATATCGTTTGTATGGTATATTTACTAGTTTATAGTTCTATTTTCCTGTGTTATCTTAATTTGTTTTTAACTTGTCTAAATCTTCTGGTTTATTCTCCAATTTTACATTACTGTGTAATAGCAAAGGAAATAGTCTTAATGAAATGGAAAAATAACAGTTATCAGAGACTAGACAAAATAACTGAGCATCTCTCAGCTATGTGATTTCCTCATATACACTCAACTTCAGCTTGCATATATTGTGCATTTTCACATATAAATAAATTGAAAGCAGAGTTTTAAAATGTAATTTTCTTAATTCCCCATTTTGTTAAGTCAGTGTCAGCTTTCAACTACAATATGTATGTTGACCAAACTGTTATCTAACCACCATCTAACCTTAAATATTTACCAAAAAGGAGTGTTGTTGACTTAGTGTTTGGTCAACCAAGTGTTGTATTTTGCTAGCTTCAGATAATAGAGTCAAAGGAGAAGATGAAATTCACAGCACGATTTATGATAATCCTCATGCAATTTTAAAGAAATGCTTTGTGTACTCTTACTCTGATAGTGTTTAAAGAATACATTCATATTTGTGTGACAGTTCCAGAAGTATTTAATATTACTTTTTCAAACATTCCTAGAGCAAAAGAATGTTAACCATATTGCCAAGTAAATGTTTTTCCATAGTTGTATAGCAATATCTTAAATAATATTTTTTCATGTATTTTACATTTATATTTATTACTTTGATATAGCATCAGGAATAGAAGTATGCTATAGAGATTAATTCTGTACTTGGGCACAAAGCCTGTGATTTTTCTTGGACTAGAATACCATTCCTAAACAATGGAAGCTTGGTGTAGATAATAAAGCTTTTAAGTCATTGCCTGAGCCCTCTTTGGATCATTTTTTGGTAAAGATATGTATTTGGCAGTTTGAAAAAGACATTTAAGATTACTTGATAACATATGCCAGTTACATCAGTTACTAAATATGCCTTCCTGAGAAGCGTAATTCAATTTTTGATTCTTCAGTTTGGAAGTTCCTAACTTTTATATGTTGATTCTCATGGCAAAAAATAAAACATGGTCAGCACTTAGTCCATGTGACTTCCAGAAACACAAAATAAGCTACTAAGTGTAGCCTAGTAATTAGTATTCCTTTATTAGAAGATATATTAGGTTCAACAAATATGACATAGTCTGTTTGACTCTTTTGCTCATTTTAAAATAGTAATTTCACAGCTAGTATGTTGAAACCATGAAAATGGGTCATTTTTTAGTTTGTAGTATTTTAAAAAATCTTAATTTGACTTTTCTAACCAATTCTGTGTATTGGTGAAGTCAGCAGTATTTAATTCAAGAACAATAAAATTACCACTGTATTTATGAAGCAAAGAGGTGGTACCACTTTTCTTCTTTGGCTTCCTGAGTTCAAGATAAAGTAGTGCCCTCATCTTCCAGCTTAGCTCTGGCAGCAGAGATAATTCAGTGGGTGAGGAAACAGAGCTGTGTCTGCAATACCAGTGTGGCAAATGGTGATTGTTAAAGAACTATGGATGATGAAAATGTTTTGCAAAAAATGGCCCATTCTTTTCTTGGCATTCATATAAATATTTCACATTTATTTTTGTAGGAAAATAACTCTGCGCATAATGAACAGAATTCCCAAATACCAACTCCAACTGATTGCCCATCATTCACTCTTATGAGACAAAGTTCTTTAACATTCCAAAGCTCTGACCCAGAACAGATGCGACAGAGTTTGCTGACTGCAATCCGTTCAGGAGAGGCTGCTGCCAAATTGAAAAGGGTAAGTCTTCTTTATCAGATGGGTGACAGTGGGTTTATTGTCACCATTGTCAAACTAATACTTAGGGTAAAAATTTTCTAGCATGTAAATCTAAATAGCGCTCCCTAAGTTACTCTTTTATGTCTTTGAAGTATAAGCTGAAAGAGTTCCAGAGTCTTACATGTACTTGAAAAATATGTCAGGTCTATTTTCCACAATATGGGCCAGGTGCAGAACTTGAATTTTGTTCATTCTTATGTAACTATATAGAGAATGCCCTGGACTCTTATTTTAAGAGATTATGCTAGCACCTCAAGAAAGACTCTTTGGAAAATACCTCCCTGTTCCAAAAAAGGTAAATTAGTGATAGGAACCTACAAGTTTGTAGTCATAGCTCTTGCCATGATTAGTCACTACCATATGTGAGGCTTAGGGAAGAGTTTTATAGGTTAAACCAAAAAAAGTACAGAATATCTAGAGAATGTAGATGATAAGTAATGCAGAAATTCAATTCTTAGTAATGTCCTGCCCAAGTTATCTAGCTCCTGCTTACTGTGGGGCAGAATAAAAAGAGGAAGTCTGCTTTTTCTCAGGAAAAACACCCAAGTGTCACAGGGAATTCTTTTCAGGTGAATTTCCTCCTTGCGTTCCCTTCATCCACTGAGAAGAAGATGTGGTGAAGCTTTGAACAAGGCATCAGCACTTAACTTAGACTCTCCAGAGGCAGTCCTCTCCCTAAACCTTCTCCCCTTAATTCTCTCCCCTTAATTCTCCTGGTTGGAAGCACCTCCGCATCTAAGACAAGGAAAGTACTTATTATTCCATTAACTCCTGAGGCATTTCATTTTGTGAATTCCTTCTGTGATCGTTTTAAAAGCCATTTAGAGAATAATAAGAGACTTGTTGAGCACAGTATTCAGCTCAACAGAAATTAAATCTGCAAAGGAACAGGAATGCTACAAAGATAGGAAAAGAAATGGGGAAAGGCTTTCTGGGCCTTTCAACCGTACAGACTTGACTGCGTAAGCCAACTTCCTCGGTGTGTATGTGAGGGGGTATGAGTGACAGCCATTCCTTCCCAGAGGATTTGGCACCCTGTCTGGGCAAACATGGAGACAAGGCAGAATACTGGCTGCTGTCAGGAGTGGAGGAAACAGGAAGGAGTAATACAGTGGATTAGATTTGAATTTTGTAAATTATTTGTAGAGTCTGATTTTAGTGCCTGACAGCATAACAATTTGGTATAGTTTTTAATATTGAAATTGGTTTTTCATCGGTCATAACAAATTTATAGTTTTAGAGAAGGATAAATGCCCATGTTAATAAATTATACATCCTCACTTATGAAAAATTTTCTCTTTCTAATCTTGTGAATTAAGGATGAGTTTCAAACCAAGCACTATTGGTTGCTCAGTTCAATAAATTTGGCAAGCATTTTTAAAGCACATAAGTAACAAATATTGTACTAGATACTGAGAACACAAAAATGAATAAAATGAAGCCTCTGTCTTCTGTGCATTCACAGCCTGGTCCTGAGATACAGTGGTATATTGGGGCCATGGGAGAACCAACTTACTACACAGAAACTGATTGCGATGCCTTTATACTAGGTCAGTGAAGATATTCATCAGTTTCAATGAACTAATTGCAGAAAACTGCATTAAGTTGGAAATGCCTTTTTGGCCAACAGAATTATACAGGCCAGCAGCTATATACTTGGTGTGTTATGGGCCCTGACTTGGCAGTCCTTTCACACAGACAACTCTCATTGCTTCTAGAATGAGCTGAATATTAATCAACATAAAAAGCGGGCACTAAATGATTATCCTATAATTGTTTCCTGTTTAAAACTAATTACTTTAGGTTCTATTGAATCTAAAATTTTCTCTCTTTCAATGGAACCTTATTGGTAGCTCTGAGTATAGTGCCAGATTCTAATTTTTTTTAAATAAAAATTCCATCTATAATCCATCTCCTTTCACTAAAAATGGACGTGGTATCTAGTAAAGTTCACAATATACAAACTTCATGACTAGTACTTTTCACTTCTAGTTACATACCCTAAAAATGTTATTGTGTACCAGGACTCTCACACATAAGAATGTTCATGGAATGTTATTTGTAAAAACTCTAAATAAATATAACCCTAATATCCAATTAGTAGAATTAATAGCAATATATTCAAATAATGGACAAAATATAGTAAAATGCAATAATGTGCACAAAAATAGATATATATGCGTAAAGTTTGACAGCATACAAAACTAATTTAGATTATTTAGTGATGCATGTATAAGCGGCAGTTATTTTTAAAAGCAAGGAAGTAATTACAAAACTTATGATAGCGCTTACTTCCAGAGGGGAATTAAAAGGGTCGGTGAAGGCTTATTGAGGTAGGCTATGCACACAATTTAAAGGGTAATCACAAAGCTAAGTAATCCACGTAAATGTTATTTATTGTAAGGCAATAAAAATATTCAATATAAGGCTAAAATCTATGATGAAGAAAATACCACAATTTTAAAAGACGATTAATAGGGAACTTGGAGGTGTTTTTTCTCTTGACATGAGTGGTGCATTGTAAGCATGTTTGTTTTTCACTGGGCTACGTATTTACATTTAGTGAATTTTTCTATATATATATTCTATTTCAAAAAATTGCAAAAGGAAGTAAAAACCGGCACAGGCAGGCTCTTAATTTCTTGTGATCTTTGCTTAAGTCCTGTGTTTCTGTTCTGTACTGAAGATTTCTTCTAGTTTCTTTTAAATTCTGACATTTCTTTTATAGAACAACAATTGTATTGCCAAATAAAATCTCTGGTGATTTTGATGGTAGGTTTAGATTGTTCATCAGAAAGTTGGCTCTGTGTTTCTCTGTATCTTGGCACCCAAATATTCAATTTAACTCCAGGTACCCACTTGTCTTATGGCTCTGGTTCATACGCAGGCAATTAACCTTCATTATAATGGTTGGTTCACAATAGAACAATTACCTAGTTGATTACTCTAGTGTAAATGTAGTCATAAATATGCCATTTTTTTTTTCATGTTTCAGAAGGAATTTTTTTGCATACCTTACCTCTACTCAACCCCCATGTAGTCACAGAGATTAGTCTTTTCTTCATGTAAAGCATTAATAAATCGAGCTCAGTATGTTATAAATTGTGTGATGTTAAGGTTTATATATGAATCAGCAAATTATTTACAAAGAACAAGACAGATTAATTCATTACCCTTGGCCTGTGTTGACATAAGAACAACTTTGGCTTTCAGTACTTGATGGTCTCTGATTTACTAAAAATCAAGTTATTACCCCATTACAAGTAAGGTCTGAAAATAGTGAATCATATTTTGATATTTATCGCTATGTATTAAGTGTTTTTCAAATGTAAGATTTATCTTTGGTTCAACAGAAGGTGGAGGGAAGGAAAAAGCTGGGTAAGTCATACAGAATCTTGCTGGCTTGTTTTGTTTATTTAATTGGTTTTTTAGATTCATATTTCCTTAGTTTAAATTTGAACAACCAGAGTTTCAGGTTGGCAGCGATTTCTACGTTTTTAAAGTAAATGTAAATGATAGAAATTTTCATAGTTACATTCCTTGTGGAAAAAAAGAAAGCTATGTGGAATTCCTAAAAATTCTTTAAACTTCAAGAGTAGACAATCAATTAGTAGATATTCACATCAGTAAATTCTTAAATTTTTTTTAAGTATCTGTATTATAAGTGTAATACGTTCCTCATTCAAAAACATTCAAGTGATACCTTCTTTTTTCTTTATGAATGTTTGTAAAAAGTTACCATATTCCATTCAAGAAATATTTATTGAGCACTACACTGTCCCAGGCACTAAAATAAATATTGATATAAAGTTGGTATAAACTGGCATTAAAATCAATAAGATCTCTGCCCTCAGAATTTATAAACTAGTATTTTAATGATGGCTTCTTTTGTTTAAAAGTTTAGTAAACAACTTTTTAAATAGTAAAGAAGATGTCATTTTTCTTCAAAAATAACCATTCTTGATAGGTTGCTCTATAAGCTTCTAGGCCACTTTTGTAATATGTAAATGTATTTAATTTACAAAATGGAATACTCTGCAAATCCATTCATAAACAAATGTCTCTTTGAAGCTTTTTCAAACTGTTAAATATATATATCTGTACTATTCTTTTTAAGATTACATAGTATTTGACTTTATGAATGTAACATAGCTTATTTGTTCCTTATTGGTGGTCGTTCAACTGGATTCTATATATGGTGCTACAATGAGCATCTTTTACTTGGAGACATTTAGAGCCATCCATATGTTTTCTAAATGCCTAAAACAAATTTTCCCCTTCACAAAGAATTATGAGAACTGCAAATTTGGCAAGAATTACAAAATAATTCTCCCGTACACAGAAACATTTGGGACCAAGGTTCCACAATGAAAGTCATTACCTCTGCAGCCAATTAAACCTACTGAGTTCCTTTCCTTATGGGGGCCCAGTGTGCAGTGGCTGCAAACAGCAGCCTCCTTGGTAGTGTATGCAACCTGTTTCTCTAAGGGACCTTGGTGATAGGCCTTTCAGATGTATGTTCACGTCTCTGACCTTGCACTACCTCAATGTAAGCTCCAAACAGGCATACGAGGTGTCTTTGGAAAGCCCCAGGGTACTGTGGCCAGGGTTCACATTGGCCAAGTTATCATGTCCATCTGCACCAAACTGCAGAACAAGGAGCATGTGATTGAGGCCCTGCACAAGGCCAAGTTCAAGTTCTCTGGCTGCCAGAAGATCCACTTCTCAAAGAAGTGAGACTTCACCAAGTTCAGTGCTGATGAATTTGAAGACATGGTGGCTGAGAAGTGGCTCATCCCAGATGGATGTGGGGTCGAGTACATTCCCAATCATGGACCTCTGGACAAGTGCCAGGCCCTGCACTCATGAGGGCTTCCACTGTGCTGACCCCTCTTAATACTCACCAATAAATTCTACCTCCTCTCCAAAAAAAAAAAAAAAAAAAAAAAAAAACGAAAGAAAGAAAGTCATTACCTGTCATTTGTTGGCTATTCTTGGAAAGAAATCTCACAGATATACTAAACAGAGTGCAGATGAGTTTTCCCTTCTGCTGGTGGCAACTCTTCTTCTTACCCATTTTCTTTTAGGTGTGTAGCGTCAATCACTCTGCTCCATCCTGGATTCATCCGACAGTCGAGAAAACTCATTAGTTTAGATGACCAATCTTTATTTAGTAAAAGGCAAAAAACGAAGCACAAGGAAGCCAAGTCCAAACTAAATTTGCCAATTTCATTTTCCTTTTAACCAATTTACTCGGTTGCTAGGAAAATCTGTGGCCATTTGTACTCTAGTTGTCTTCTTGTGAGAAGATGATAGTGTTTAGTTATGAACCTAAATTAGTAAAATTATAATCTAAACTGTCTTAAAATATCTTTATTATATTGCAGGTATGATATTTCAAAATCTAGATATTTACTATTCAGAATCCAGATGACTTTACATTTTTCAAAAGCTGGAATTCACACTATGTAGAAAATTCTTGTTTTCGTGTTTTTATTCACTTATAGTTTGTGAATAGAAGACTTTACCATAGAATTTTGAAACTTAGGAGTTTACTTACTGAGAAAAAGAACAAAACTCCCTTTCAGTCTGCAATCATTTGGCTTAACAGTCACAGATTTTACTTTTTAAATCCTTCACATGAAAACATTTTTAATACCAAGGACTCGTTTTTTTGTTTTGAATAAATAGGGGGCCATGGGGAGGGGGATTTCATGTTAATTTATGCCATCAGTACAAAACTTGTAAAATTCATTGCTTTGTGGAATTCACTTTTTCTTTCTACATTCTCAGAGGCAGTTTTGGGGAGCCAGAATTACAGAATTAATCTAGCTAAAAATGCTGTTTAACAGCTTGGCTTGCAGTCTGTTTGTGCTCTTGTCCTTTGTGTTGATTTGGTAATTTTGTACAGATTAAGATGTGTTAATGGATTATTTAACTTATTTGTTGTGAAAATAACAACTCTTTTTAAACTTTATGATAGAATGAACGTTTATTCTTGATTATAATTTATTAAATAATAAATACTTAGCATTTACAATTAAGCAGAAGTTAAAATGTGGTAACTGTTGAAAATTGAAAATTAGACAGCTGTCCCATTTTAAATTGATGGGTGCAAAGTGTGTTTCTTTCTCTTAGGTTACCATTCCATCAAATACAATATCTGTGAATGGAAGGTCAAGACTCAGCCATTCCATGTCCCCTGATGCCCAAGATGACCGTTAAATGTTACCCCGCCACGCCACTGCACTTCACTTCCACTTCAGACCAACTTCATACTAATGGAACATTTTGGCAAATGTATATTCAGATGTATACTAATATATTATCTGTTAAAATATTAGCATTTGTGCTATGGCTTTTAATGCCAGAAGAAAAGTTACCAGAATTTATAATTTATAATAATTTTTTAATCTTTTTTTTTTTTTTTGCCTTAAGAGTTGAATATGCTGCTTTAGAACTTTAAAACAAGGTGTAAATGATTTTCATTTTTTACAAATGAAAAATAATCACTTTGTATTGATTTCACTTACCAGCACATTCTCTACAATGGTAACTTAGACAAAAGTATAAGATTCATAGACTTATATTTGTATGACATACAACTAGGACAAACATAGATATGACATTTGCTGCCTCAATGTTGCAATTGGAAATATTTATAAGTTATATGAAAGCCTGTTTTGTGCTGAAAGAATAATTTAGAAAACTAGTGATATCAAATAAGTATATTCAGTTCAATAATTGTTTTCAATGATGAATCACTTAGTGTGAAAGACTTGCCTTGTGTATTCTTTGTGTAATTACAAATCACTGTCAATTTTATGGCAAGCTCATAGTATTTTAATATTTTATTAACATGGAACTCTTGTTTTTTAATCTTTAGAACTTAAATTCTACAAGAATTTAAAATATTTTCTGTATATAATTATGACATTGTCACACAGAAATTACACATTTTATGTGCCAGAAGCCTTAAAACTCTTTCTGTGAAAATGCTGATATATTGTGACAGTTATTTCACATTTGATATGTAGAGAGGAATAGGGGTTAGTTTATGTTTATATTGAAAAACTTTAAAGACTATTTGGAAGTTCCAGAAATTCTGGTTTTAATTCAAGTAAAATGATAAAATAGTATTATATAGTTCAGATGCTAATATCCTAAGTAATAATATATATTTACATTGAAGCTAAAACTGTTAAGCAAAACAATGCCAATTTGTCGGCTTACAGCTCTTCTGGAGTCTAGAGCTTGTTGGTGTTCTGTCCCTACTTTAAGAATTTAATTGCTCACTTATTCTAAAAGCTTTGTTCAAACAAGATGATATTAAATTTGTTTTCACTAAAACTACTGGGATATCTGCCTCTTGGGGATTTTTTTTTCTATTTAATAAAAGTAAGTTGTATATTTGGGGTGCTTTTTAAAAAATATAGTTTCTGTCAACCAGAATATTTATTTCCCTTACCTGATGCATACATTTCTATTAGCCAGTGAACAAACAAGAAATTCGTAAAATTTACCATTTATCAGGGATCCCTAGTGTACATTTAAGCCCTGGCATTCTGACTCCAAAATGCATGGTCTAAGCATGTAAAATGTTTAGAATAGTTCCTGATACATGGCATGGCCATCTGAAATGCTAAATGTTGCTGCTGTTTTCCTTGAATCAGATGGAGAGACCCTCATATATAGATACTTAAGTTATGTTGTTATAAGCAAGTAGAGAAGAGTGAATTTTTTAAAAAATTGTGTTGGCATAAATATCTACTAGTAAACATATAAATTTGGATCCCTAATTTAAACCGTCATATATTTGAGTTGGATTGAAGACTTAACTAAAAGATAAGCGACATGTAGGATGTTTTCAATATATTAATATATAAGAAAGTCTTAATTTATGAAGATATAAAAGTTCCTACAAGTCATGATAAGTCTACCTAATAGAAATATCAGCACATTATTCTTACAAGAGGGAATTCAAAAGGCCAACAAACATGGAAAAAAAATACCCTTCACTGATAATCAGGGAAATACAAGTTAAAAACATGGAAAGGTACCATATCAAATTAGCAAAAACATAAGTTTCAAAATAGCAAGTGTTGTCAGGAACATCAAACAGTGGGAACTCTAACTGTTGGTGGGAAAATACACTGGCTTGACTACCAGTTCTGCAATATCTAGTCAAATTAAAGATTCCCTACCATGTTACCTTAAATAAGTACTTACGCACATGCATAAGGAGACATCTACGAAAATGTTCGTGGCAGCCTTGTGTAAAACAGCAGAAAGGGGTCCTAACCCATGCTCAACTTTGATAATTCATATATTCATGTGATAGACTTCCACACAACAGTCAAAATGAACAAGTTAGAGCTACGTGTGTCAGTGTGAATACATCTCAAAAATAAGTGACGAGTGAGTGGTGGAACAAGGCGTTTTACGAAATTAGTTATATAAAGTATAAATATAAAAAAGATACTATAAATTATTGCTGTATATGTAGAAAAAAATATTTGCTGATGGTTACTTGCGGGAACCAAGAAAGATTGAATTGAGGAGATTTATAAGAGGCATCAATTGTGTTTGTAGTATTTTATAAACTGCTGTTTGAAAACAAGTGCTTATTCTAGATTCTAGTATACTTGTAGTTTATAATTAAAATAATGTTTTAAAGGTCACATAGGATTTAGGGGCTATGTATATAAACCATTAATGCATTTATGTTCTGGAAAGTTGCCTTATCTACACCATTTTAGGAGAACGTGTGCTACCATCTCAATGGGGAAAGAAATTTGTGACAAGTAGTTTTCACTCATCCTAAAATAACAGCACAAGTAAGATAAAGGAATGGTCTAGAACCAACTTTTGACTTTCATGTATAATTTTTAGCATCTAGGCATTTTGCTTTTCCTTCTTTTCCCCAATCAAGTTATTTCTTTATATAATATTATAATTCAGATTATATATATATATGATAGAGTATAAAATACATTCTTTTTCATCCCCAGCATCCCACTCCCCGCTCCAAAGATAGCTGTTAATATTTTGATATGTAGCTCTATATAGATGTATTTATTTGAAGTACATTTGTGCAGGTGTGTTGGGGGCTTGTGTGTGTGTGTGTGTGTGTGTTTCTACATGAAAGGAGTCACACTCTAATACTGTTTAACAACTTGCCTTTTATACCAGCAGTGTTTTGGAAGAGCTTTTCTTTTTGCACATACAGATCGATTGTATTTCCCTTAGCCATTCTATTTTTTCTTGCTGCGGTCCATAATGTTGGCTGGAGTGAAGAGATTGCAGTTCAGATCACAAGTCTGCCACTCATGAGTCATGGGATCTTGGGCAAATTACTTTCTCTATGCTTCATTTTGTCTTCTGAAAAATGAATTAATATGAATAAAACTGAACACTTTTTAAAAATGGCAGGTAATTCATCTTTTAAAGTTACCTGATGTCAATATTATTAGTGAACCAGTATTATTTGCCTAATATACTCCATATTCTTTGAGTAGTGACCCTTCTTCCGATTTCACCTCTTTATATACTGCCAGATCTGGCCTTGACCACTAGGCACTGGCAACAGCATATACACCCTGTCACCTTATCCAAGTCCTTGAAATGAGACCAGCCTTTGTCCTGAGACTTAGTTACTTATAGGTGCCTAAAACCGAAAGTGTCCCAATTGATACAATTATGTGTCTAATGCCTGTTTACTTTCTACCCCCTACCAATAGAGAAAATAAGTATCAAAGAGCTAAGAATCAAACTCATTTTAAAAATCTACTGATTTTGATAACTGACTTGACAGAAAAGAACTCGCAATTTGAGGTCATAGTGAAGATTTCCAGGGTCAAAGTGGTTTCTGAGGTTTTAGATGTAAAAATAGCTCCTATTTATTTGATATTTCGGAGTTTACAATGAGATTTTTATTTGATCCACATATTTAAAAGGTGTGCAAAGATTGCTACTTTACAAAGGTCACACAAGCAGAGGAGTCTCAGAGTCCCACATCCAATTACTAGTCTGTTCTTCCCTGTAACTAAATGTAGCAAATGATGAAGAAACTGGTGCTAGATTTCAAGGGATACCAGAATAGGAAGTTATTTGTTCTGAATCTTCAGTTCGTTTTCCTTTTCTCTTAAACGTTACCACTTTCCTGCAAATTTCCATCCTTAATATGTTAGACTCTTCATATAGATACATTGTGTTTACAACAAGGAAAAAATGCCACCATGTGCTCAGAACTTTTTTGACAGGTATTTTGAGAAGAGTTGTGGAACATTCTGGTAATTTGTAGAGATCTGTTGGCATCTCTGCTTTGCAAACTGGAAAAAATCATTTGGAAGTCTTGCTAATTACTTTTCTTGGAGAAGAAAAAAAATGCTACAGTTGCAAACAAATGTATAGTTTTCAAAAGAAGCAACTTTTTTGCTCCCCGGTTTATTCTTAGTTTCCAGCCCACGCCTTGGGATAGGCATAGTGATGGCCTCAATTCTTTCCCTTTCTTGCATCCATACCTTTTGCTGTGTGACTTTGCAGCTCCTCTCATTAAAGAGGCAGAGACCCCTTTCCTACCCATAGAAGCAGGTTTTGAGAGTAAGAGAATGAAGTGAAAATGACACTGTGCCAGTTCTAAGACCAGCGCTCGAAGGTTCACATGTTTCTGCTTGCTTTCACTGTATTTGAAATGTTGCTGTGAGAAAGACATCTCTGAGACAGCTGAATGGTCCTAAGAAAAGGATGAGAGACACAGGGAGCAGAGCTCCCAACGATCATCTAAGAGCCAGGCCCCCAGCTTACTCTGATGTGTGAGCAATAAATGCTTACCCCAGCAATACCACCAAGGTTTGTGGTTGGCTTATATAGAGCATTAATGTGGCAATAGACGCAATACACCCTGTTAAACTATACACATATGACTCTAACCCCAATCATAAATTCATTCAATCTGTTCAGGTCCACAACCCTGTTTCCTCCAGAATCTCACAGATGACTTACTAAATCCGACACAAACACACATCAGACTTTCTATCTAGCTCCCAACAAGTTAAAAACAATTCCAAATAATATTTTCTTAGTTGTGGTGCAAAAGTATATTCTCTCCCTTTCTCTATAGTTTTCTCTCATTTTGCCTTCAGGCCTGGAAACATGAGAGCCCAGCTGTCAAAGTCATCTAGACCCCCTTCAGAAGGTTATTGAATTTATCTGTTTCACAGGATTGTGAGATAAAATACAGAATGCCCACTTAAATTTGAATTTCGGATAAACAACAAATTACTTTTTTAGCATAAGTATATCCCATACAATATTTGGGATATACTTATATTTTTATATTGTTTATCTGACGTTCAAGCTAACCAGGCATTCTGCATTTTTCTTAGCTAAATCGGGCAACTGTGCTATTTTGTTGAAAACCTGAAAGTGTACAAAGAAGGAAGAAGCAGAATCTGCCATATGAGTAATAGAAGTGAGCAGGCCCAGAGCTTCCTAAGTCAAGAAACCAAGAGGCATCATTATGGAAAAGAGTAGCTCACCCTGTGTGCTCCTTGGTAGTTCTCTCTCAGAGATACCCTCATGTTATGAATGGGGAAAAGTTCACTGAAGAGTTCCTAGTGAAGAAACTTTGGATGATTTCTGTTGTTGGATTTTGGATACCTTCAAGGGATCAGAAAATAATATACTTAGGAAATTTTGGTAATGTCATCATTACCCTCCACGTTATTATGATGACAGTTACAATTGTTAAATCTAGGTGGTGGGTATGTGGGTTATAATTGTACACGATTTTTAACTTTTCTGCATATTTGAAATTATGATAAAGTCAGTAAATAAATTATTGAGACACTCCTATTACAGTGACCAATTGCACTCTATTCTTATGGGTAAAGACATTTAATTTGTGGCCATTTGTTCTCCCTCCACCCATTAAAAATGTTAGTCAAGGCCGGGCCCGGTGGCTTACGCCTGTACTCCCAGCACTTTGGGAGGCCGAGACGGTGGATCACGATCAGGAGATCGAAACCATCCTGGCTAACACGGTGAAACCCTGTCACTACCAAAAGTACAAAAAATTAGCCGGGCGAGGTGGCGGGCGCCTGTAGTCCCAGCTACTCGGGAGGCTGAGGCAAGAGAATGGCGTGAACCCTGGAGGCGGAGCTTGCAGTGAGCCGAGATCACGCAGCTGCACTCCAGCCTGGGCGACAGAGCGAGACTCTGTCTCAAAAAAAAAAAAAAGAATGTTAGTCAACTCAGGATAGATAATGCGAGGCAAGCAGGAATTTGGCAAAAGCTTCTGTTAGCAAAGTTAATTAAGGGTGTCATGGTTCAGTTTTAACTGAAAAACACCATGCACTGCAAGATCTGATGGAGCACAGCATTATTCTTATTATTTCATTATACTTTAAGTTCTGGGATACATGTGCAGAACATGCAGGTTTGTTACGTCAGTATACATGTGCCATGGTAGTTTGCTGCACCCATCAACCTATCATCTACATTAGGTGTTTCTCTAAATTCTCTCCCTCCCCTAGCACCCTCACCCCCCGACAGGACCCGGTGTGTGATGTTCCCCTCCCTGTGTCCATGTGTTTTCATTGTTCAACTCCCACTTATGCGGTGTTTGGTTTTCTGTTCTTGGAACACGGCATTATTTTTAAGAGGGAGGGGAGAAATAGGGAAAATGAAATTAAGTACCGCTTCTCTACCATTTACTCTGTTGCACTTCCCTTGAGGTAGATTTTTATCACATTTTACTCATGAAGCTCAGAGCAGGCTAGGGTGGTGCTAGGGTTGAAGACATATTTGATACCATGGCCCCATTTTTTTTTTCTGCTATACTCTGCTGCCTTTTTCCAATTGTAACTGTGTACTTGAACAATCTTCAGAAAGTTTTTTTTTCCTTTGCAATGAGTACCTCATAAATTACATCTCTAATATTTGTAACCTTATTTCAGTTGCCTAAACCTGAGAAAAAAATCATAATGAAAGTGACCAGTATTTCTCCCAGACCACTTATTCTGCCATTTTGAAGCTTGATGGATGGCTGGTAATTTGTACTAGGTGTTGCCGCCACATCCCCCAGGAATATGGGACACCTCATAGAATTTTACTAGGCACTGTGCTTTAGAGGGGTATGGCCTTCTCGAGAAGTCTAGAATCAAAGAGGAGACAGACATAGAAATGTGAAGAAACGTAATCCAACAGTGCATGAGATATCCCAGAGAAATGTTTGCTAAATGCTAGAGGCTGCGAGGACTATGATGTAAAGGGACTGGTGATCTGGACTTCCAAAACTGGGTGGATAGGAGTTGGTAATGTGAATGTAAGAGGAAAGACTCTGAGGGCATGCATATGGTGAGTTTTATAACAGTCTGCATTATTCTGGGGTGGCAAGTTTGTTCCTTTATTTGATGAACATTCGTTGACCATTTTCTTTCCAACAGGCACTGTGCTGGGTCATAAAGAAAGATGGCTAAGACAATTTTAGTCCTCCAAGAATTATAGACTAGTGATGGTTCATAAAACATGGTCATAAAAGAAAAGTATGCTAGAGATGTAAGTTGTCCCTTTTTCCACTAGGTCATTTGCCTTTTTTCAGAAGTGCTTCATATATTCTTGATACTAGCTCATTATTAGTTACATGAATTATAAATATTCTCTTCGTGTTTGTAGCTTACTGTTTATTTAAATTGTCTTCATGAAAATTTCTTATTAACATAATTGAATGCATCAATATTTTCTGTTATGATTAAGATTTTTTGTATTATGTTTAAGGAATCCTTTTCTACCCTGAGGTCAGACAGGAGCATTCATTGGTATTTTATTCTGAAAGTTTTAAGGCTTTGCTTCTTGAATTTAAGGTCTGAATTCATCTGAAGTATTTTGTATGGTTTCAGATAGCAATCCATTTTTCTTCTTGCTCCCTATATGAATAGTCAAATTTTTTAACTGTATTAGTTAAATAACCATGCCTTTCTTCAGTGATCTGACATATTATCTCCATAATTTTTGATGATCCCTAAATTCATAAGTCTATTTTGGGGTTTTTATTTTCCTGTTCCATTGGTCAAGATGTGTATACGGCACCAATTTTACTGTTTTGATTACTATAACTTTATAATAAGCCTTTATATCTTGAAGAAAAGTTGCTCCTTTTTCTTCTCCTTCAGAAATGTCTTGGCTATTCTTGCTCTTTGCTCTTCTCTATAAATTTTAGCATAAACAATTTCCATAATATATGACTGGGAATTTTACAAAGAGTTAATGTGTCTAACTAGTAAACACAAAGAATATATCAGTGTTAGCAGTTAACTGAGGGAATGCAAATCAGGACCACAAGGAGATAACAATTTGAGCCTATTGACAAAAATTCAGAAGTCTAATAATACTTAGTGTTGGAGAGGATATGGCCCAGTATGATCTTATCCACTGTTGGTGAGAGTATCAATTAGTACATACACTTTGAAAACTAAGAGGGAATTCTATAATATCTAACATTTGCATGTATCAATTTATCTCTCTAGATCTAGATCCTAACCCTCTCCGCCCTGCACTGTGTTCTTAGAAGTGGATCGTGAATGGTTTCCTTGCATTCTGGCTTCTGATTTGGTTCAGCCAATGAGAGACCATGGCAAGACATTAGAGAGAAGGGTAGAGAGTCAGGTCAAGGTTCTTAGTGAGATCAACTCTTTCTCTGCCAGTTTGTTAACTGAGTTCTACTGAAAGCTAGAGCTCTGTTGAGTAATCTTTTAAAGCTGCAGCTACCCTTTTGAGATTAAGTAGTAGCTCCCTCTTTGTGCCTTGTTAGGGCTAGGGATGTTTAAGGATCCTTGCCCTTGCTAGTCCTAGCATGTGGTGTTGTCCCATAATAGTTATTTTTTTAAACTTTCCTCAATTACACAATTTGATCTTGTTCCCACCAGTACCTTTGCTGGTACAACCTAAAACTCAACAGTTTCACTCTTAGGCATATACCCAAGAGACATGTTTCCAGAAGACATGTTAAGAATGTTTGCAGTACACTTTGGATCACTTTGGATGCTTTGGTAATAGCAAAAAAAAAAAAAAAAAGACAAGAAAGAAAGAAACAGCCCAAGTTCCAATGGACACAGATAAATAATAGTAAGCAAATGTCAAGGAAAAAACATTTTGAAGAAAGCCACAGAAGGCAACATATAAAATTATAACCTTTTAATAAAATTAAATTAGATGTACATATATGTGCTAAGAGTTTTTAAAAGGAGGCTTGATAAACATTACATTTAGGAGATTGGTTACTTGTGAGAGGGAGAAAGGGGGATAGGATTAGGTTAGGCAAGGGACACATAGGTAGGTTATCAGTGATGTTTATTATTCTGTGATATAAATTAGTTGATTTAGGGATGTTTATTATATAAATTGGTTGAATAAAATGAATGCATAATTAATGTATTACTGTTAAAAATGAATAGCAGGTTTAGAGAGTGTAGGATTCCTCTCAGTAACCCTATGAAGTTTTGAGCAGAAAGCTGACATAATCATAAAATTAATCTGCTGGAAGTGGCCAGAAATTCAGAAGGGAAGGATCCTTTGCCAAAATCCAAGTCTGATTTTGATGGGGTTCTGGCTCTAGACTCGTGGCAGAGAAAGGAAAAAAAAAAAAAAGAAGAAGCAGAGTTAAGAATTGATGGCATTTTTGGTGGAAATACAGAAGTCAAAATGAGAGAGGACTGAAATATGAGGCCAAGAGGTGGTAATCTGATACAGATTTTCTGTCCCAGAATTATTGAAACCAGCATTTTAAATATTTTCTTTTAAGGAAATATGAAGAATATTTAACCATTTGATGCCATCTCTATATTGGCTACATTTATGCCAAATGATATAGAATGCCTTCATTTCTTGGGCTTTTCCCTGTCCTTACTGTTTTCTGGGAATTGAATACAAGACCAAAGCTGAGACTCTGCAAATAAAGGTCAGGTTTTAGCTACATCTACAAGATCAGTTATATTTTTTATAGCTGACAGATATCCAAGTTGTGTGTGTGTGTGTGTGTGTGTGTGTGTGTGTGTGTGTGTGTGTGTAGTGAAAGGAATACCATTAAAAGATACAAAGGTACATCCCAGCTAAAAAGATTAAAGAACTTCTATTTGAAATTATGGTGTACATTATCTCTGCTTGAATGTCAACCATTCTTAAATTCATAAAACACTTCTACACTAAACATTTCACTTAAATATTTAAATGTTAGTTTATTTCCTGCATTCAATAAAAATAGCAAAACTTATTAGGGAATTCAATCCTGTGGGTTGACTTGTTAATCCCTGTACTCTATTTATACAATTATTTTTCAAGTTTATTTCCTATTTTTATCTTGTCCTTCAACTGCAGTATAGTTCAGGGTTGCCTATTTTTAGTGCACTCAAGTACCACACTGTGGAAATGCTGTCACAGTTCACCATATAACCACAGCAGTACTGGACCACACCTTGCCTGGCAGCAGGTGACCAGTGCTTATGTTATCTGTCTTTCAATTTAAAGGGTAAGTCCCAAGTCTTCTATATCCATGTCATTGTGGAAGAAAAGAAAAGGAATAAAACATTTTTATTACCCCTGTGTTTTAGAAGAGACCTCAAAAACCTTGTCTAAAATTTAAGATAAGACATTTAATACGTGTGCCAAAGATAAAGTAAGTCATTTTTAGCAGCCTTGGGACTTTTGGCTCACTTTTTGTCCCATCCTCATTTGGGGAATCCTATAAAATCATTTTGGTTTATTTTTTAAGAAAAATCTCAGAAATGAGTTTGACTTCTTGAAGATTCTTTGGCAGCTTTATTTTCTTTTTTAAATTCTTGTCTAGATGAGCTGTCTGCAGAACAAGCCTATATTTATTTAAATATAAATTTAAAATCTGTGCCTGAAGCCTCTTTGATATCTGAGATGGGGCCAAAATGACAAGTGTGTTTAGAGATATCTGGTTAATATTTTTTCAGATTTTCCAAATCAGCTCACTTGTAGAAAGCTGACAAGTGGTATTAGAAGAAAAGAAATCAATGTGTAATTATGACATGGTGCTGTGGTATGAGACAATGGTGTATTTGAAATTTGAAATTGGGGATACAGGTTTCCTCCTTCCCAACCATCAGCCTGTCAATGCCATCTGTTGCACAATGTGAAGAATGACTGAGCTCATCTTCAACAAACACTGGCTGTTGGTCTTTTCATTTTTTATTTTTTATTTTTTCTGAAGTACTTGTCTTTATCAAGACAAAGGTCCCTGAAACATCACAAAGATTTGTGCCTTAAGGAGTGTAGCACAGTGAAATTAAGATTGTTTTCTTGAAACTTTTAAGTGGTCACAAAGAAATAAGAACTAAAATGGAGAAATGAATTGTTCCAAGGATGCCTGCCCAACACAATGTCACAGATACGAAATTTCATTTGCTTCATTTAAAGGGGTATGATTTACTGTAGAAATAACAAAGATTTCAAATCTCAGTTACCAAAATGTGGAATAGCAATGTACTGTGCAGCTTCCTTTGGTTGCAATAGCAGAAGAAAATTACACATGAATGTTTAAAGAGATGTTAGAACTATGTTATATTAGTCATGCTATACCTTCTTTTAGCACTTAACATAACTGTAGTGTAAAAGCTATTTACCCAATTTTCCCCATGAGGGTAGACTCCATATCTACCTTGTTTGCCCTCTATCCCCAATCCATAACACATCATAACAACAGGAGCTTTTGCCCTTACCATATCTTCATCTAAATGCTTCATTGATGTTAATCATGTAATGAATAATAACAGTAGGTATTATCATTGCCTCCATCTTATAAATGAGGAAACTGAGGAACAAATTATCCAAGATTACATATCTAGTAAACAGAAAGGCAGAACATGAACCCAGGATTTTGACTCCAGAGTCCTCATTCTTCTATATTGCCTGTCATATTAGGCATGAAATAAATGTTTGTTGAAAGAATGCATGAATAAGACAGTAAATTTTGGCTGGGCACAGTGGCTTACGCCTGTAATCCCAGCACTTTAGGAGGTTGAGGTGGGCAGATCACAAGGTCAAGAGATCGAGACCATCCTGGCCAACACGGTGAAACCCCATCTCAACTAAAAATACAAAAATTAGCTGGGCATGGTGCCTGTAGTCCCAGCTACTCGGGAGGCTGAGGCAGGAGATTCACTTGAATCTGGGAGGCAGAGGTTGCAATGAGCCAAGATTGCACCACTGCACTACAGCCTGGCGACAGAATGAGACTCTGTCTCCAAAAAAAAAAAAAAAAAGAAGACAGTAAATTTAATGTTTTAGCTTGACTAAATGAGGCATAGATCATTAGAAATACCCGTCCTACCTCCGTACAAATGTTATAATAGAGGTAGTCAATAGTATTTATAGCATAATAATATGACAATAGCCAGCTTCATTCTTGATGTAATGGTAGAATTCTCTCAAGTTCTAAAGACATAATTTTTTAAAAGTTGGTTAGGTTTAATTTGCTCAAAGTTGTTTTCATTTCCATTTAAACATATCCTGCCATAAACAATACACAAATATATAAGCACAGAACTCTTTCATAGTACTTGTAAAAGTGGCTTACAAACTTGGAAATTCCTATGAAGTGAATTCACCGATAGAGTTTATTAATTTTTATTTATTTATTTATTTTTGAAACAGAGTCTCTATTGCCCAGGTTGGAGCACAGTGGCCCGATCTCAGCTCACTACAACCTCCGCTCCTGGGCTCAAGTGATTCTCATGCCTCAACCTCCCTAGTAGCTAGGATTACAAATGTGCGCCACCACGCCCGGCTAATTTTTGTATTTTTAGTGGAGATGAGTTTTCACCATGTTGGCCAGGGTGGTCTCGAACTCCTGATCTCTAGTGATCTGCCTGCCTCGGCCTCCCAAAGTGCTGGGATTACATGCATGAGCCACCGCACCTGGCCTAACCACCACGCCCAGCCTTAATGATCGATCTTAAAAACATTCACCAAGTACCCACAATATAAAGTACTATGCCTCTAACTAATGCCCCCCTCTCCCTTGGGCCTTTCTTATTCTTTCCATAGAGGTGAATAAGTCTGGTCACATTCTCTGATTTTATATTTATTGTGTATTTTTAGCTTGGTTTGATTATTACTTGTTTCCATTTTAATAGATTTTAACAAGAGAACAGACAAATTTCACTATTTCAGTAATAAGATTCTCATAAGAATTAAGAAATAACAGACATGAATTATGTATACTTATAAATGCAATTGCTTTTTCCAAAATTATATTTCATCAGAAAAGTTCAGTAACATTTAATTGAAGAGAGTTTTTAAATTATAGCTGTTTTTGCTAGAATCAGTTTTATTCCAGAGTGTGTGGGGCTCCAGTTACACAGTGCAGGGAGGGTGCAGTCTGGACCAGGATCCCGGAGATCTGGGTTATGGGCCTGGGGATGTACCAATTTACTAGGAGACCTTATCCAAGTTACTCACTTCTCAGAGCCTCAAGTCTTTTATCTGTAATACTAAGGTGCTTCTGAAATATCCTTGTCTCTTCCAGAAAACATATATTGTAATGAATCATCACACCAATACTGTGAATTTCGTAGTGACATTTTTTACAAAGTCATTTTTAAGGGAAGTGAAAAAAAACCCCTCTCTTTTCTTGAAATCTAGATTCCATTTAAGTGAGAGTATTTGTCTATGAAAAATACAGTGAGCTATGGTGAAGTGATTTGTGTAAATGATCTCATTCAGGAGGCACTGAAGGGACTGACACTTGTCATTGCCAAGTAAGTCACATTTAAATTCCCTCAAGCCTTGAGAAATAATGTGAGGGAAAGTGCAAAAATAGCACAGTCATTCCTTTGGACTAAGTCAACTCCTAGGCCTCCTGAGAGTGCTGCAGCTGTGTGTTCATCTATATGCAAAGAGAAATAAAAAGAATCATCTATATTTGGCACAGGGCACTTTTCTATACACCAGTGTACACATCTATCAATACATTTTATGCTGAGACTTTTGGTAAGGAAAGACCCACCATGCACACAGATATAGACACACACTGAAGATGCTTTCTTTTCCCTGCAATACAGAAAATTGCATGAGCCCACAACCACACTGAACCAACCAGAATGAAACTAGAGGCAGCTGTATCTGATTGAAACTGTGGTGAGAATTGAGATTGACAGTTACAGGGCTAGGAGGTTAATGAGTCCATAGTCCTGCCTCCAGTCAGAACTGTCCTAAGCCATTCCAAGCAAATGACAGCTCAGCCTCTTGGAAAAAAAAAAAAGAAAAAATCTTCATAACGTGCTTCAGTAAACTATTCCATTGTCTAAATGTCCTTATCCTCATAAAGTTCTGGGAACAATGAGTCCACATTCTCCTCTATTTAATCTCTGTTGACAGATATCAAAAATAATAAATTGACAGAAATGTCAAAGATGGTGAGAGCCTTAGGGATGGGTCATGGAACTGGTTATCACCTTTCCAGAGACCTCAGAGGAGAGAATAATTAGCAAGTCTGTTGTGGATTGTGGTTCTAGTTAAAGTAATATTATGAGTCTATTTGTTTTTACAGATAAAATCTGTTTTGAACCATTAAGTGAAATTTTGCCTTGCACTTCATAGCAAGGACCATAGGCTTAGCAAACACTATCCCGAGCGGAAACATGTTATCAAAGAATAGGTTCTTACATTTAAAAAAAAAAAAAAGAACAAAAAAGAAACTGCAGAACTGGTGTACAAATAGAACCATACTTTATTTACTAATTATTTTGTGTTATAGTATTCTAATTTATAGATACTTTCTTATGTATAATGCTTCTAATAATAGATTCCTGCCTGCCCTTTACTTCTGAGAATTGGGAGTGATGAAGGTGTTGGCAGCATTATATAGAGAAAAGAGTAAGAGGTTTGCAGACCAGAGTTCTAATCCCTTGTATACTGCTTATCATCTGTGTGGGTTTCAGAATACTGCTTGATGCCTGGACTTCATTGCCCTCACCTGTGAAGTGGGACTAAGGACACCTATTTTACGCTGTTCTTGAAGAATGAAATGGGATAACGCTGGTGAAAGCATCCAGGACTTGGCAGGCACTAGAATAAATGTTGGTTGACCATGAATCTGATCTGCCACCATTGCTTTTCTTTCTTCTCCATTCCTCAAGAGTGCTGAGAAGTAATTGAGTGCGGGACAAACTTGCCTCTTCTGAGCATGTCACTAACCTGGGTTTCTGCTTCCATTTGGCCTCTCTTCTCTGTTGCTGATCACCATGCAGGCTCTTGGGGGGCGTTTCTCCCAGGGACATCAGGGGCAAGGGCAAGGAGGCCTTCTCATCCCAACTTAAAACTGATGTTGGATTTTAACTTGAATTTTTAAAAATCTGCACATGTTACATTTTTGCTAAGTAAAAGTAGATGGAATTCAGGTTCTAAAACACTGTATTCATTTTTAGAAAGCCATAACAGAACTTCTTTGTGCAAAGGATAAAGAGACTGATTCAAAGATAGACTGCTTTTTAATTCACAAGAGTGAGCAATAAGATTGCTATTATTCATTGTTAGCTAGAAATGCTATTATCTTCATTATTTGGAATAGATTTAAAAAACTTCTTATTATCAGAGAAATATGTTCGTATGCATATAAAAGAAGATGTAGAGATAATTAAACCATCACTTCTAATTTTATGATCCAGAAACAACCACTGATAATATTTATGTATATTTTTTTCCTCTTTTCCTACATATATTCTGATAGGAAGGACTGCTTTCAAGTTCAAATTCTTCCACTTACTGGTCTGTCTTTGCAAGTTATTTAGGTTCTCTAAGCATCTGTCACTGCATCTGAAAACTGGTACCAACTTTGTAGAGCGCTTGTGAAGATTAATAAGAAAATGCATATAAAACACTCAATACTGAATATGGTACAGAATAAGCGTTCGATCATGTCAGCTACTGTTGTTATGATCTTTATTATCTGTGTTATATTTTCAATGGAAAAATTACAGTTCAAGGAGAGAAAATGACAGTCACTAGCAAGCTATTTTGACTTGGGCATTTGGAGTTTGTGCACTACAGAAAGGTTTCTCACATGGCAACAACAACAACAACAAAAGGACAATTTACTTAATTCTTTACTAAGTGATCCCAGATACTGTAATGTCATAACTTATTTAATCCTTACAACAGACCTATGAGAAACATTATTATTATTCCCATTTTACAGATGAGTAAACTGAGTCAAAGGTTAAGCCACATGCAAATTTTCACGGCGAAGTGGAAAACCGGGATGTTAATGGAATCAATTGAGTTCCAGAGCTCATTTTTGTAAAGAGATATAGAAGAGTTTAATATTTAGTAGCTATATTTTTAAGTATTACTGTAAAAGTCAAAAATTATAAAAAGCAAGTGACTTTGAATTAATTAGAGAAAGACCAGATAGATAAGTACCAAGAAAAGAATTAGATAGATGGCCTATCCTTTTAGAAAGAATGTTTTGCAATGTTCTCAATTGGCCTTTTATACCCATCCAGCAAAGTTACAGGGCTTCACATTCAGTCCATTCCTTCTGAACGTTGTGGGTAGCTAGAAGTGGTCGGGCAGCAAGCAGTGTTCTTGGAAAAATATATGTGTGTTACTCTTGGAAACAGACCATGTTGCAAGAAAGTCTTTGGCATAAAACAAGGCTGAGTATACACAGTTGTCTCTCATATGGCATTGGTTTGGAAACATAAGTGGACAAGCCAAACCCTATAAGTCTCCCTTTTCCTTTAAATTGAATTCCAGAATGTGTTTTTACACTTGATCTTAGCCAAACGGCTGAGAAGCAATCAAAATGTGATTTTTATATTACTAGGTGGCATTCATGCTTGTCCTTAGTTATTCCTGCATAATATTTCATTCAGTGGATGTAGCAAAGGCTATTGAATGAAAACAAGATTCCTCATTCATTCCAAACTAAGTTAAAAATCCTATGCTCTCTGAGTTCATCAACTTTTCCCTTTTGGATAATGAGAAAAAAAAAGAGAACAAAAGAATCTAAAAACACAAGGCGGACAAATGATAAACCATAATCACTGTCAACTTTTGGGGGGAAACTACTATGTTCAGCTATTGCTGGGGAAAGGATAAATTGGTACATTCCTGTTAGAAAACAATTTAGCAACATTTATGAAGTGTGCTGTAAATGTTCATACCGTTCATACCACTTGGCACAGTTCTCCCATTCCAGGGAATTTATCCTAAGGCAATAATTAAAAAGAAAAAATATATAAATGCAGGCAGAATTCAAATGAGGTGTTAATTATAAATGAAACCCAAGGAGCAAACTGATTGTTCAACAATAGACAAGTAGATAAATAAACATACACAGAATGTTTTGCTCCTTCAAATAATTATAATCATGAACTGGAAAATAACAGAGAAAAAGGAAAAGTTAAAGGGCACTAAATAGACAGGCATACCTCGTTTCACTGTGCTTTGCTTTATTGCACTTCACAAACATTGGATTTTTTACAAATTGAAGGTTAGTGCCAGCCTTGCATCAGGGAATTTGATTGGTGCCATTTTTCCAACAGCATGTCCTCACTTCATGTCCTCGTGTCACACTATTGTCATTGTTGTAATGTTTTCAACTTTTTCATTACTAATACATCTGTTATGGTGATCTGTGATCAGTGATCTCTGATGTTACTATAGCATTTGTTTTAGGACAACACAAATGTTGCCCATATAAGACAGCAAACAACTGAGAAACGTTGTGTGTGTTCTGACTGCTGCAACAACCAGCCATTCCCCCATCTCTCTTGTCTCCTCAGGCCTCCCGATTTCCTGAGACACAACATATTGAAACTAGGCCAATCAATAACCCTACAATGGCCTCTAAGTGTTCAAGTGAAAGAAAGAGTTACATGTCTGTCACTTTGAATCAAAAGCTAGGAATGATTAAGTTTAGCGAGGAAGGCTGGTCAAAAGCCGAGACAGGCCAGGCATGGTGGCTCACACTGGTAATCCTAGCACTTTGGGGGGCTGAGGTGGGTGGATCACCTGAGGTTGGGAGTTCACGACCAGCCTGGCCAACATGGTGAAACCTCATCTCTACAAAAAATACAAAAATTAGCAGGGAGTGATGATGCATGCCTGAGGTCCCAGCTACTTGGGAGGCTGAGGCAGGACAATCGCTTGAACCCCAGAGGTGCTCACACCACTGCCCTCCAGCCTGGGCGATAGAGTGAGACTCCATCTCAAAAAAAAAAAAAAAAAAAAAAAAACCCAAGACAGGCTTATTATACCAAACAGCCAAGTTGTGAATGCAAAGGAAAAGATCTTAAAGGAAATTCAAAGTGCTACTCCAGTGAACACATGAATGATAAGAAAGCAAAGTGGTCTTATTGCTGATATGGAGACAGTTTAGTGGTCTGGCTAGAAGATCAAAGCAGTCACAACATACCCTTGACCCAAAACCTAATCCAGAGCAACATCCTAACGCTCTCGTCAATTCTATGAAGACTGAGAGAGACGAAGCTACAGAAGAAAAGTGTGAAGCTAGCAGAGGTTAGTTCATGTGGTTTAACTAAAGAAGCTGTCTCTGTAACAGAAAAGTGTAAAGTGAAGCAGCAAGTGCTGATGTAGAAGTGGTAGCAAGTTCTGCAGAAGATCTAGATTAGATCATTGATGAACGCAGGGCTACGCTAAATAACAGATTTTTAACATAGATGAAACAGCCTTCTCTTGGAAGAAAATGTCATCTAGGACTTTCATAGCTAGAAAGAAGTCAATGAAAGCTTCAAAGCTTCAATAAACAGGCTGACTCTCTTGTTAGGGGCTAATGCAACTGATGACTTTAAGTTGAAACCAATGCTCATTTAGCATTCCAGAAATATGAGGGTCCTTCATAATTATGCTATATGTACTGTGCCTGTGCTCAAAACACCAAAGCATGGATGACAGCACCTCTGTTTACAGCACAGATTACTGACTATATTTTAAGCCCACTGTTGACATCAATTGCTTAGAAAAAAAAGATCCATTTCAAAATATTACTGTTCATTGATAACGCATCTAGTCACCCAGGACCTCTGATGAAGATATATAAAGAGATTAATGTTTAATATATAATATTAAATAAATATTATTTAAGAAATACATTTTGTAGGGCTATACCTTACATAGTTACTCTTCTGATGGATCTGAGGAAAGTGAATTAAAAACCTTCTGGAAAAGATTCACCATTCTAGATGCCATTAAGAACATTTGTGATTCATGGGAGGAAGTAAAAACAGCGACATTAACAAGAGTTTGGAAGAAGTTGATTCCAATCCTCATGGATGACTTTGAAGGGTTCAAGACTCCAGTAGAGGAAATCACAGCAGATGGGGTAGAAATAACAGGAGAGCTAGAATTAGAAGTGGAGCCTGAAGATGTGACTGGATTGCTGCAATCTCATGAGAAAACTTGAACAGTTGAGGAGTTGCTTCTTATGGAAGTGCAAAGAAAGTGGTTTCTTGAGATGAAAATGACAGCAAAGGATATAGATATTACACAAATTCAGTTGATAAAGCATTGGCAGGTTTTGAGAAGACTGACTCAAATTTTGAAAGAAGTCCTACTGTGGGTAAAATGTTATCAAACAGCATTGCATGCTACAGATAAATCTTTTGTGAAACGAAGAGTTTGTTGGCAAGCTTCATTGGTATATTATTTTAAGAAATTACCATAACCACCTCAGCCTCCAGCAAACACCATCTTGATTGATCAGCAGCCATCAACATTGAGGCAACACCTTCCACTAGCAAAAACATTATGACTTGCTGAAGATTCAGATGATCATTAGCATTTTTAGCAATATAGTATTTTTAAGGTATGTACATTTTTTAGACTTAATGTCATTACACAATTACTAGACTACAGCATAGTGTATACATAACTTTTATATGTACTGGGCAACCAAAAAATTTGTGTGACTTGCTTAATTGCAATATTTATTATATTGCAGTGGTCTGGAATGGAACCTGCAGTATCTCTGAGGTATAACTATACTTCATGTTTAGAGTTTTATTTTATTTTTTAATTGACATATAATAATTATACATATCTATGGGGTACATAGTGATGTTTCAATATATAAACTATATAGTGATCGATCAGCTTAATTATATGTATCACACATCATCTCAAACATTTATTTTTGTTAGGAACATTCAATATTCTTCTAGCTATTTGAAACTATATAACATACTATTGTTACCTATCATCATTCTAAAGTGATATGGAACACTACCACTCTCAATCTGTTTTCTTACTAGGACGGATAATGCATCTGTAAACCTGAAACATACCCATTCTCCTTGAAGGCAAATGGTAAGGTCTGTAGTTTTCAATGTGTTTGGTTCAATAGTTAGATTGCTGGAGGGGAGAAGAGGAAAACTGACATACTCTTCTAATGACAAAAAACCCACATAATCTTCCTCCCTTTATTTAGCTCATTTATTAATTCTTTTGCATTTCTCAAACAACATTTGAATTAATTTAATTAAAAAATAGCTACCATCCAGCTTGTGGTAGGTAACATTGAATAAATAGGAGCAATGGTGTTAAAACAGGAATACCAACTATGCAATTTTTTTCTTTCCGAATTAGCCATCTTAGAAAAGATTGAGAATAAATTTCTGGGGTAGGGCCTTCAATCTACAGTAAGATTTCACTTTAAAAATTATGCCAAGTCTTTTTTTTTTTTAAACTACAGTAGGCACTTATGTTGCTCTTTCCTGTTACTGTTTTTCCCAACCATCAACATGAATTTCAGGCTGCCTTTCAGTAGCTGTTCATTTTTTCTTTTTCTTTTTGGACACAGAGTCTTGCTCTGTCACCCCAGGCTGGAGTGCAGAGGCGCAATCTCAGCTCACTGCAACCTCCGTCCCCGGGTTCAAGTGATTCTCGTGTCTTAGCCTCCTGAGTAGCTGGAATTACAGGCGCCCTCCCCCACACCTGGCTAATTTTTGTATTTTTAGTAGAGACAGGGTTTTGCCATGTTGACCAGGCTGGTCTTGAACTCCTGACCTCAAGTGATCTGCTCGCCTTGGCCTCCCAAAGTTCTGGGATTACAGGCGTGAGCCACCATGCCTGGCCTACTTGTGTTTTCCTTTATCTGCCATCTTGATATGACCATTTAACCTTTTATTTCTATTTGTTAGTAATTGCTGATTTTCTAATGTACTTTTTCCTTCACTGTTTTGTGTAATTTTTTTTTTTTTTTTTTTTTTTTTTTTGACAGAGTCTCGCTTTGTCACCCAGGCTGGAGTGCAGTGGTGCGATCTCGGCTCACTGCAAGCTCCACCACCTCCCGGGTTCATGCCATTCTCCTGCCTCAGCCTCAGGAGTAGCTGGGACTACAGGTGCCCGCCACCACGCCTGGCTAATTTTTTTGTATTTTCCGTAGAGACGGGGTTTCACTGTGTTAGCCAGGATGGTCTCGATCTCCTGACCTCGTGATCTGCCTGCCTCCGCCTCCCAAAGTGCTGGGATTACAGGTGTGAGCCACCGCGCCCAGCTGTTTTGTGTATTTTTTTAAAGGCACCCTGGCTAACTAGCCACACTTTCATTTTCAGTTTTGGACGTAAAGGTTAGCTCAGTGCCAGCTCTTAAACAGAACTTTATTTGGTTAAATAATTTGTCAGGAGAACTAAATGACCATGGTTTTGTGTCACTAAGAACATCTACTCATTATTCTCATCTCGTATTCAAATGCTCTGTTGTAAACAAAGAAAATGCTTTTAATTTCTTTTTATTTATTCAATATAAATAGATGCCTTATGAAGAAATTAACTGTTCCTCCTCACCTTTATTAAAAGTTTTGTCACTTAGTTTATACAGTTTAGTCTTACGGTTGAATAGTACTTATACATTTTAATCGTGTTGGAGTAAACTAGCTAGGTATTCATTAACTTTGTCTGCAATGATTGGTTATCCCTCATTTTGTGTTGCTGGTGATTTATTTTTTGAATTATTCATATGGAAATACTTTCTTTCCCAAGTGGATCATTGCCCTGAAGTACTTTTCAATGTAAGAAATATAAGATAATATTGAACTTTTCATTTTGTCATGAAGTCTCAAATATAGGCAAAGACTCTAATTTGACTCTATTCTTTGATTTGTGTCTTTTAACATCTGAAAATACTAGCTATTAGGAAAGAAAATGATGCCTCTCCAAATGGTAATGTAACACCATGGGATGACTCCCCCGTTTTCATAGATGACATGTTAGTGCTTATCTATACTTTAACCATCATAGGTGACTGGTTGAGCAGTGTCATCAGAGAATAATGTGCAAATACATAGGACTTCATTTAACAATATGCAGTGGGATAGAGCAGGAAGCAAAACCTTACCCTGTCTGCATCATAGGCTCTTCTGCAAAATGGGAAATTGTCACTTCATCTGTGAAGCCTCTTTTTGGTATAAAGTATCCAATAAATCTGATTGTTTTTATTTTAAGGATCATTTTAGTAAAAGCAAAAAGGATTTTAAGCTTATTTTTCTTTATTTTTAACCTCAATTTTATTTTAGATCAGGGGGTACATATGCAGATTTGTTACAATGGTATATTGTGTGAAGTCTGGGCTTCCATTGATCTTGTCACACAGATAGTGAACATAGTACCCAACAGGAAATTTTTCAGTCCTTGCTTTCTCACTTCTCTAATTTGGAGTTCCCAGTGTCTGTTGTTCCCATCCTTATGTCTATGTGTACCCAAGATTTAGCTCTGCTTATAAGTGAAAATATGCAATATTTGATTTTCTGTTCCTGTGCTAATTTGCTTAGGATAATGGCCTCCAGCTGCATCCACGTTGCTGCAAAGGACATGATGTCATTCTTTTTTATGGCTGTGAAGTATTCCATGGTGTATATGTACCACATATTCTTTATCCAATCCAGCATCAGTGAGCACCCAGGTTGATTTCATGTCTTTGCTGTGGTGAATTCTGTTGCATAGTTGTTGGTAGAACAATTTATTTTCTTTTGGGTACATATGTAGTAATGACATATGTACTGGGTGAATTGTACATAGTGCTGGGGTGAATTGTAGTTCTATTTTTAAATACTTGAGAGACCTCCAAACTGCTTTCCACAGTGGCTAAACTAATTTACATTCCTACCAACAGTGAACAAGCATTCAAAAAAGACTTTAAAAAATAAAGATATTTTAAGTGATTCATGGCTCAATATTTAGAATTTATTGTGGTAGACAATAACTGGTGAATATTAGGGATATGTTGGATTATAGCTATAGCTACCTTTATTTACATTTTCAAATGTATGCACATTGAAGAAAGAAACATAAATGTGCAGGTTGCCCTATGCCCTCAGAATATTAAACGAAGGCAAGAAAACATGATAAAACAAAACGAAATGGAAATTAGAAGTTTTTACCTATTGACTAAAACCCTGCCCTGAAAAATTCAATGCATACATTTAATATCTCTACTACCATGAGACTGAGATGAAAGGATGTTGCCATGGTATTATACTGACTGTATTAGGCTGTTCTTGCATTGCTATAAAGAAATACCCAAGGCAGGGTAATTTATAAAGAAAAGAGATGTAATTGACTCATCATTCTGCAGGCTGTACAAGCTTGGTGCCAGCATCTGCTTAGCTTCTGGGAAGGTCTCAGGGAGCTTTGACTATGGCGGAAAGCAAGATGGGAGCAGGCATGTCACATGGCCAGAACAGGAGCAAGAGAGAGAATGTGGGGGGAGTTGTCACACACTTTTAGTCAACCAGATCTCCCAAGAGCTATGGCAAGGACAGTACCAAAGGGATAGTGCTAACCCAGCACCAAAGGGATGGTGGTAAACCATTAATGAGAAAGCCACTCCCATGATCCAAATATCTCCCACTAGGCCCACCTCCAACACTAGGCATTACATTTCAACATGAGATTTGGCAGGGACATGTATTCAAACTATATCACTGACTCCTCAGAAAATCCAACATTAAAAATGTTAAATGCATAACAGAAGTAAGTTTATTAGTTCCATGTTACACAGGGAGTACTTGTAGGTTTTCTTTGAAAGGAGCCATTTATGATTCCTTCATTAGTGCATTTATAATATGATTCCATGTGCAAAATTTCCATTTCCACAGTTTCTTGGTAACAAATCTCTTGTGTGAAGCAAGGTCTACTTGTAATCTTATGCTTTACTAAGCAAGGCTGAGTAGCCTCAAGGTCATTCAGACAAGTTTTTGGCTTCTGTGAGAAGACAGACTCAAGCTATTTAAGGAATATCTGGCTGCTGGAGAGCCTGAAGCCAAATTTGCAGCTCATCACTAGCAAGTGTATGTTTTTTAGATGTTAACCCGACTTCTGGCTCCATCTAACTTTTCCATACTTATTTTTCCTTTACTTTGTTTAAAAATACTTCCCAAATCAAAACATTTTGAATTTCTGTATATTAAAAATGATCTCAGTAACCTGCCTTAAATTGCTTTTGATGCATATCTGGATATGAATTTAAAAATAAGAGTGACTAATTTGTGTGATTATTAGGAAGCTGAAAAGAGCAGAATTAAGAAATAGCCTATTGCCTAAATTATTTTTATGCTAGAATAGAAAATCAATAACCATAAAAAGCATGACTTCTTAACAAGAAATAACTTATTTGCTGAAAAACACAAATAATTAAATATGCCTTAAGTTAAATATATGGCTTTACTTGAAGTAATCCTAATACTGTAGTACTTATTTATAAATTAAATTCCAAACAGTATATGGATCTGCAAAAGATTATGACATTTTGAAAACTCTGTTTCAATATTTAAAGTGGCACATTGAAGTGTGATTCTCATGAAAATACCTATGACATCTACATTAATACACATTGGAAAGATAGTAATCAGTGAAACTTCTGTGATTTCCACATGAATCAACAGTGGAACATTGCTTAATGTACCACTCAATTACCTCATGTTTAATTTATGTGGAAATGTTTGGAAATGCTTAAAATGTCTGTGGTAAATCATTTTACAGTCTTAATTAAACACTTTTCTATGATAAATTGCTCTATAAACAAACTAAAATAATATTCTTACATAACTATCAATTTATTGTGAAAGACTCCAACCCCAAATCATTACAGTTTCTTCTTTGTATGAGCCAAAGCTTGTATTCTTCAGGGATTCATTTTCCTGTCATGTGGCAAATAATTTTAATACTCAGAGAATGCTTATTTCCATCCCATAGCTGGTTGTTTTTTTTTAAACACACAATATTTATTTCTTAATATATAAATATCATAGTGAGTTATAGAGTCTCCAAAAACGATTAATTCTTAAACTTTGACACTCTTTCCCCCAAAAATAAGGTACTGAATGTAATATACTAAAGAGTAATGTTCTCCTCCCAAACTCCATTACTTTTATTATAAATAATATTTAAGAAAGGAGTTCAATTTCATGGTAGAAACTAGTTGAAATGTAATTTTTATGTTTGGCACATGAAATATTTTATGTTAAGCTGAGAAATAAATATTTTGAATCAGAAAAATACTATCTAAAAATCAATAACTTCACAAGTACAATCTCCGTAACTTTAAAATCCAGGAAATGAGAGTCCTTTTAGGGTTTAAATCACTACTTGATTAAATGTTTCAATCAAATAAACCCCATTTTGTAATGTTTTATATGCACACTTACTTAAAATATAGTATTTTTCAAGAGCTATGATTGCTTTATGTAATGTAATTTAGTTAAAATAGATGCAAATTTATATGATTCCAGTTACATATGAGCTTCAAATTAGATGTCTGCTGCTTTTTGTATCATTTTCCAGAAAAATGAGTCAACAACTAATTAGGAAACTGTACCAGTCAACTCTTGGTTACAAATTAACAGAAATCCTTAACAACAAAGCAACACAGTCTGAGTATAATACACCAAAAGGAATATAGGTAGTGCACTACTGGGATTGTTTTTCAGCTGAGGCCTCAATGGAACGTTATGAGTCTCCTCCTCTACTTCACTTCCTTTGCCTTCAGTTTGAATCTCAGTGGGTCATGGTGAGGGATCTGAACCCCTCGTGGCCCTCCTGAATCAGGTGGTAGTATAATTTCGTTGACATTTTCTCCCATTTCCCAAGTATAGCAGTAACTCTACTTTCCCCCAGGGGGAACAAGAAAACACAATAACACATTAACAACAGTAACGATGTTTTATTTCCCTGTTTACTTAGGGCATTAAAAATCCAAACTCATCAGGTGCAGCCTTAGTTTCCAAATCAATGGATTATTACTGTGTCTCTTGGTAGAGAATTCCCCTTTTCTTGGTGCCGTGCTATCAGAGTCCGAAAGCAAAAGGACAGAAAGCAAACAATTAGAACGTGTCAGTAAATGTAATCACAAAGCCTTGCATCCCAGTTTCCAATCCTAGGATTCCAGACCCATGTGTTTTAGCTAAGGGGGTAAAAGAACCCCATGTGATAGTCACTTGTTCAGAACATAAACCATATTCTGCAGGACAGTACCTCAAATTTGCAAGCTGTTGACTCTGGATGAAGCTCATCTGAATTTTCATGGAGTATGCAATAATACCAACAAATCCCTTGAACATTAGCTCATTGCCTTTTTTCTCTGTAAAGTTATTTCCTTTAAACTGAAGCAATTTCGTGTAGGATACCATGTCCTTGCATACGGTAGACAATTAATCTATAGATAGAGCAAGGACAGAGAAAAATGATCAATAAAAGAAAAAAAATCCAGAATAAATATTTATTGCAAGAAGGAAAGATTTCTGCTACTCACTCCTTATTTCCTAAAAGATGGCAGCTGCCCGCTCTAGACAACCTGACACCAAATAGTTCTTTGGTCCTTCTAGGTGTAATGCTTCTAAGGACTTGTGGTGGTCTACTGCTATTATTAAAGGGAGCATTCATAAAGACCATAGCCATATTAACATTGGTAAGAACTCCATGTTGTTGAAACCATGAATAACCTTCATTCCTTCCATGATGAACATGTGGTTCTTGAGTCCACTGGAATTTTCTGAGAAAGAAGGGTGAACTGTGTCTACTGAGTGGGTCACCTTATTCACACTAGAGGCTTTGTGGTGAATATATAACTTCCCAATAAATATATTCTCCTTCTGGTCTCACTATAAAGGGTCATACCCCTTCAGCATACCCTTTCCCGAAACTTCCTCCATAACGCTCTGAGTCCACTATTTTCAAGTGCCTGATTATCTAACCAGTGCCTCAACAGCTGAATTGGTGTAGGTTCCTGTTCTAGTTATTGTTGTTGCATAAAAACTTAACCCACAGCTTTGTGTCTTAAAACAATCACTTTATGGTAATCATGGATTCTGTAGGTAAGGAACTGGAATGGGAGACAATTTATCTTTGCTCCATGATGTCTGTGACCTCAGTTAGGAAGTCTCAAAGCCTGGGGATGACTCAATGACTGTGGGCTGGAATCATCTGAAAGCTTGTTCATTCACATATCTAGTACCTAAACTGGTCCAACTCAAAGACTAGGACCGGTGACTGGGGCACCTACACGCAGCCTCTCTTGGCAACCACACAGCATGACAACTACAGGGTAGTAGGATTTTGTTCCAGGTGACCACAGGAAATAATTTAATTAGCTGTTTCGCTTTTCTATGCTAGGATGAGGCAGATGTAAATTCCATCCCTAAAATGATTAGGATTTAAAATTCCTTCAGCCTCAACAAGGCCAGATAAAAACCCTAGATTCTGCCCATTTCACTGAGGGTCTGTGCTGTAACTAGCTACAGGTAACAATTTCTGTTTAAATCCAGGTCTTTTGTTGCACAACAAAAACAAACTCTGGCTTTACTAACCAGAAAAGAACTACACTGGAAGAATATAGGCTGGCTCAGACAGTCCACAGGAAGGTTAAAGAACCATGCTCAGGAAATGGGCCTTGGAGAATGGGAAGATAAAATATATCTAAACTTGCATCTCAGAAATAGCTTGATAGGACATTGTCACTAGCAGTGCCACCACTAGGTCCTCACCATTGCTGCTGGCATGAACATCTACCACTACTATGACTACCTGACCTAGTCAAATTCTATTGCGTTCTCCAGAACAACCTCTAACTATCCCAGTCTGTCACTTACTACAGATCCAGCATTCCTGCATTGAGTATCCTGTTGGTTTACTAAGAGACATGCCTATATCTTAGTTCATGGGGTGTGAAGAGGGGTTGAATGTTCTTTCCAGTTCCCTAGAGGGAAGTGGGGTTTTGCCTCACCACATTTACACAACAAAACTCCTCCCAAGTAAACAAAAATGAAGCAAATACCCGTAGAACATATTAATCTGACTATTCAATAATTAAAATGATTGAATGGGCGGATTAAGAGTGAGTTAGTTCAAATCATTGCTTTAACTCTTTTATAAAATAAGGGTTCGACCTGTGATCTCTGATTTTTATTATAACTTTCAATTCTTTTTTAAAAATTATTGTCAGCCGGACATGGTGGCTCATGCCTAAAATCCCAGCATTTTGGAAGGCTGAAGTGAGATGATCACTTGAGACCAGGAGTTTGAGACCAACTTGGGCAACAGGGAGACACTGTTTCTACAATAAATAAATAAATAAATAAATAAATAAATAAATAAATAAATAAACAAACAAATAAATAAATAAATAAAAATTTAAAAAGTAGCCAGGCATGGTGGTGCATGCCTGCGGTCCTAGTTACTCAAGAGGCTGACATGGGAGGATCACTTGAGCCTGGGCTGTCAAGGCTGCAGTGAGCCATTATTGTGCCATTGCACTCCATCCTGGGCAACAGAGCAAGACTCTATCTTTAAAAAAAGAAAAAAAATATTGTCAGTATTATTTGCAGAGTCTCATCCACACGGTGGAGCCATATGCCCAGGACTTGGCAGTACCCACTGCACGAATATCATGAAACTCCTAATGAACCAAGTGGGCTAACATTTTGATGTTCCAATGGCTTGTTACATGTGTGTATATGAAACAGGTATACTTAAAGATTATTGAACACAGTTGGTTAAATGTAGTGGTTCTGCATCTAATTTTCCATTGTGTGAGCAGAAATGTGAGAATTTTTTTTGACATCATCTCATTTTGCTTTCTGAACTATAGCACAGCTTGATCATCTAGAGATAGTGTATAAACTAGCAGACAGCAAACTCAGAAAACACCTTTCCCAAGGGTGTAGGTTCTTGGTACAGAAACCCTTCCATGAGAGACTAGGTTCCAAGGTTTTCTATGAGGAAATTTGGGAACTTTCTGTTTAATTCACCTCCTCTGAGTCATTCCTTCAGTAGCCTAGAACTCACCTCTGAGAATGATTCAGCCTTTTTAAGCCGATACAGAATCTTTTCTCCCTCCTTTGGGAAAGATTGCAAATATTCTTGGAGCAAAAGGTGATGACACTCCAGAACTGGCTGGCTTTCCTCTTCACAGTAGATCTGTGATGGTTTCCAAGGAAAATACCTACAGGGAATCTCCCTGGCTTCATCTTTTGGCAGCCAATGCCAAACCAAGCTAGAATCTTCAGAGAAGATTTCCCTTGCCGTGGCTCTGTGATTCATATATTGAAATCCTATTGAAGCATATATCACATGATATGCATGATTTCTAGTGCTTACTAGAGGCCCTGTACTGTTCTAAACTCATCTCACTTAGTCTTCACAACTACCATATGCTCCAGGTACTGTTACTACTCCCAATTTTTCAATAATAAAACATACTCTGTTTGCTTTATTATGTTCTGTAATATGCATTACATATTGCTCTTTTTATTTAAAATGATGCCCAAATTCCTGTGTGGGATATTCAGCACCCCTCATGATCTTGTCCCTGCTTTCTTGTCTGGCTTTAACTCATCATTCTCCATACCATTCTTTCCCTGGCACCAGCAGAGCTCTGCTCCACCCTTACTGAACTACTTGTAGTTATCTTGAAACTTCCATTCTTTCTCTTGACTTAGGGCTTTACACATGCAGCTCTCTTCTTCTGTCTAGAACATCCTATTCTACATAATTTGTCATATTAAATTCTACTCATTCTTTGAGATCTTGCTTCATAGTTATCATTGCAAAAGCTTTTCTGTTCTCCAAACTTGGGCCTGGTCCTATTTCTTACTAGATGCCCTATAGTCCTGTCTTAGTCCTTTCAGGCTGCTATAACAAAATACCATAAACTGGGTGACTAACAAAACAACAGAAATTTATTTCTCACAGCTCTGGAGGCTAGGAAGTCCAAGATAAAAGCACTGGCAGATTCAGTGTCTTGTGAAGGCTCACTTTCTAGTTCAGAGATGGTGTCTTCCAGAGGTGAGGGTACCTCTGGAGTCTCTATTAAAAGGGCACTAATCCCATTCATGGGGGCTCTGTCCTCATGACCTAATCACCTCCCAAAGACTTCACCTCCTAATACCTTGGGTTAGGATTTCAACATGAATTTCAGACCATAGTAAGTACCCGCTGTTTACCACTGCCTTTGTAAAAGTTCATTGTAAACTACTTGACTCTTTGGCTATCTCCCCAACTTCCTCATAAGATTCTTAGAGGTAGAATTTCCTGATAGTATAGCATATCACAGTGTAATGTGAAGCACTAGAAAATATGCATACTATCCATATGGGATATATGCATTCCACATATGGAACATAGTGCATATATCCCATAAATAAAGGAATAATGAGTAAATAGGCCACTTATGGAAAGATTGTTATTTCAAAACTGAAACAAAGAAAAGCAAGATATGCTGGTGGCAATTATAAAACATCATGTATGTTTTCTGCCCAAAGTATTCAAGCGTACTGGGAATACATAAATAAATGAGTCATTTGGGGTATGTCTTATTCAAAATGGAAATTTGTAATCATTATGTATCACATATTTAAATGAATGTACTATAAAATATAATTAATCCTACAAGAAAATTATTGCATCAGATAGAGAAAATCAAATAGGTAAATTGATTAATTATATTCCTAATTATTTCTTACATTTTTTGTTTTCATTTTTGTTTTTCAGTTAGGGCTTCTGCCTTAACTTTGGAATAAAGATGTTCACTGATCCTGGCTTACTGGACTTTAATCCAGTACTACTGAATTGAAGCACACTGTGAACTACAAACATATTTTCATTCATCATGGCAGATGCTCTTTGAAACCTGCATTGTGAGGACAGAAGTTCAATTAATGTGCCCATGTGTTCTTCTGACAGATAGAGGCAAATGACACAATGGGGAGATCTTCAACTAAGTATCAAGAAAAAAACTAGTGTTCTAGTGTTCTAGAGTCCTCTTTGCCACTTAAAATAGCCTTGTGACTGTAAGTGTGTCATCTATCATCTTGGAGGTTCAGAAATGGAAAGCAAAGACATTTTGTAAGTGGCATAGCATAAATGTCCATAGAATCCTGGCTTTGTCACTCCAACTTAGGTGACCACTAAACCATCTGTTTCCATTTTCTCTTTCACTTATTTAATATACGTTTAGTGGTTAGCATAAACTGATGCTGTATTAGATAATTAAAAATGAAATAAGCGGTTGTTGTCTAGAGAAATACAGCATTTAGTGTGAAAGGCAGACATCCAAACCTCACATGATATGGTCAATAAAAGCCTTTCTCAAATTTGTATGTGTATAGGACCCACCTGAGGATCTCCTTAAACTGCAGATTGTGGTTCACTAGGTCTGGAGTGGGACCTGGGATTCCTCATTTCACACAAGTTTCCAGGCTATGGATACTGCTGATCAGTGAATCACAGTTTGAGAAGTGAGTGTAATAAAATGTAAACAGAGATATGCTACCAGAGCACAGAAGAAAAGAAACTAACTCAACTAGGTAGGATCCAAAGAGGAAGTGAGACGGAGTTGAAGGATGAGTAACAAAAGGTGCAAAGGAAGGCATTCAAATGTCTTTGAGTAGAGGCACTATTTTATATTAGAACACAGAGGTATGAATCGCCATGGTGTGGGTGTAGAAAAATAATCCCACACTGGAGAGTCATGTACAGGGAGACCAGTTTCCAGGAAGAGCGACAGTTCACTTGGGAGGTAATGAAGGCCTGAATTACTATAATGTATTCATGTGATTATTCATAGCTGAGTTTTCTAAAAGGTGTAGTGGAGACGGCCTAATGAAGGGGGAAACAGGGAGGATAAAAAGAAAAAGGAAATACATTTCTCCCAATATATTTATGAGGTAAAATGTGACAAGGCCATGGCCAGGTTCGGTGGCTCATGTGTGTAATCCTAGTGCTTTGGGAGGCTGAGGTAGGAGGATCACTTGAGGCCAGGAGTTCAAGATCAGCCTAGGCAACATAGCAAGACCCTGTCTCTACATAAAATTAGCTGAGTGTGGTGTCACATGTCTATAGACCTAACTACTTGGGGGACTGAGGCAGGAGGATTACTGGAGCCCAGGATTTCAAGGTTACATTGAGCTCCTATGAGTTCAAGGTTACTATGATCATGCCACTGCACTCCAGCCTCAGTAACAGAGCAAGACCCTGTCTCAAAAAAAAAAAAAAAAAAAAAAAAAAAGAAAGAAAGAAAGAAAGAGAGAAAGAAAGAAAAGAAAATGAAAACAAAAAAGAAAAAGCAAATGACAGAACCAAATCACTGATTGTATGTGACTGAGGGTAAAAGAGAAGATAGACAGGAAAATTTATTGCTCTGGTGACAGGTAATGTTGTTTTTACTCAAGATAATGGTTATACTAGGAGAAACAGTTTCAGATTTTCTGGTGGAGGTAAAAAGTGAAGACAAAATGAATTTGAGCATTTAAAATTTAACGACTGAGGGACATATTTCCAGGGCCACTCTAGGTTTAAAGATCTACTATTGCTTCCCTATTATTAAGTAAATTTTCTTTGAATGCTGCATAGAGTGGCTACTTTATATTTTATAATAAATTTAAACATTTTTGGAAAAAAATTAACATTTTAGCATCATTTCATGAGTCCTTTGAGTAATTTCATTTTCTCATTTGTAAATTCTCTGTGTATTCCTTAAAGGTGGGTGTTATGACTTTTAATAGTATTAGGAATAATGCCAGCAAGATGGCAGAGGAAGGTGCCTAGACCTTGCTCCCCGACAGAAACACTGACTTAACGACAATACACAGCTCAAAAAGCCTTTATGACAATGGTAGAAATCAGTTAGAAAGTTGAAGTACATGAGGCAAACACAAAGCCAAGAATAGCCCCATTGAAATGGGAAGGAGAAGCAAGCTCCTCCTCTAAGCTGTTACAGTTCATAATCTAATGAAAGGCCCCAATGTACAGCTTCTCGCTTGGGAGAAAGGAGAAGATTGGAATGTATGTCCAAGTTCCAGCTTTTGGGGTGAGAGGAGGGTACTGCCTGAGAGATTGATTTCTATTTCTCCTAACTTGGAGCATTAACAGGGAACCAGGATGCTTTGGATGCCTGAGAACAAAATGCAACTCTGAATTGTGGCAGCACCGGAGAAACTGCAGTACTACAGACGGACATCAGAGAGAGCAAGAGATGACGAGTTCCTGAAAAAGAACTGGCAAACCTCTTTCACTATAAAATTACATGCACAAGTTCAGGGAAGATACATTCCCATAAAAGGTTTGTGAGGCCACTAGACTCTCTATGCAGGCTGATTTATGAAGGTCTTCCCTGTACAAACCCAGTGCACAAAGATTGGGAGAAGTGGCTGTGCTTCAAATGCAAAAATCACAACAAAAAATAGGGCACACAAAAAAATAAGAAAACATGGCCAATTCAAAGGAATAAAGCCAATTTCCAAAAACCAATCCTAAAGAAATGACAAAGATCTGTGAAAGTAGCTAACAAAGAATTTAAAATAATCATCTTAAAGAAGCTCAGTGTGCTTTTAGAGAAGACAGAAAACTAAACAAAATTAGAAAAATGATGCATGAACAAATTGAGAGTATCATTAAATAGATTTTTTTTAAATCCTATTAAAACAGAACCAAACAAATTCTGGAGCTGGCAAATAAAATAACTGAATTGAAAAATTCACTAGAACAGATGAAAGTAGACTTGATTAAGTAGAAGAAGGAATCAATCACTTCAAGGACTTTTAAAATTCAAAGGTTACGTGAAGTTATCAAGAGAATAACAACAACAAAAGAACAAAGAAAAGTGTTGAAAGTCTAAGGAACTTATAAGACACCATCAAGCAGAGCAATATATACATTATAAAAGTCGAAGAAGAAGAAGAGGAAGAGGAAGAAGAAGAAGAAGAAAGAATGGGGCAGAGAGCTTGTCTGAAGAAATAACGGCTAAATGTTTCCCAAATCTGAGACAGAAAATGGTTGTCCAAATTCAAAAAGCTCAAGGAACTATAATGTTAATGAATGTAAAAAGGCCCACACTAAGACACATTATAAAGTAAAAAGACAAAGACAAAAAGAGAGTCTTAAAAGCAGCAAGAGAAAAGTAACTCATCACATACAAGGGAGCTTCCATAAGATTATAAGTGGATCTCTCAGCAGGAACACCTACATCACAAAAGAGGAAAGATCTCAAATCACCAACCTAAATTTACACCTTATGTAACTAGAAAAAGAAGATCAAACTAAACCTACAGTCATCTGAAGGAAAGAAATAATAAAGGGTAGAGCAGAGATTAATAAAATACAGAAGAGAAAAAAGTCAGCAAAACTGAGCTCATTCTTTGAAAAGATCAACAAAATTGACAAACTAATCTTCTCAAACTCTTCAAAAAAAATGAAAGGGAGGGGCACTGCCTCCTGATGCAAAATCCCTCAACAAAATACTAGCAAACCAAATCCATAATACATTAGAAGGATTATACATCATGACTAAGTGGAATATATTCCTGGAATGTGAGGATGGTTCAACATATGAAAATCAATCAGTGTTATACATTACATTAACAGAATGATGGACAAAAATCATGTGATCATCTCAATTGATGCAGAAAAGGCATTTTGCAAAACTCCAAAAACTTTCATCATAAAAACACTCAACACAAAAGGAAAAAAAAGGGAATGACATCCACATAATAAAGGCCATATGTGAAAAGTCTACAGCCAACATCATGCCAATGGTGAAAAACTGAAAACTTTTCTTCCAAGATCAGAAGCAAGGCAAGAATACCTACTCTTGTCACTTCCCTTCAACATAGCACTAGAATACCTAGCCAGAGCAATCAGACAAGAAAAAGAAATAAACAGAATCCAAACACAAAATGACTAAACAAAATTATCTATGTTTACAGATGACATGATATCATATGTAGAACACCCTAATGATTCTATAAGAAAACCTGTTGGAACTAATAAACATATTCAGCAAATTGAAGAATACAAAATCAACATGCAACAATCAGTTGCATTTCTATACATTAACAATAAATGACCTGAATACAATTTAAGAAAAAATATGATTTTTAACAGTATCAAAAACAATACTTAGGAATAAGCTTAAGCCAAGAGGCAAAATCTTGTACACTGAAAACTTTAAAACGTTGCTGAAAGAAATCAACAAAGACACAAACAAATGGAAATACATCATGTTTGTGGATTGTAAAACTTAATATTGTTAAAATATCCACCCTACCCAGAGCGATCAATGAATTCAATACAATCACTGTCAAGTCCTAATGGCGTATTTTTTGTAGAAATAGAATCCTAAAATTCATATGGAATCTCAAAAGACAATGATGAAATGATCTTCTACAAAGGCACCAAGGATACACAAGAGAGAAAAGATAGTCTTTTCAGCAAATGATGTTGGGAAAACCATGTATCTATATCCAAAATAATGAAACTGGACCCTTACCTTATGCCTTATACAAAACTTAAAATGGATTAAAGACCTAAATGTAAGATCTGAAACTATAAAACTCCTAAAAGAAAACACAGGAAAAAATCTTCATGACATTGGATTTGGCAGTGATTTCTTAGATTTGACACCGAAAGCACAACAATAGCAAAAATAGAGAAATAAGACTAATGTAACTTGAAAACTTCTGCACAGCAAATAAAACAATCAATAGAGTGAAAAGGTAAATTATGAAATAGGAGAAAATATTTGCCAACTATATATCTTATAAGGGGTAAATATCCAGAATGCATAAAAAACTACTACAACTCAACAAGAAAAAGAAAAGCAGCCCAATTAAAAAATGGGCAAAAGACTTGAATAGATATTTCTCCAAAGGAGATGTACAAATAGCCAATAAGTATATGAAAAGATGCTAAACATCACTAATCATTAGGGAAATGCAAATCAAATCCACAGTAAGATATCACCTCACACCAGTTAAGATGGCCACTGTCAAAATAACCAGAAAATAATAAGTGTTGGTGAGGCCATGGAGAAATTGGAACACTTATGCATTGTTGGTGAGAATGTAAAATAGTATAACCATTATGGAAAACAGTATAGAGATTTCTCAAAAAGTTAAAAATAGAATTATCACATGACCTAGCAATCCCTCTTCTAGGTACATACACAGAAGTATTGAAAACAGGAACTCAGAAACATATTTGTGTACAGACATTCATTGCAGCATTATTCACAATAGCCAAGAAGTGGAAGCAACATTAATGTCTACCAACAGATGAATGGATTTTAAAAAACATATTCAGTGTATTAATCCATTTTCATGCTGCTGATAAAGACATAACAAAAACTGGGCAGAAAATGTGGTTTAATGGACTTACAGTTCCACATGGCTGGGGAGGCCTCACAATCATGATGGAAAGCAAGGAGGAGCAAGTCATGTCTTACATGAATGGTGGCAAGCAAAGAGAGAGCTTGTGCAGGAAAACTCTCCTTTTTAGAACCATCAGATCACGTGAAACTTACTGTCACAAGAACAGCACGGAAAAGACCTGCCCCATGATTCAATTATCTCCCACTGGGTCCCTCCTACAACATGTGGGAACTATAGAAGCTACAAGATGAGATTTGTGTGGGGACACAGATCCAAACCATATCATTAAGCCTGAAGAAAGAAGGAATAACCCTGTTGAGATATACAACATGGAGGACATTATGTTGACTGAAATAAGCCAGTCACAAAAAGACAAATGCCACATGATCCCACTTATATGAAGTACGTAAAACAGTCAAACTTTTAGAAACAGACAATAGGATGGTGATTGCCAGAGACTAGAGGGAGGGAGAAATAGAGAGTTATTGTTTAATGGGCATAAAGTTGCAGTTTTGCAAGATGAAAAGAGTTCTGGAGATGGATAATGGTGATATTTGTACAACATTCTGAATGTACTTAGTACCACTGAACTGCACACTTAAAAATGGTTAAAATCATAAATTTTCTACTATGTTTTGACTACATTAAATGATTTTGATTACAGTATCTTCTAATCTTGTCTGTGGTGGTCATCTAATACAATTGATTTTCTATCTCTTCCTCTTAATTATTGCCAGCATCATTTCAGCTACTTTTATAGAAAAGTGATTATTGAGCATATCTTCTCTTTTCATAGTACCCTTTCATTTCTCATTGAGTTCTATTTGATTATATTCCAGACTCTTTAAATAAATTATTCTGAAATGATTTGTCATAAATAAATTATTTTTGGTAGTGAATAATATTGGAAGTTTAAAAGAAGTACTGAGTGGTAAAATGAATTTAGTAAACTTTTGTCTCTATTTGTAGAGCTGATTTCTTTTATATAATGGGAGTCTCAAAATCATGAATCCCCAGGGCCAGAGAGGTAATATAGTGGAGTGAAGCAGGCTGGGTATAAGAATTCTGGCACTAGCATTTAGTACTACAGTCGAAACTTAGTCTTGATGCTAGGGAGACATTGGGGTTGAGTAGGAAGTGTGGCAAACTGGAAAGCATAGGACCCAGGTAAAGGGGTAGCTATTCATAGTTCCAGGGAATTGATGCTATGTGGGAATATGCACATCCTCTCAAGATCTTCTGATTTTTACAGAGAGGTAGAGATTTGCATTTTCATTTGAAATCTACTGATCTTACTATATTGGTGCAAATATTTAAAAAATACTATTCACAGTTCTTATAGGTTGAATGTGTCCCCTAAAAAGGTATAGTGAAGACTTAACCCCAATACCTGTGAATGTGACCTTATTTTGAAATAAGGTCTTTGCAGATGTAATCAAGATACATTGAGGTCATTAGGGTGGGCCTTAATACCATATGACTGGTGCCATTATAAGAAGAAGAAAAGAGAAAAGTCCATAGGGAGAATGTCATGTGAAGACTGAAGCAGAGATTGAACAGAAGCATTTACAAGCCAAGGACCACCAAGGACTCTCGACATCATCAGAAGTCAGAGGTGAGGTATGAAATGGATTCTCCCTCAAATTCCTCAAAGGAACAAACCTTGTCAACAACTTGACTCAAATGTCTAGCCCCCAGAACTGTGAGAGAAAACATTTCTATTTTTCTAAGTACCCAACTTGTGGTACTTTGTTATGGCAGTCCTGTGAAACTAATGCCATAGTAAGTAAACGTACCTCTGAGTTTTATATGTCGTTTGCCACCGTATCATATTAATAATCTTATTATGGATTTTTTAAAACCCAAGAATTTTAAAAAGTACACGTTTGTGGCTATGCCTGTTTGGAATATAGCAAGGTACTTTGTGTCATTATCAACATCTCCACCATATTCTGATCTCTTACTTCAAGAGATGACCAGAAAGATAAGTATTTGAGTTTATTACCTCAATAAATATTAAAGACTTACCAGGTGCCAGTTATTGGACTAGGCACAAGAGGTACAACTGAAAAAGAAAATCCCAAATCCCTTTTTCCTCAAGAAAGTTACCATTATAAAATCAGTTCTAATATAGTAACTGCGATGATGATGGAGTAGCATGGATTGCTATGGGAAGACAAAGGAGGAGCTCCTAACACCAAGAGGCTTGGAAAGCGATCACAGGGTGAAATGATAGCTTATTTGTCCCACAACTAGTATATACTGGCACTAAATTCAAACCCAAACCTCGTTCTACCTTACCTCTCCTTTGTTTTTTTTCATCTGAAAAATGAGGATAATATTACTTGTTAAAGATTTGTGGTGATTACAAAAAAATAGGAAGCACATTGTCTCAACGTCTGATCGTGGTAGACCTTACTTGTGCCCACTCAAATCTGGGCCTTTCTCCCTGTCCTGGATACACGGAAGACATTTCCCAGATGCAAATAGAAGATCACATTTCCCGGAATCCCGTTTACAGCTATGGGGAGCCTTGTGACCAGTCCTGGCCAAGGTGTGAAAGCATAGAAGGGCCAGCATGTGATTTTTCACACTCTCGACTCTTGCAGGAACCAAGGAGATCACGTGTTCTAGATGGTGGAGCTGCAGATAATGTCATCTAGGATCCCCCAGCAACCACATGGAATAGAACCTCTGCCAAAGGGGTCCTTTCCACATGAGACAAACAAATCCTTGTTTTGTTAAGCCACCAGGATTTGAGAGTAAATTTTTCACAGCGATTTATCGTAAACTATCCTAATTAACATACTGGTCCATAAAACATGCTCTGCAAATGCCAGTTTTCTTCTTTCTTTTGATAATAATTTGGAAACAACCATTAAGTTTTTAAAAAGTATTAAAAGTTAGGCTGTGTATTACCCAGCTGCATACAATATTCTTATTCTAGGTTCTGAGACAAACCAAAAGCTATTATAATAGTTGAGAAAGCAACTGTGTCCTAAGATGAGCTGAAATAAAAAATCCATTCATTGCCATAAAAAAGTCACATCTCATTAAAGATCATTTCTCTCATTCCTCCAGACCAAATTATTTAAGTTTTAAAATAGCAGAAAAACATTGAAAAAACATATCAATGCTAAAAATTTCATCTTGAGGTTTCAGTCACTATTCTTAACTATTCTTCAAAGGGTTTTGACTGTCTTTACTACAAATAGAAGACTTCCAGGAAGGGGTTATTCAACAAAAAGAAGTCTTTTATTTTCTCTACAAAATGGGACATAGGAAAAGAGATGAGAGTAAATATAATACCAACTTTTCTGCTCAAACAAATCTAAACACTTTTGCCTAACATTCATGTCTTGATGATATGTTCTGATTTGCTAACCAACCTCATTTCCCACTTTTTCCCAATATAGACTTCATTTTAACCAAGTCTTCTCAAAGTCCACAAACAAGCCATATTCATTCTTTCTTTATGTCTTTACCCATTTGCCTGAAATGCCCTTCTCTCTTACTTGGAAAATGAGCTCTGCGTCTGCTTCCTGTAGTTGTACTTTGTTCTCTTTCTTTATGTCTTTATCCATTTGCCTGAAATGCCCTTCTCACTTACTTGGAGAATGAGCTCTGTGTCTGCTTCCTGTAGTTGTACTTTGTCCTCCAGGATTCAATATATGTTTTTTTATGCCTAGTAATTTTGTGTCTTTTCTGGACTATAACTCTCCAAGAACAGGAATGATTTTTTTTTTTTTTTTAAACACACTTTACCTCCTTATCCTCAAAGCTCTGGCACAGTACTGAACACACCACCAACAGTAAGTAAATTCCTCTTGGTTGGCTGGTCTGTGAGTGTGTGTGGAGAAGGATGGGTAATGAAGTGTGAACAGGGAGAGTGGAAAATTGAAGTGGTTTTAGCAGAAGGTCTAGCAGCTGAAGAATCAGTCTCTGAAGGCAGGGGGAACTTGAAAATCGTCTTCCACAGTTTTGTTTTTTAGTTGAGTATTACCAACTAATGACCATTTAACAATAGACTTACCACAACTGTTCCATAGAGAATGAAAGTATGCAGTGAGGCACTTCAGAAACTTTCCTGCTTGGAAATAGCTGTGTGTGGCTGTAGAAAGAGGCCCTGGGAATGTTACTACCGTTCATATTTTAAATATCAACTACTATGTTCTCTACTATTGTCTCCACTTTTGAGAAAAACATGCATGATCACTGGGTACAATGTATGTATTATATCATTTCGCCCAAACTGTCACCCATAACAAATCATTTTATTTTAGAGGTCACTGTATTAAATTGCTGTTGTTTCCCATCTTTTTAAACTTTTTATTCTGTTTGCTTTCTCCCAACATAATATTTACTATGACATGGATTGCTTTTCTTGTTTTTGCCAACCAGTGTGCTTTAATGACAACAAATAAACATGGAGATTACAGACAACTTCCAAATATTCTACACATTTATGCAGATTATTTTCAGGGTTTCTCATACCAATTGAAATTAATCATAAAAGTTAGTTAAAACAAAGAGGTTTTATGTAACGATGATGTTTCAGTTTGTTAATAATGTGATGCATACTCATGTGAAGTGCATTGGTACCAGTAAAAAGATTTAAGATGTGTAGGTAGATTTTTCTCAGCTTCCTGATTGTACAACAATATATTGTAACCTGTCAAAATTGCTATTTTCAAATATATTATGTTAAAATAGGTGCTAAATTAGATTTGATGTTCTGAAAATGAAAGGTCATATGCTCGAGTCAGGGCCATGAACTGAAGTGCTTGAGTGGAAGTAGAGGAGGCAAGGATTGGGAGGGAGATGTTCACTTGAGCATAGTTACTCATTGGATAAGCATTTCTTGAATGCCAGGTGCTGTTCTAGGCACCGAGGAGGAGCTCTGAGGATCCCAGATAGACCTGCTCTCCACAACCATGGAGCATACATTCAATTTGGGGAGATAGGCAATATGCAGATGAATAAATGTTCATGATGGCTTCAGGCAGCAGTGAATTCTACGAAGAAAATAAAACAGGGTGATGTACCAGAGTGGTGAGCGAAGGGTTGTTGAGGAAAAGCTCTATGGGAAGTAACATGTATCAAAGGCCTAAGTGACACAAAGGAGATAGCTTTTCCTCAATGTGGGGAAATAATGTCCCTGCAAAGGCCTATAGGCTCGAGTGAGCTTAGTATGTTTGTGTTTGAGGAACAGGAGGAAGGCAAGCATGATGAAGGAAAAATGAGGGGACAGATGTGACAGGATAGAATGGCATGGGGCCAGGCTGTAGGCCATGGCAAGGAGCTTGGGTTTTCATTCTGTTGAAGATTGGAGCCCTGACTTCCTGTTTTATTGATTCTGGTAGGACCTGCGTACAGTCTGCCTGCGTGTCCACCTGTTCCTAGCTGGTGGCTTCAGGTGCATGTTTTCTCCCTTTTCTTGTCCTGGCTACTGTTTTGAGGAAACCACCATCTTTCAAACAGGAAGGCTTCATGTCTTTGAGGGATTATTTGGAGAAAACACATATTCTGTGACTCATTAGCCATTTCTCAAAGTACGCCTGGTCCTCATGGTGGCTATTTTTGTAATAAACAGAATACTAGTTATGAAACAAACCTAAATGTGAGGATGGGTAAAATGGAGTGCCCTTTAGAAGCTCCATGTCATCTCTTGTGGTGTTGGTCCCAGGGCCAACATATTCATACGGCTCAGCAGACATGGCACTTTGAGCCTATGACTTTTAATTAAATAATATATTCACCTTTATACCAATGCATTCATAAAATATAATTTAAATATTTTTATGGAGGAAGGGACTTAAGAAGGCAAAAGGATCCCCAGGAGGTCATGATACCACCCATGTTACTGCTTATATAATAAGAGACATTAACGTACTGTGTACTCTTCAACAGAATTATAATTCTGAAAGAAATACATTTTTATTTTGCTTGTTTTAGCTTATTAAATTAATGGACTCTAAACTATTTGAATAATAGACTACTGTACCATTGTATTACATGTGGTATGACATATACACAGTGTTACAGCAAACTAAATATGGCCTGAGAAGGACTCCGTATTTCTATGTTTGAGTCCTTTTGGATGAACTGCAACCTAAGTTAATAGGTAGACAAGATTGAAAACCTAACTTAGAAGTATGTGCCTGCAACAATAGATGAGCCTTGGCCAATCCCAGCAGCCATACGTCAATCACTCAAACCCTGCTGAGTGTTCAAACTGTGTTCAAATAAGGCAAAATGACAACCTGTAATAATTCAGCTGTTTCTGTACCTCACTTTCAATTCCTGTACGTCACTTTACTTTTTTTGTCTAGAAATCTGTTCTGACCACAAGGCACCCCTGGAGTCCCTCTGAATCTGTTATGCTTCTGGGGGCTTCCCAATTCTCAAATTGTGCATTGCTCAATTAAACTCTTTTACATTTAATTCGGCTGAAGTTTTTCTTTTAACAATAGTTATAGATATATAAGCAGAATATTTTAAAGACTAGATGAAAAGGGAAAAATAATATGTTTATATAATTTTCAAGTTATTAATGATATATAAAATCTTTGCTCTTAGTAAAATTTTTTTAGTGAAAGTTATATAATTGCATATGCTGAAATTGTGTGAAAGTCTTACTTTAATATTTTGTAACCTAAGAGTTTAGTTCAGCTTCTTAAACTTGGCTGAAAATTATACTTCACAAAAATCTGTATTTCTAATGGAAAGAGTACATGAAAGGTGGCACTAATTTTTAAATCTGATCTAACAATTATGCAAATATTTATTGAAATTCATAAACTTGGTGTCTTCTCACTTGTTTTTGACACCTAATCAGAAGTTGTTGAATTGTTACATTTTTAGCAATGAGTTCATGACCCACTGAAATTCTTTATTTAGAAAATTTGTAAACAGGTATAAAATGTTACCAAATTTTTTGTTGCTGGTTTGGGTTTTGTTTTTAGTGAGAAGGTCTTGCTAAGTTTCCCAGGCTGAGCTCAAACTCCTGGGCCTAAGCGGTCCTCCCACCTCAACCTCCTGAGGTATTGAAACTACAGGTACCCGTTAGTGTGCTTGGCTTAAGAATTTTTCTTTTGTTTGTGTCTTTTTAATTAAGAAGCAATTATTAGAGTACTTACAGATGACATATTTAAGCTGCTGCTAAAATGAAGCAAAACCACATAACAATAGAAATATTTCTAAAGACTCATTTTCAAAATGCTTTTTCCTTTTGTGAGTTTCTTTCAAAAAGACAGTTATGAATCACTCATTGATAAGACACCAGTTTTATCTTGATGGAATCAATTTTAAACTGTCTTTAAAAAGTATCTACCAGGTAGCATTCTACGGAGACCTACCTGTAATCGCAGCAAAGTTCAGCAAATTTGGATCTCTTAACTAATTTGCAATGTAAACTCAATTTTTTATTTCAACAACTACTTCGAGCACTTTGAGAAGATAACCAGTAGAACACAATTTCGTGGTCATTGTCTTCCTCATTACAAAGTACTCAAACGTTACAATATTAATAATAAATTTTAAAAGTGACTTAATGGGACAGGGAAATCACAATCCATAGCAAAACAGCGAAAGGGAACCCAAGAGTGTTAGAGTAATTCTCAAAGAGCATTGACTCTCATAATATGCCCTGGGCATAACTTATACACTTGGTATGAACTAAACTTTGCTAATATACAGAGGGTGTGAAGGTGCCAGTGTAAATATCGATATTAATGATAAGTAAAACTTAATTTCTTTTCTATTTTTTAGACAAGAAATACTTATAAATTGGAGGCTTGATAGTTTCATCTCGCACTATAACAAATTATTTTATTTTAGAGGTCACTCTATTAAATTGCTGTTGTTTCCCCTCTTTTTAAACTTTTTATTCTGTTTGCCTTCTCCCAACACAATATTTACTATGACATGGATTGCTTTTCTTATTTTTGCCAACCAATGTGCTTTAATGATAACAACAAATAAACATGGAGATTACAGACAACTTCCAAATATTCTACACATTTATGCAGATTATTTTCAGCATTTCTCATATCAATTGAAATTAATCATAAAAGTTAGTTAAAATTTTTTTCTATGAAAGAACAAAACCACGTCGTTTGAGCAACATGGATGAAGCTGGAGGCCATTGTTCTAAGTGAATTAACTCAGGGAAGGAAAACAAACATGGTATGTTCTCATTTATAAGTGGTAGCTAAACATTAGGTACTCATGGACATAAATATGGCAAAAATAGACACTGGTAACTACTACAGTGGGGAGGGAGGGAGGAGAGTAAGGGCGGAAAAACTAAGTGTTGTGTGCTATGCTCAGTAGCTGGGTGACAAGATCAGTCATATCCCAAACCTCAGCATTATACGATGTACACACGTAACAAACCTGCACATATACCCCCTGATTCTTTTTTTTTCCTTTATTTGAGACAGAGTCTCGCCTTGTCGCCCAGGCTGGAGTCCAGTGGCGAGATCTCGGTTCACTGCAAGCTCCGCCTCCCGGGTTCACACCATTCTCCTGCCTAAGCCTCCCAAGTAGCTGGAACTACAGGCGCCCACCACCACGCCAGGCTAACACGCCAGGCTATTTTTTTTTTGTATTTTTGTTAGAGACGGGGTTTCACCATGTTAGCCAGGATGGTCTCGATCTGTTGACCTCATGATTCGCCTGCCTCGGCCTCCCAAAGTGCTGAGATTGCAGGCGTGAGCCACCGCGCCAGGCCATGTACCCCCGATTCTAAAATAAAGGTTGAGTGTGGCGCCGTGGCTCATGCCTGTAATTCCAGCACATTGAGAGGCTGAGGTGGGTGATCATTTGAGATCAGGAGTTCCAAACCAGACTGGCTAACATAGTGAAACCCCTTCTCTATTAAAAATACAAAAATTAGCCGGGCGTGGTGGTACGTGCCTGTAATCCCAGCTACTCAGGAGGCTGAGGCACGGGAATCACTTGAACCTGGGAGCCAGAGGTTGCAGTGAGCCGAGATCATGCCACTACACTCCAGCCTGGGAGACAGGGCAAGACTCTGTCTCAAAAAAATAATAATAATAAAATAAAATAAAGGTTGAACTAGTAAAAAAGAAAAAATTATTTCTGTAATTAGAAAGCAATTTTACAAAGCCTCTCTTCACTAAACAAACCTAGATTAGCAGAAGATATTCAGAGACCTATGAAATTACATGATCTCATGAAGACTGGGCAAGTAAATATAGGTCTTCAGCAATGAAGTTATTTTATTCACATACCTTTTGTTTTCTTTTCATAGACGTCTCATATACTGAAACAACAAAAATATGCTGAATGCTTATCAACCAAAAATATCCAAAGATAGAAGAATTTTTTGTGTATTTAGCATTATGAAAGGATGGAGAAGCAAATGTCACTTATATTAAATTGGAATTTTGAAAGTAAAATGATATTATCTAATTTATTAAAAATTGAAAACCAGAGGGCAATGAAGGATGAGTATTTCAAAGACAGAATGTTAGAAAACGAAAAGAGCACCTTAATAGTCGAGATAAAGTTATACAATTAATTGACTTTATTTTCAATTCAAAGTGTTCCATAACTTCAGTTGCTGATCGTTCAATTCACATTTGAAGCAAGTCTGAAACTTAACTTAGAATGTTATTCCTAAATGTTTTCTAGTCACAATTTCCTAGAAATCTATTGTCCATCAGTATTGCCTAGACTTTGCCAACCTACTTTTATTCAAAAAGGACGGAGGGGGGGGGGAAGCCTGGAAAAATAAATGAGGTTTGAAGTAACATTTTACAAAGGTTTAAAACCTTTGTAAAAAAGGTTTTAAAAGTCAACAGTCACAAAAAAATTATATTCAGCTCATCAAATTTACCTTGGCCTAATCCATATTTACCAACTTAGTTCCTCCTAGCTATTTTCATCATCTTCTATCATTAAACTAAGACAGTAGTCCTCAGTCTTGAAAGTAGCAGAAATAACCCCTTGAGGGAAGTAATAGCCACTTACCTCTCCAACCCCGCCTTCTCTGTCTACTTTGAGGCTTCTTCTTCCTCCTTCTGCCCCCTGAATGTTCCTGCCTGAGGTTTGTTCAAGTCTTTACTTTTCATACCCTTGCCTCTGACAATCTCATTTGCTCTATGATTTCAATTATTGTCTCTCTGCAGAAGAATCCCCAACAGATGACTCTAGAGGAGACTTTTCAAACTACAGGCAGGCATTCCAACTTCCTGCTGTCCATCTACATTTGGATATCCTACAGCAATGCCAATGTAATGTATACAAAACCAAAAGCACGATTAACCTACATCCTCAATTTGACTCCTCCATTTCTGTGAATGCTCCACTCCGTACCTACCTTATCTTGAAGCCCAGGGCTTCTTTGAATTGTCCCTCTCTTTTCCCACTGTCCTACCCTTACTATCATCACGTGCACTATTTTCAATAGCTTCTTAAATCGTCTTTTTACTTCCAATTAAGGAACATGTCAACTTGAATCATCACCCTAAAGCATGGCTTTAATCATGTTTCATATGTTCTTTAAAAACCTTTGTTTGCTTCTGATTATCTATAGAAGAATGTTAAAATTGCTCCATCTGGCATTCAAGAATTTAAAGGTCTGTCAAACTTTCTTGGGGTCACCCCCCATCCATTTGATTACTTATAGCTTTTACACTCAGGTTGAACTTTATCACTTAATATTTTCCTAATATAGCATGCAATCTCTTGCTCCTTCATATTTTGCTGATATTGTGTATCCTGTCTGTAGGTTGAAGTACTACACAACCTTGAAAACCCAGTTCAAATTATGTCTTTTCCAAGAAGCTTGAACTCCTGGGTTCAAGCTCTAGTTAGCTGTAATCTCTATTCTGATGAGCACCATCATGTAATGGAAAGGGTATGGGCTTTGAAATTCTATACAGCTGGGTTTCAAAGTCATTCTATTAAATTTTTTATAATAGAAAAGAGATTTAACTAATTTAAATCTTGGTTTTTCCATCTATAAAATGGGTATAATACAACTTATCAAAAGGTTCAAAGGAAACCCTGTGTGATGTGATTGATGTCACCAGGAGAGTCAGTAGAGTGACTTCTAAGAAGCCTGAAAAAGGAGAATTTTCTTTCATTCAGATACATCAGATGTCTACTATGGATCAGGCACTTTAAAGAATAATGAGTGAGTTAAACACAGGCCCTGCCTGCCTCAAGCTAATAGCCTTGGAATATAAATTCACCTGGCCAGGCGCGGTGGCTCATACCTGTAATCCCAGCACTTTGTGGGGCCCAGGCGGGTGAATCACGAGGTCAAGAGATCGTGACCACCTGACTAACACGGTGAAACCCCGTCTCTACTAAAAATCCAAAAAAAGTAGACGGGCATGGTGGCGGGAGCCTCTGGTTCCAGCTACTTGGGAGGCTGAGGCAGGAGAATGGCGTGAACCCTGGAGGCGGAGCTTGCAGTGAGCCGAGATCGTGCCACTGCACTCCAGCCTGGGTGACACAGCAACACTCCGTCTAAAAAAAAAAAAAAAAGAAAAAGAATATAAATTCACCCGAGCCCAGGGTCTACTCCTCTACTTTGCAGACTCAGGAACTTGACCTAATTTTTTTTTTTTTTTTTTTTTTTTTGAGACTGAGTCTCACTTTGTTGCCCAGGTTGGAGTGCAGTGGCGTGATCTTGGCTCACTGCAACCTCTGCCTCCTGGGTTCAAGCGAGTCTCCTGCCTCAGCCTCCCGAGTAACTGGGACTACAGGCATGTACTACCACGCTTGGTTAATTTTTGTATTTTTAGTAGAGAAGGGGTTTTGCTATGTTGGCCAGGCTGGTCTCAAACTTCTGACCTCAAGTTACCCACCCACTTTGGCCTCCCAAAATGCTGGGATTATAGGCATAAGCCACCACGCCTGGCCTTCACCTAGAAATGACTGGATTAATGGATGTGACTTTTTCACATGATATCCTTGAGACTAATATTTGAAACCAGAATAACAATTTATTTCCTTCCCTTCCTTCCTTCCTTCCTTCCTTCCTTCCTTCCTTCCTTCCTTCCTTCTTCCTTTTCCTTTCTTTTCTTTTTTTCTTTTTTTTCTTTTCTCTGAGACAGGGTCTTGCTCTCTCACCAAGGCTGGAGTTCAGTGGCACAATCATGGCTCACTGCAGCCTTGACCTCCCAGGCTCAAGCAATCCTCCCACCTCTTAGTTATCTGAGTAGCTGGGACTACAGGCGCACACCACCATACCCGGCTAATTTTTGTATTTTTTGTAGAGACATAGTTTCACCATGTTGCCCAGGCTGGTCTTAAACTCCTGGGCTCAAGCAATCTTCCTGCCTCAGCCTCCCAAAGTGCTGGGATTACAAGTGTGAGCTATTGTGCCTGGCCCAACAATGTCTTATTTGTCCTGAAAATGCAACAGTCAAACAAACTGGTCCCCCAACATTGGTCTACCCACATAGCCATATAAAGTCAGAACTAGAAGGGGAACAGATTCAAATATTGGATAGACTTGGGCTTTGACAACCAGACAGATAATTTCCAAAGCAGGAGGGTAGACTTTCTTTCTTAATACATGTTTGCAGATATGTGGCATTTAGAATATTTAGCCCAAGAGAGGCCCTGAAGTGATCCCCCTCTCCTATTTTCCTTTATTTTCTGAAGAATTTCCAGAAGAGTTTTCCACATGTTCCTATAAAATTTAAAGGTAGGGATGGAAATGTTTGCTACAGATCACTGCACCAGGTGTTACCTCATGGTGAGGCTGGGAGTGTTTGCAGAGGGGAAGAGATGGAACTCTGAACTAAATTTTTAGGAGGGCCTAGGAATCATCCTGTGGCAAGATAAATCACTGGGTAAGTGAGAATGAACTCGACTGAGTATCTGCCATTAGGCAATGTAGCAAATCAGAGTCAAAGACTAGATTTCAGTGTTAAGCCAAAAGAAGTGTCATTATTTCCAAACCGATTTTTAAGTTGCAGATTGTTATGTGTTTGTTAATATATGATTTAAATTTCTTAAAGACTGAGACAAGACTTTCTAATAGAATGCCATACCCTATAGACAATAGACTCTGAATTGATGCATAAGAAATACATGAATGATCCATTTAATCCTTAAAGAGCATACAAATTATCTAGGCATACTTTGTACATGGGGTAAAGGTATCTCCCCTTATGAGAGAGATATTTGGGGGTTGGAAGAGGACATGTGAAATGCAGGCCTTAGATGGCATGAGACTTAAATAGTATCAGGCTGGCATCAGAAGGGAGGTTGAAATTTTATCTCTAACTTCCTCCTATCCCTTTGATATTCAAATGTCCAATAAGAGAGAAATCTCCAAGCCATATTGGCTCAGCATGAGTCAAAGGGAAACTATAGAATCAAAATAATCTTACCAAGATAGTGTTTCTCTGGCTTTGTCCACACTCACTCTGCAGGCTATTTATCCCCTCACAAAATTGTAGAGTGTACAGTAAACACTGTAAGTTGTTAACTGTTATTTTTATATGTCCATCTATCCATCACTAGGTTTGTTCCAAAAAGGATTTGAGGTGGCTTGCACAAACACAGCAAGATAACAATAAAAATAATAGATGCAAATAAAATATATAGAAGGAAGTCAAGGTCAATGCTGAGAATAAGAAAAGGATATAAACTAAAGCCAAGGGTATTATTCACCCACAGAACACAGGATTTAGGGATCTGTGTACTTGCTATAAATGGGGTAGAAAACCACGATACTGAGCTGTCTTTTATAAGCACTTCATCTTTGCTGGTATATTCTAATTCCTTGGGAAATCCAAGTTCCTTACATCATGAAAGCCAAAAGAGAATCTGTAGGGAAGGGATATATTAGCATTTCTTTAGTTATACCGTCTTATTTCCTTAGGTATAACACTATGTTACATTGCTAGTTTAAAAACTGTTACCAGAGATTTTCAATTCCTATAGCATGTTCTTTAAGGGAATTTTCATTTCTATAATATCTTGCCACAATCCCAATCCTTTTCCTTCTTTTTATCTTTTTAAAATCGAATCCTGCTGCTCCTTTAAGACATTCGTTCAAGGCTAGTCCTTGGATTTACTAGCACTGCTGTTTTAAATAAGAAATGACTAATTTGTTTATATTTCTAAATAAAAGTCAAGGAGATGGGAACTACATCCAGCTACTGAGAGTAATAAAAGTTGAGATATGAAATAGCTATACTTTACACTTCCATATTAAAGCTGGTGGCAGGATCACTGTGAGCCATCTGGAGCTCAGAGGTCTAAGAGTATGCACAGTTTCGATCTAACAAGGGCAGGCATGCACAGGTGTGCCGAGAGGCACTCACTAAAAGTTGTGCTTCAAGGGCTGGAGAATAAAGCACACTCCCTGGAGGACTGCTGTGGTTTTCTTTACCACTTTAAAATAAATGATATTGTACTGACTACAGCTCATAAAAGTGACAGACTGACAGACTGGGCCCCAAATTTCTTCTTCCCACAAAGCAATCACAAGCAGGAATATTACAAACGCCAAAAAATTTTTGGTACTACCGAGAATTAGGGGACTTAATTGGGGCATTATGGAAATTCATAAGCATGCTAGAAGTTTTACATTAAGCAGTCTGAGCATCTGAATGTTGTGTTAGAAGATAAATGAACAGGCCGGGTGTGGTGGCTCGTGCTTGTAATCCTATCACTTTGGGAGGCCTCTACTAAATATACAAAATACAAAATACTCTACTACAAAATACTCTAATACAAAATACAAAACTTAGCTCTACTAAAATACTACAAATTACAAAATTTACTAAAAATACAAAAATTAGCTGGGCATGGTGACGTGTGCCTGTAGTCCCAGCTACTTGGGAGACTGAGGCAGGAGAATCACTTGAACCAGGGAGTTGGAGGTTGCAGTGAGCTGAGATTGCACCAATGCACTCCAGTCTGGTGACAGAGTGAGACTCCATCTCAAAAAAAAAAAAAAAAAAAAAAAAAAAAGATAAATAAATAAATTCATAGTCCGAGCATGGTGGCTCACCCTTGTAATCCCAGCACTTTGGGAGGCCAAGGCAGGCGGTCCACCTGAAGTCAGGAGTTTGAGGCCAGTGTGAGCAACATGGAGAAACCTCGTCTCTATTAAAAATACAAAATTAGCCAGGCATGGTTGGCGGATGCCTGTAGTCCCGGCTGCTCAGGAGGCTGAGGCAGGAGAATCACTTGAACCTGGGAGGCGGAGGTTGTGGTGAGCCGAAATCGTGCCACTGCCCTCCAGCCTGGGCAACAAGAGTGAAACTCTGTCTCAAAGAAAATAAATAAATAAAATAAATTAATCCATAAGAAGAGTATAGGTAGCTTTGTCTGTCAATTCAATTCGTGTTCCTGGAATTTCATTTTTAATTAGGCCCAAATATTATTTAAAATGGTCTTTCATGGGAGAGGACCACTTAACAGAAGATACTAGGATTCCCAATAGATTGTGGTCCTATTAAATAGGGCCTGTACCAGTTGGCTGCAGTACTATCCTTCTATCTTACAGGAACTTAACCTGTTACCATGATTCCCCTATGCTTTATTTTACTCAGGTGTGAACTTTATCTTCTAAAAGCCACTGAAAGAAATGTATAGTCACTATATAAGTCAGAAGAAGCTTAAGCCTGGCCCAATTAAATTAAAAATTGCTTTGGTAGAATGACTAGCAATAAGCTAGGGGGCTAAAGAAGTCCTATTTTAAAGGAATAAAGTATAGACTATGTTATGATTTGATGAAAAGTCTCCCTCTTCCCAGGAGCATTTGTTAATTTTAGGCTGACGTGTGATATCTCAATACAAAAAATTAAGCCAGAGCAATGAAAAAATATATTCAAAATGTTGAAAGAAATTAGTGCCAACCAATAATTCTATAGTCAACAAAAACATCCTTTAAATATAAAGAGGAACAAAAAAATAGTTTGATAAAACCCAATGCCTCTTCATAATAAAAGCACTCTAGAAACTAGGAAGAGAAGCAACATTTTCAACTTTATAATGGGCATTTATAACAAAACAACAGCAAACATAATATGTAATGCTGAAAGATTGACTATTTTCCCTTATGATCAGAAAAAGACAAGATTTTATGTTCTTTGCATTTCCATTCAACATTGTGTTGGAGGTTCTAGGAAAAGAAAGGAAGGAGGGAAGGAAGAAAGGAGGAAGGAAAGAAGAAAGAAAGAACTAAAATTGTTTCTGTTTGCAGATGACATAGTCTTACATATAGAAATCATAAGAAAGCCACTAAAAGACACAACAATAAAAACAAAAACTATTAGAACTAATAAACTAATTCAGCAAGATTGCAAGGGCACATAGTCAATATGCAAATCAATTGTTTTCATATTAAGAACAAACAGTCTGGAAATATAAGAAAACTATCCATTTATAATAACATTAAAAATAACAAAATACTTAGGAATAAATTTAAGAAAGAAGTACAACATTTATAATCTTAAAATTATAAAACATTTTAAAACAAAACTACAGAAGACACAAATAAATAGAAAGACAATCCACGTTCATAGATCAGAAAACTTAATATTGTTAAGAGGGCAATACTCCCGAACTTGAATCCCAGATTCAATGAAATCCCTACCAAAATCCCAGCTGGCTCTTCTGCATTAGCTGATCTGAAAATTCATGCAGAAATTCGGGGGACTCAGAATAGCTTAAATAATCTTAAAAAAGAAAAACAAAGTTGGGGGATTCACAGTTCCTGATCTAATTTTTGTTTTTCTTTGAAATAAGGTCTGGCTGTGTCATCCAGGCTGGAGTACAGTTGCACGATGATCTTGGCTTACTGCAATCTTTGCCTCCCAGGTTCAAGTGATCCTCCTGCCTCAGCCTCATGAGTAGCTGGGACTAGAGGCACACACCACCACACCTGGATAACTTTTGTATTGTTTTTATAGAAACGAGGTTTCACCATGTTGCCCAGGCTGGTCTTGGACTCCTGTGCTCAAGCCATCCACCTGCCTTGGCCTCACAAAGTGCTGGGGTTACAGTTGTGAGCCACCATCCCTAGTCCCCTGATTTCAAAATTTAAAGTTTACTACAAAGTTACAAAAATAAAAATAATAAAAATAGTGTGGTTCGGCATAAGAATAGACACATTGATGGACTAGCTTTGAGAGCTCAGAAGTAAATTCTCATATTTATGGTCAATTGATTTTTGACAAGGGTGCCAAGACAATTCAATGGGAAAATAATAGTGTTTTTACTAATTGATCCTGGGACAACCGGATATATACACGCAAAAGAAAGAAGTTGGACTCCTTCCTCATACCATACACAAATATTAACTCAAAATTATCATAATGTACATGTAAGGACTAAAACTATAAAACTCTTAGAAGCAAATATAGGAGTAAATCTTTGTGACCTTGGCATAGGAAAAGCTTTCATAGGATCAGAAAATCAAAAGTGTTCAAAGGAAAATATAAATTGTACTTCATTGTAATTGAAAGCATTTTTGGTTCAAAGATACCATCAAAAAAGTGAAAAGTCAACTCCTCATATGAGATAAAAATTTGCAGATCATAAATCTGATAAGCAATTTGTACCTAGAATATGCATAGAATAATTAAGGTCAATAATAAAGAGACAAATGACTCAATTAAAAAGCAGGCAGGATCTGAATAGACATTTCTCCAAAGACAATATGCAAATGGCCAATAGGCAGATGAAAATATACTCAATATCATTAGCCATCTGGAAAATGCATATCAAAATCATAATGAGATACCACTTGGCACCCACTGGAATGGCTATAATCAAAAAGACAGATCATAACAAGTGTTAGGATGTGGAGAAACTGCATCCTTCATAGATTGCTGATGGGAAAGTAACATGGTGCAAATACTTTGGAAAACATTCTGGTAGTCATCAAATTATTAAATGTAGAGATACCACATCACCCAGCAATTCTAAAAAGAAATCAAAACATATGTCCAAACAGATAGTTGTACACAAATCTTCTTTGGGTCAGTATTCACAATAGCCAAAAAGTGGAAACAATCCAAGTGTACATCAACTGAATGAATAAAAAGTATAAATACATATAACTTTATTCTTCACTAAAAATATAATAAAGTACCGAGACATGATATAATATGTATGTACCTCAAAAACATATGCAAAGTGAAAAAAATCCATTCATAAAAAATACACATATTGTATGATTCCTTTTATATGAAATATCTAGAATAAGCAAATCTATAGAGACAGGAAGTAAATTAATGGTTACCTGGGACTGGGTAGGTTGGAGTAAAATGGAGAGTGATTGCTAATACAGAGTGATTGAGTGATGAAATTTTAATATAACATCTCTCAGGAAATAATAGAACAAACAAAAAATCAGTAAGAATAAGGAATTTAAACAGCATGGTTAACACATTTGTCCTACTTGACCTACACATACATAAGTGAAGCAATTTTAGAAAACCCCTTCTTCTATATCATAATAGAATATTATTAAAAATTGACCATAGTCTGGGTCATAAAGTAAGTTTCAAGAAATTCCAAAGGACTGAAATCACATAAAGTATAGTCTGTGACAACAAAGTAGTTAAATTAAATATTTTAAAAAATCAAAATCGACAGCTAGGAGAATATTGCAATGGAAAGTATAAAATACTTTGAACTGAATAATAATACAAATCAATATACTAAAACTTCAAGGATATAGTTAAAAATCATACCTGGAAGGAAATGAATGTCTTTAAATGTAAATATTAGAAAATAAGGAAAGCTAAACATCAATAAGCCATAAGCATCCATGTAAAATATTTAGAAAATCAGCAAAAAATAATCACAAATAAAACCAAAAAAAGAAGGAGGGAAATAAGTCAGGAGCAGTGGCTCACGCTTGTAATCCCAGCACTTTGGGAGACTGAGGTGGGTGGATCGCCTGAGGTCAGGAGTTCGAGACCAGCCTGGCCAACATAGTGAAACCTCATCTCTATTAAAAGTAGAAAAAATTAACTGGGCGTGGTGGTGGGTGCCTGTAATCCCAGCTACTGGGGAGGCTGAAGCAGGAGAATTGCTTGAACCGGAGAGGCAGGGGTTGCAGTGAGCTGATATCGTGCCACTGCACTCCAGCCTGGGCGACAGAGCAAGACTCCATCTCAAAAGAAACAAAAACAAAAACAAAAAAGGTATAGAAATTAACAAAATAAAACACAAATGAAAAATAAGGTTATTCTTGAAAAGCTTAAAAACTTGATAAACTCTAGTGAATATAATCAAGAAAAAAGGAGAGAAAGCACTAATATCTAATGTCAGGAATGGGCATAGGGAAGCACAGTAAAGCCTTCAGATGTTAAAAAGTTTAAAATTTAGATGAAATAGATACATTCCTAGTAAATACTACTTGTCAAAATTAACAGTAGAAAAAAATGAGAATTTGGAATACTCCTGTAACTATTAAAGATATTGAGTCATTTATTAAAAACTTTTCCACAAAGAAAATGACAGGGTCTGATGGCTTAACAAGTAATTTTTATTAACTATTAAGGAAGAAATAACACAGTTTATATAAGAAATAATATGTATAAACTCTTCAAAGAAAGAAAAAGAGGGAAAACTCTCCACTTTTAACAAGGCCATCATTACCCTATAAAAACATCTCAGAAGAATATTATGAGAAAGAAAAATTCAGGCCAATCTCACTCATGAACATAGGTGCAAGAATGTGTAAACAAAATATTAGCAATCTTATTCAATGTATGTAGCGATATGAGTAGGGTTTATCCTATGAATGTACACTCAGTTTATCATTAAAAAAGTCAACATAGTTAGGCTGGGCTCGGTGGCTTACTCCTGTAATCCCAGCAGTTTGGGAGGCCAAGGCGGGAGGATCAATTCTCCCTCCTTGGGTTCCCAAAGTGCTGGAATTACAGGCATGAGCCACAGAGCCTGGCCTGGACATCTCTTTGGATGGACCAATCCAAATCTCTTGCCCATTCTTATGATGAGTCATTTGTCTTTTTCTTACTCACTTATGAGTTATTTTTAAGTTCTGTTTTTATCTTATGGTGTGGAGGTATACAGGTTGTTTTTTATTAATATAAATAAGTAATATCACAGCCTCACTCATAGAAAAGATTATCCTATCCTCACAACTGTGCAGTGGCTCCTTTGCCATAATTCAGTTGCTGATCTACCCATAGGTCTGCTCTGGGCTCTGTCCTCTGTTCCACTAGTTTATTTACCAATAGTTATGTCAATATCACATTGCCGTAATCATGATTTATAACAAGTCTTAATACTCAATAGAGCAGGGCTTTTCATTCTGTTCTTCAAGTTGGATTCTTCAAGATAGTCAGCGGCACAGATCTTAGTCTTAGTTCTGATCTCCTTTGAGGATTGCTTGAGCCCAGGAGGTTGAGGCTTCAGTTAACTGAGCCATGTTTGTGTCACTGCACTCCAGCCTGGGAAACAGAACAAGACTCCAACTCACAAAAAAGAAAAAAAAAAAAAAAAGAGGATGTCCAAATGGCAACTAATCATAAAAAAAATTGCTCAAACTCATTAGTCATAAAGAAAAGTCAGATTCCACAATGAGATACTGCTATGCACTCACCAGAATGTCTACTGTGACATTTCTAATTGTCAAGGATGTGAAGAAGTGGGAAAGCTTATGCATTCCTGGTAGTGATAAAAATCAATACAAACAATTCGGTAAACTGCAACGTCTACTAAAACCAAACATACATATAACATACATATATATACGATGACCTCACAATGCCACTCCTACATGTATACCTCCTAGAAGTGCATGCCTACGTGTACCAAGGGAAGTGTGCAAAATGTGCATTGTGGCAGTATTAATAATAGTCAAAGCTGGAAACAGCCTAGATATCTTTCTGCAGTAAAATGGATAAGTAAATTGTGGTATTACATACAACAGAAAAACAAAAAGACTACAGCTACTTGTAACAGCATGGAAGAATATTACAAATGTAATATAAAGGGAACCAAGTCAAACATAAAGGGGCCAGACAGTATGATTGCATTTATATAAAGAGCAAATCTAGAAAACCTAATCTATTTTGTTTAGGGATGGATAGTTAGGTGTAAACTATAAACAAAAAGAAGGATTTGATTATTCTGCACATTTGAATTGGGCTGGGAGTGGTGGCTGAAGTCTGTAATCTCAGTACTTCGGAAGGCTGTAGAGGGAGGACTGCTTGAGCCCAGGAGTTTGAGATCAACTTGGGCAAGATGGTGAGACCTCGTCTCTACTAAAAGTAAAGAGCTGGATGTGGTGGCATGTGCCTGTGGTCTCAGCTATTTGGGAGGCTGAGGTGGCTGGATTGCTTGAGCTTGGGATGTCAAGACTGCAGTGAGCTATGTTCCTGCCACTGCACTCCAGTCTGGGCGACAGAGACACTGCAAAATAAAAGGAAAGAAAGAAAGGAAGAGAGGAAGAAAGAGAGAGAGAGAGAGAGAGAGAAAGAAAGAAAAAAGAAAGAGAAAGAAAGAAAAGAAAGAGAGAAAGAGAGAGAAAGAAGAAAAAGAAAGAAAGAAAGAAAAAAAGAAAAGAAAGAAAGAAAAGAAAGAAAGAAAAAGAAGAAAGAAAGAAAGAAAGAAAGAAAGAAAAGAAAGAAAGAAAGAAAGAAAGAAAGAAAGAAAGAAAGAAAGAAAGAAAGAAAGAAAGAAAGAAAGAAAGAGAAAGAAAGAAAGAAACTTTGAATTGGAGGGAGGGACAAAAGAGGAGTTTCTGGAAGGCTGACATGAATCCATTTCATGACCTGACACCAGTATTTTCCTTGTGATAAGCCATTATACATTGTTGTTTATGACCTTCTTTTCTGTATGTGTGTTATCTTTCACAATACAAAGGGTTAAGAAATTTAATTGACGAGCAGAGGGAGAGAGGAATGCAATGAGGACACATTTTCCAGGAGGGATAGATTCCTGAGGAAAGACAGGAAAGGGAGGTACAAAGAGTAGAAAAGGCCCACGGAGGAAAGGGGCCAGGGGACAAGCTGCTTCTCTACAATTTTACAGACCCAAGTCCAAAAAGGAGGACAGCCACCCAGGGGACTGATATTGCTGTTTGGTACCCACATATCTGCTGTATTGTTTCAGAAATCTGTCCATTATGAGGATGAAAATTTCTCTTTTAAAAAACTTCTCTTTTATAGAAAAATATCTCTATTTTCTTAGGCTGTAGCGGGTCTGACAGGATTCTGTACCTTTTATACTGCATAGTTCTTTATTTAGAATCATTTCTTGTAAACCACTTGGATAAAAAAAAAAACCTAGTTCCTTTATTGACTTGCTTCAAAGATGTGAAAGAGCTAATTCTATAAACTCTTGGTACAGATTCTCAAGGTATTACTGGGAGTAAATGTAATATTTAGTGCTACAAGACAAAATTATTTAGTTTTTCATTCTCAGAGACCTGTTCTTTTTCTTTTTGCCCCTGGTAATCTCAGGGATTACAATTTCTACCCATGGGGGTCGGATTACGAGTATAAAGCCTGCCAGTTGGCCCTCCCTGGATTTCCACTAAATAGGAGAATGCCTGGAAAGGGGAGACACAATAGAGATAGCTTTCCAACCAAGGAATACTCTTTCTTGAGGTTAAGAAATTATGGCAATTACGCTAGGATGTGGAGCGGGATGCACCACTGGGAAATAGCATTTCCTGTGATTCCAAAGACACATGCAATTTCCACCTATCCCTTTCTCCAAGAAAAAAAAAAAATCAAAAGTGTGCTCTCTCTCTTTCTCTTTCTCTCTCTGTCTCCCCCCTTCCCCCCCCCCCCCGTGTGTGTGTGTGTGTGTGTGTGTGTGTGTGAGAGAGAGGGGAAGGGCGGGGAGGGGGGAGAGAGAGAGAGAGCGAGAGTGTGTGTGTTGTTGGGAGTGGAGACAGTATAAACTTCAGCCACTAAGTCATGTGCTGAAGTACATTATTAGAGAGAAGTGTCTGCTTGCAAGAGTTCTAGATAAAATTGGGATAATGATGATAATGATTAAAGTTTACTTATTTCTTTGTTTCTTTAGTTCAAGTTGTCTGCAACTACATACCTCATTTATTTTTCGCTGGAATAACCTCAGTATATCTGTAAGCTTTTAAATCAAATTCACTTAAACCCAGGCATAGAATCTGTAATTCAGAGAACTAGATGTGAGTGAGGGCTTTGTCTGGCACAGGTGTCAATAATGTTAGTCATCACCATGATTAGTATTTTTATTTTTCCCTGAGAAGGAGAATCACCATTTTGTCCTAGCTTAGCCAACGTATTGTATAAACTGCAGTGTCCCCAGCCTTTTTGGCATGAGGGACCAGTTTCATGGAAGAAAATTTTTCCACCGATCGGAGGTGGGGTGGGGGTGATGGTTTCGGGATGAAACTCTTCCACATCAGATCATCAGGCATTTGTTAGTTTCTCATAAGGAGCAACCTAGATCCCTGGCAGGCAAGGTTCACCAATAGGTTTCGCTCTCTTATGAGAATCTAATGCCCAGCTGATCTGACAGGAGACAGAGCTCTTGCAGTAATTCTGGTTCACCAACCGCTCACCTCCTGCTGTGAGGCCTGGTTCCTCACAGTCCATGGACTAGTATGTTGTGGTCCAGGGCCCAGGGATTGGGGACCCCTGGTATAAAAGATCCCAGAGATCACACCCACTGTGACCCAGGTCACTTTTGTGCCTTAATTTTGACATTAGGAAAATAAAGAACTTGGATTCCCTGAACTGTGACTCAAGGATGTTCTGTCTTCACGGGGTGCCCCAGATTTCCTCATAGGCTGGGAATTAGTGACCCCTGGCTTCTCTAGTGGTCGGTGCCTCGGTGGGCGAGGATGCACTGAGATGGGGGAGGGGGGCTGCTACTTTCTTCTGGAGGCAATGTTTACCTTTCCCTGGGCAGAGGTTGTTGAAATTAAGAAAACATGGTAAAGCAGATGCCAGGGACAGATATTACCCAATTTGGTCAAAGAACAAAGACCCTGTGAAACATTTGGAAATTCTCAACAGTGCATAGGGACGGGCACACTCAATGGAAGAGCAAAAACAGGATCACCCAGCATTTCAGAGTAGGGCTGCTGCATCTCAGAGGGTGAGCATGATAACGTCATTACTATTTCAAACAGTCTGGGTTTTTGAGAAGGAAGTTTCTGGGTTGGAATATTGACTGCACCAGCTACTAGTGCTATGGTACTAGTGCAAGGTACTCGACGGCTTTGAGCCCCAGTTTCCTTTTGTGTAAAATGAGATAAACATCTAATTTATGGAGCTGTTGAGGGGATGGAATAGGTAGCGTAAGGCAACCTGGAATTCATTAATGTAAGCTTCTCTCATTACCATAAAACAAATAGTCTTTCTAATTCCAGACACCTACGGGTTTACTCATGCTTTACTGAGAATTCTCAAAATCTCAGTAGTTTTCTATAATGATTGGACTCTTTGCTCCCCACCAACCCCCCAATCTTTGGCTGCGAAGTGCATGGAAGAAGAGGCACGTGGGGAAGGACTGGGGCAAACCCAACCCCCTAGTGCCCTGGCCTCCTGCCCTCCTGGCCCGGTAGGGACTGTCATGGCGGCCCAGCAACAGCTTAGGTGATCTCAGATGGCAGAGCAGAAGAATGCAAGGGTATGAGGGTCAGGGCTGCGCAGACCCCTGTCCCGCCTGCGGTCCTCCCGGCAAGCCCAGCGGGAGCGCCCCCTCTGCTGGGTCCCCGCCTCCAAAGCGCCGGGGCCGCCCAGACCCTGGGCTCAGTCTTGCGCCCCGTTGCCCACCTGGGGAGGCGGCGGTCACGGTCTCGCGTCCCGGATTGGACGGCGCGGGAGCGATGCCAGCGGCCCCGAGCTCCCCGAGCCACGCGCGGGGCCGGCCCGGCGCTCTCGCGCCCTCCCAGCCCCCTCCGCGGCTCGCCCTGCCGCCCGCGGCCCCCACCCACCGGCCGCTCCTCCCCTCTCCCCACCCTCCTCCTCCGCCCCCTCCCCTCCCCCGCCGCCTCGCAGATTGCTCGGCAGCGCGTCTCAGCCGCCGGGGCTCGGAGCGCAGGCTGCGAGGCCACCACACCTGCAGAGCGCTCGGGCTGCCTAGCCGGCACCTCGCCTCCGGCCGCGCGGTACCCTTCTCCCCACGCGCCGAGTCTCCCATGACGCCCGAGCCCCCCGGCCGGCGACAATGACCACTTCCCTGCAAGATGGGCAGAGCGCCGCGGGCAGGGCGGCTGCCCGGGATTCGCCGCTGGCCGCCCAGGTGTGCGGCGCTGCCCAGGGGAGGGGCGACGCCCACGACCTGGCGCCGGCCCCCTGGCTGCACACGGGAGCGCTCCTGCCCCCTCCGGACGGGACCCGCGGCTGTGCTGCAGACAGGTAGGCAACCCTGGAGGGCGCGGGGGAGTGTCCTGGCTGGGCAGCCGGCGACAGGGTGAGGAGGCGGTCCTAGGGGGTGAGCCATGTGCCCAGAGCTGGGCCAAGTTTGTAAAAGTCTCTGAAGACAATCCCCTTTGAGCTGGCTCCTACTGGATCAGCAGGACATTGCGATCTCACAGCGCCTTATAAATAGCATCACCGTTTCATTGAGAGCTCTCATCTCTCTCGCCTCTGCCCATCGGTGTGAAACTAGGAGGTCAGGCTGCAGGTTGATCACCTTCTGTTCCTTCGTGGCCCTGCATTTTCACAAAGTAAACTCTATTTTATTTTATATATTTTAGAAAATTGTAGCATAAATGTATTCACCTCCCACATAGAGTCTTAGAGCGACCCTGTAGAAGCAAAGCATAGATTGACATTTGAGCAGTCTTGCTGTTCAGCAGGAAAGAATAGAGGCTTTAAAGGGTTTCCCAATCTCCATAGCATTCAACACTAAGTGCCTTTAGGGTTGCACGTACTTTCGGAAAAAAAAAAGGTTACAACAATGCAAAAATCTATAGTCCTTTATATTGATACATTTAAATGTTACTTTTTTTTCCTGATTTTCAAAGCACTCCAACTTCAGTGAAGTTCAAATTACTCTCCAGTGGACTATAGTCCATTTATATTAGCAAGTTCTATTAACTTACCTCCCCAAAACACTACCTTGCTATTTAATATCTATAAGCACTTGAAAATCAACAGACTGTGTGTGGGCAACATTGTGAATGAAATTTGAAGTGAGATGAACCACAGCTATAATTAATAAATCATAACTTCCCAAAGTGATTAGTAAAATATAAGGACGAATACACTAAATGTAACTTAGAGACAATATCACGGATGCATCACAATGCCTGACTCCTCAGGATGATGTTTCGATCAGTAATTGTATAGTCTATATCTCTGTTTCAGGAAAATTATCAAACGTGATGGAGTTTCTATGCCTGGTGATTTAAAGGCAAAAGAGAGAGAGAAGGAAGGGAGTGGGGGAAGAGAGAGAGAGAGAGAGAGAGAGAGAGAGGAACTATAGGAGATTTGTTTGTATCTAATTAACATACTATATTTTGACCCATAGAAAGTACATCACAGACCTTTTCTGTATACTTTATATAATATGAGCTTTGTCACAGAGTGGTACATGTTCGCCTTAGCACACTTTTTAATCCTGACAGCAATTATATCTTACATTCTGTTTTATGTAAATCACATCCTATGTTCTCTTACTGTAGGAGAAAAAAGAAAGATCTTGATGTTCCGGAAATGCCATCTATTCCAAACCCTTTTCCTGAGCTATGCTGTTCTCCATTTACATCTGTGTTGTCAGCAGACCTGTTTCCCAAAGCAAATTCAAGGAAAAAACAGGTATGCATTTTTAAATTTTAAAATTCAAATATCTTAGGAGTTCTGAATCCATGCAGTCTTTAAGATTGTTCTATAATCCACAGTATTAACAAAGGATTAGCATGGGCTCTGTTAAATATCTGTGTTGACTGACATGGTCCTTTGGCATTATTTTCCATTTAGGGCCTCATTTTTTTAAGCTGTATAATGGGAATTTTCAAACCTGCCTCCGAGGGTGTTGGGATGGATTAAAACAGAGAATATATATAAAGTATAGTGATTGGCAGCAATGATCATTCACAAGATAGGTAGGAGAGATGATCATTTTTAAGCCAGGAATTGGGCAGAGGCTGCGGCGGGGTGGGCAGTGGTAGTGGGGTGAGAAGGGGATTGACTGATTCATTTAATACTTTGTTTAATTTTTCACATTTCCAACCCAAGCCAACCTCATTTACTAAAGGAAAGTGATAGAGTGATGCTGTGGCAAAAGGTACTTAGAGTTTAGGGTCAACATGTCTTCATTTCAGTAGATTCCTCAGTTTGGAGACTCTGGCTGCAGAAGATAGATGACTTGTAAGTGATACTTAGAAGACTGAGGACCATATTTTTATGATTTTCTTTTTCTCAAGTTTCTAGTTTGGGACTGACTTAAGCAAATTAGATTTTAAGGACTAAGCAACTAACAGAAAATACATCATGGCTATACATTTGGAGGGGAAAAAATGAGTGTATCATAGAATAATTCATCTCTTGTCATATACTTTCTTTCAGTTTTGACCCAGCAAAACAAAGAGAAGCCTCACTAAACAAAATGCACCTTATTCTTACAAGGGTGGAGACAGTAAATTAAAATAGCCAGATGCTTGCAATGGGAGAAGGATAATGAACAGAGAGGACAAGACAGTTGGCCATTTTTCTGCATCTATTGTTCTCTTTTTTATTTCTGCACCGTTATTACCTCTGATGGGTTCAACTGTGTGTGTTTATATTTTTAAGAATGAAAGAAATACCTTAGGAAGCAGATGAATTCTTGATCATATACAGCAATGATAGAGACAGTAGGAAATATATTTGATGGAAGCCCTGTGTATATACTTTTTGGGGGAGAGGTTTGAAGTCATTTGGTACACATGATTTTGGGTAAGGACTGGAGAAAATGGGAGTAAATTTTTCTAGAAGCAGAACTATGTTCTGAATTGGCATCTTTGAAAGGGGAAATAAACCCTTAAGTGGGTGGGACTGTAACTTTGCTTGGGGAGATAAAGAGGGGACTCTCTTGAGACCTTTATTATCAGGGTAAGGTTTAAAGTCAGATCCCAAGGAAAAAAAAACCGCCCTAGAGAAACTTCCAAGCTCTTTGAGAGTTGACTTTTTGGTTTGGATAGAAAATGGAAATAAGGATAATAGATCTGACTGTGTGCCATGGTTGTGGTGGGGGGGGGGGGGAAGAGGCCAGGTGTGGTGGCTCACGCCTGTAATCCCAGTAATCCCAGCACTTTGGGAGGCCAAGGTGGCGGATCACAAGGTCAGGAGACCGAGACCATCCTGGCCAACATTGTGAAACCCCGCCTCTACTAAAAACACAAAAAGTAGCCGGGTGTGGTGGTGCACACCTGTAGTCCCAGCTACTCAGGAGGCTCAGGCAGGAGAATCGCTTGAACCCAGGAGGTGGAGGCTGCAGTGAACTGAGATTGTGACACTGCACACCACCCTGGGCAAAAGAGCGAGACTCTGTCCCCCTCCTCCTAAAAAAAAGAAATGATTCTGGATTGTCCTTGAGCCAGAGTAAGAAAAGGAAATGTCTGATGATGACATAATGGTCATCTGGAAGAATTTAATAGGTAGTTCCCAAATTACTAAGGGCCTGCTATGTTTCTCACAACATCCTAGGCAGTAAGGCCGCTAGCTAAGCAACAATACCATGCAAGATATATTTAAAAGATGGGGCTTTGATCTGGGGTTGTGGTAGGGGGTGGAGCCTGAATCAGACAGGAAGTAAAGGGAAAGAGATCTGGGCTGACTCACTTTGATGCTATGAATGGACACTTGCAGAATGCCTGTGTCTAAGAGATTTGTTGATGATGCAGGGTTTGTTTTGAATAGAAAGTGAGAAGAGGTGTTGGTGTGCTTATGTTAGTATAGGGGACAAAAGAGAAAGAGTGGGTAAAGTGCCAGGATTAAGGTAGGATGTGCCCTAAGTGTCGATGGTCATCAGACTAGAGTAAGATGTCTTAGAGATTGATGACGTTTCCTCAGATCAAGTTTAAATTGGAAAATGGGGGGAGAAAAAAGCAAACTAGAAATGGGGAAAAGGTGATATTGTTATTGACCCCAATAGGTTTCCTGCTCTGGCCTCGTATTCTGTGTCCACAGTGACCTTCTCAGAGAGCACTGTGTTCACACACACAGCTGTGCTGTTTCCTGAGTAGACAGTCCCCACCTGATTTTTAAAGATCAATCCCAGAGGACTCTCCCCACCTTTGAAGGGCCCTTCTTGCTGATCTCTTCCTTGGCCCAAGGGTTGAGATCTCTAAGAAGACAAGGGTACCCCAAAGTTGAGGAAGAGGGAGGCTGCTTTTTTCTTTTATGTTTCCTTTTTCCCCCACCTAGACTTTGCATTTAGAACTGATCCTTTTGTTTTAGTTTCTTTGAACACACTCAGTTCTTTGAAATGAGGAAGGTTTTGAGAATAGATGACTCTATGTAACTGAGTTCCCCAACTCAGTACCTTTGTGACACATATTACCCTTTTATAAGATGCTGTTTTTGGCCCAGTTTATCTGTAACCTTCAGTTGAGATGATGTAAGTGACTCTGCGATATGTTCTACTGCATATTACTTATGGTTGAAATATTATAGGAGAAGATGTCTCTTTACTTTATATTTTCTCTCATTTGTCTTGTTTAACCATTCAAGTCATTTTAGTGATTCTTTTCTCCTCATATAAAAAGTGAAGAAAATAATTGTACTTGTTATTTACAAATCAATGGGCAGAAAATTTGAGTGAATCGAGACTAAAAATGTTAAATTTCATCTGGCCTTTAAAAATCACAGTCAAAAATCATCCTACAAATCATAAATTTTGTTTACTATTTGAGATGCCTACATAATGCATGAGTGGTAAAGTGCATTGAAGCCACAAATGGAATATGCTTTATCACTTTTTGCAAATAAAATGTCCCAAAGTGTACAACACTGGAGGCTTTCAGTACTATTATTTTTAAATAAAAGCTAGAATGAAAGAGAATACATATTCTTTATTCCCTTTCCCTCTTTTATAATGATGGCCAGATTTCCTAGGTATCTTTCTCTGTGTTTACCAATAAAGCAAATTTAAGGTATACCTTCCCTTACGTACATGGTCCAGAAAAGTTACTTATTTTAAAAGTGACTTCCATTATGAACTTAATCTCTTTTTTTTCTAATTTCTGATTTAAATGTATAAGGAAATCATCTGTTAATAATGAACCCTAAACACCTATTGTTTGAAGAAAAGCAAAGAGTTAGAAATCTTTATTTAGCTCTTGCAGCAGAATCAGTTCTTGTTTTGTTTGTCAACCCCTAGGTAACTTTTGTGCGTGGACATAGCATGTGTAGTAGCTCTGGTTAATTGCTTCCCAGGACTGTGTTGTACAACTAAGTAAGAATAAAGCCTCTGAAGGCTTTAGAGATTTAAAAAATACTATGAAAAACTGTGTCAGGAAATGTTTGAGTTGGATGGGATTTTTCAGATCTTCTATTCCAATGTTCTTCTTTTAGAGATATGTAATTTGAGTTTAAGGAATGCAATGTGGCACAGCCAGCACCTGAAATCTGAATTTCTTGAGACTTTGACAGTCCTTTTTTAGGAAGGTACAACTTATAAAGAAAGGGAGGACTGTAAATAAGAGTAGTATAATAATACATGTATACCAGTGTTGTTAGTTACAACTCTCCTCATAACACAAGAAGAACAGGGGAGACAAATGCCATTGGTTAATATTCCTCTAAAGACCTGGAATTCCTCTTTTTATTTCTTCCTGAAATGTAACTACATTTTCTCTTCTAGCTTTCTTCTCCATCTTCTCCCTAAAATTGTTCTGAGAAATCTATCAAATATTTGATTTTATTATCAAATAAGATTTATTAGTATTATTAATAACCAGCTTTTGTATGTAGTTTACAGTCTACAGGATATTATTTCATGGGAACACAAGAAAGTGAGTATGTCACCTGCATTTTGAGATTACAAAAAGAATATGCAAAAACCAGAAGGGATTTGCCCGTGCTTCCACAGTTTAAATAAAGGGAGATCAAAAAGAATATCATGTCTCAATGTGTCCTGTCCCTCACCACACTGTTTCTAGTTTATTCTTTATTAAATTAAGCCTTTTCTTGTATATCTCAGAAAAATAAAAATTTATCTCAAAATTAAAAAATTAGTTTTCCATATGCTCTGCCTTTTATTTCTTTTTTCTCTACCGTGTCACAGACTTTCAAAGGATAAGTAGATCTCTGTCCACAAATTAAAAGGCCTCTTATATCATTCCTTTTTGATGCCAGTAATTATCCCAATTTGGACATGCTGAACTTGTATGTGTGGTCCTATAGGAATCTTGTGTGACTGCTACATTAACTGAAATTTCATGTACTTATTTTTCTAGTATACATAGAAGTAAAAGAAGAGAAACCATATGTACATATTGTAGTTTTTCTAGACTCAGCAATTATCGAGATTTTGCCTCATTTGCTCCATCCATTTCTTTTTTAAAAATTTTATTTTCTTTGCTAAAGTATTTTGAAGTAAATCCTGGACACCCCATCATTACATCTCTATGTAGTTTCATATTCATCTCTGAAAAATGAATTTGCTTTTATAACCCAAATGCCATTATTCCCTAACAGAAATAACGGTAATTCCTTGGTATCATCTAAAACCATTCATAATTGAATTTTCTCAGTTGGAATGGCTCATGAAAAAATTCTCAAATTACAAACTGCTTAGCTTTCAAATGTCTGCAAATTAGCTCTTTGGAAGTTTAAATTCATTTTTAGATGGAAACAACATCATAAATTGTAGTTAGGCCCCCTGAGCTATTTTACAAAATCCCATTTAATTGGAAACAAAACATATATGCAGAAAGAATAATACTCTCTCCTATTAGGGTTTCAAACAAATCTATCTTTCCAACGGCAATTTGCAGCTTTTGAATGAATATAATTTTTTGAGAGAAGAATTTGAAAGTGTACAGATCTTTGTAGCAGCGTTGAAGCAGCGTTTACAGCTGTGCTTCTCAAAGTGTGGTCATTAAATCACCTTCCTCAGAATCAGCAGGGATGGTTATTAAAAATATGGATACTTGGACCTCTTGCAAAACCCACCGAATAGGAATGTTCTGGGGAAGGTTATAGGAATTTGATTTTTTATATTTTTTTTCTCTTTGACATGTATACAAATCAGTGCTACTCTTATTCTCTGCCATTTTCAAACTGGGGCAATTGGACCTTTCAAAACTGAGGACAATTCTGTTTCATTGACAAAGGTGAGAATGTTACAAATGGCCTTTAGTTAGTATTTTAGCCAGGTATTGATTGTTCGGACAAAACAGAGCCTCAAATGAACCAGCCTGAAAGGTTATGTTGTAGTACCTGAAGGCCAAAAGGTCACTGGTCTCATGAGAGGCTAGAATTGGGAACAAGAAAGTCAGCAAAAATCAAGGCAACCACTTTCTCTATTCTCTCTCTTTTGTTCTCCCGCAAACATACCTCATAGTCTCTGCCTCTCCTTGCAAATTCACATCATCTTTGACATTTCTCTGCAGACTTGCTTGCCCTGATTTCATGTCCACACCTGCGGCCCCTAGTGGCTGCTCCCAAGTTTTCCTCCTATTAGTGATTCAGTACTTGGTAACTGACTGGAAACTGTATCTGGAGAGGTATGTTAGTCCAGTGTGTCCAGCTCCTGTTCAATCAGATGTGGCTAAAGGGACAGAAGGCCCTGGACCACTGTTCAGTCTGCACGGGTGTGGTAACATGTGAGAAGGAGGTACAGGTTTAGTAGGTATGGCATATGGAGGCAGGGAGGAAACAATGAACAGCTAGTGTCCTAGGGTGAAAAAAAAAGATCTCAAACAGGACACAAAAACTAATTCTAATAATATTTATGTGATGTATGATGATCCACCAATTGGTTTATTTGACTTAACGTACCCAGTTCAGAGTGTCCAGTTCCTTTGTCTCAATTCATTTAATGTTTATGAAACATACTTATTGGGCAGTAGTTTCAACTGATGTCACCCTTCAGGGATGCTCAGCTTCCTTGTCCATTGTCCTGAGCTTACATCTTACTGAGGTTCCTTAACGTCTGATGACAGGAGTTACCAACTCAGGAGCCTTCCCACCTTATGCTAGTTTCCTTCATTGTAGAAGAAGATAGTTTTCTTTTCCTATTTTAAAACTTAAATCCCCTAGCAGATCCTCTGTTTGTCAAGGTTTTATTTCCAGTTTGAAGATTGCCTCTAATTTTTGGTTAATTTGCAGGGTATGTTTGCAGTCCAAGCTTTATCTACAATATGGGTTTTTCTTTTTAACTTTATTGAAATCTCAGCTTCTGGTTTGTTTCTCCCTAGGGGCATATAATATGTTCTGTCAAGAGAAAGAAAATTGGAGTCATCCATGGTTCAATATAAATGTGGATTTTAATTAATATAAAAAAGGTTTCTGCAGTCTTATGGATATTGCTTTGAAAAAATGTCAGCTTATATCAAATAGTAATAAACTTTATTGTGTAAGTATATACTTATATGTATTTCAGTAGTGGTAAGCAGACCTGAGAATTGTCCTTTTGGCATTCCAGATAAAGGTCAGCTCAAGGGAGACCCCAGGAAATGGCCACAAGTCTTTACCAAGACAAGGGAGTAGAAAGAAAGGGTTCAGGATTAACTTAGAAGAGAAATGGCAGGACTCACAGAGGGAGAACATCCTTTATTTCTTGTCCTTTTCTTTGGCCTACTCATTTAACATTTTTTCAAAGCCACAGAAAAAATAAACACAAATAGGAGGTTTAATATTCTTAACCAGTTTACAAATGCTTGTATTCCAAAAGATCTTTAATAAATTGGCCGTTTATTCACATACATTTTTCCACAGATGTAATGTTACATGCAGTGGTTAGATTGTCAGGCCAAAGCCTTAAAATCCGTAATGGCTCCAAAGTATAGTACTCTTACAACATTGCATGCACCATTTTTAAAATTGCTTCTGCGGAAAGATGTAAGTCAATATGATGTGATTGAAAGATATTGGAACAGGAATCAGCAAACCTAGTTTTTAATGCGGTCCTACTGCAGATGAGGGGTGTTGTATCAGCCCATTGCTTGCCCTCTCTGTGCCTGAGAGCTCTACAGTTTTATTGGATTCCTAGAGCAAGTGATTCTAATGGCTCCAGAAGCAGTAATGACTCCTGTGCAGTGGATATAGGAGTCGCGGAAAGCAGGGTTTCTTCTGTTCCACTAGCCCTAGAAGCTCCCTCTCAGCCTCTGTTCAGGTATTCCCGTATAGTGACCACAGCTTTCTGTGATAAAGCGTATGTTTGGGGTGCCATAGGACAAAGAGCCCAGGAGTCACATTCATAGAAATAATTGGGGCAGAAGGGTCTGGTTAAAGTAGAAACTGCATCAAAGTCAAAGTTCAAATATTAGATGAAGAATCAGAAAAGGAATCACATCTGGTAGGAGCCAGCTTGAGTGGTGAAGTGAAAGTACAGGACCAAGTATCTAAACTTAGAAATAAGGATATGAGATAAGATGTGACCACTTGAGACCAGCATACGTGCAATACACATTTGACTCTGCCTGGCTTAATAGGTATGGGGTGGTCGTAACCTCTGAGTTCTCTAAATTTATCTTGCTCCACCCTCAAATCATCTATTTGATTACTTAAGCGAAAAATTCAAGGAGTCCTCTTTCTGTTCTTGTTAAGAACTGCTACATTTTTCATCAAGGTAGGCTTGAATCTATATACATCTCCCCACCTCTGCTGCTATCATCCTAATTTAGCCATTGTCTTCTCACCTACAGGAGCCCCATAAATGGCCTCCTTTCTTCTTTGTCAGCTTATCTTGGTTCATTCTACATACACTTGTTATAGGGAATTTTCAGAAATGTAAATCACAGCATGTCATTTCCTGGTTTAAAACATTTTAATACCTTACAATGAAATCCACATTTCTTTCTTTGACTGACAGTACTCTCCATGGTTTTGTCCCTGGCTACCTCTTAAACCTCATGTACATTCTACCCTTTGTTTGTTAGACTCCAGCCACAGCCCTATCTATTTGTGAACTTAGCAAACTTTCTTTTCTATCTCAAAGACTCTATCTTGGTTGTTGTCTGAGTCTGGAACCTCTTTCCCTGGCTCCTGACATACCTGATTCTTCTTTTTTCTCTAGATTTCAGTATAAGGTCATCTAATCAAGGAGATTTTGTTTTGAGCAGCCTAAATGTAGCCTGTTTGTTTTTTTAAAATTTTTTTTCTCATCACATTTCTCAGTTTGTTTCCTTGGTTGCACTTACCATAATCCGAATTGTCTCATTTATCTATTTGGTGTAGTTGTTTTATTCTTTTTTCCTCTATGTGAGTTATCTTGGTTTTATTGTTCTTGGGTTCTTTCATGGAAAGAATGAATGAGTAAATGGATTACTGAAGATCCATAGTTAAAACTAATTTTATCAAATTATATTTTGACATATTCTAATCATGATCAGTCATCTTCATTAAATTAGAATAAAATTAAATTTGATTAACAGATTCTATTTACTAAAATAAATTTTATTTTTATTTTTTTAAATTTTTCTTGACAATTATTTCTTTGTAATGCAAAAATAAAATTGAATCTAGATCTTAGACTAATTGGATTTTAAAAGTGTGTATCTTTTGCTTTCATTTAACACACATGAAAATTTGATCACGTGTAATCAAGATATTTCTGATTTTATAGATTATTTTTTATATAATTATAAGTGAATGCTCAGTGAACTGCTATGCTTTCTCTAAGTTTACTGCATGTTCATAAGATCCACAGCTTTAGAAAAGATTAAGTGGAGATATCAGTTAGGTTTATAGTATGAGTCTCTCAGAGCAAGAGGTATATGCTAGCAAATGTTTTAATTATTAAGAATTAATGTCAGTGGTGAATTATTTAGGTCAGTGTTCATCACATGGAAGTGGGGAGACCTATACCCTTTGAAAATACATGAAGATTTTCCAAGGGTTGTACAAACATAGATTTAAGAGAATCAGTTTTCACTTCCTGAGAACCCACCTATGCTCCCAGTAACCTGCTCACGGTGCATTACCCTGGGGCATGTTAACCTCCAGGGCATCACACACGGGGAAGGCTTCCTTTAATGGTTAATCAAAATATCACAAATAAGGAGTTCCTTTTTAATGCCTTAAGCCTCTTTCTGTTAAGGGTGAATCATGGTAGAAATGAGGATTTTGACCAGTGTTGAAATATTTTGAATTCAGATAGATGATGGTGTGATGGAAGTAATCACAATTTTCATTTTTCAGTTTCTGACTTCAGTTCTTCCATGTCCTGACTGTTGTCAAAGAATATATAATAACCCTTGAGGGAGAACTTCTTAAGAGCAAAGCAAGGAGCGCATTAGTGAGAAATATTGATTGCTGAAATGGCCTTTTGTCATGTGTTTAAATGTATTATCTGCTATTCTCGATACATATTTATAGGATGCTGAAAGAAATCCTATAAGTGCACTGAATTTATGTAATTTATATAAGAAATATATATTTGTAAATGCAAATAAATCCTATAAAAGCTGAAAGAAAATACACCTACAAACACCTGATATGATATAGGTTAGTGCTGCCGGTGAAGTTACCTGGGAATAGACTTGGAGCACAGGTTTGCCTGCAGGACGTTTGCTGGGGAGAGCTTGTGGAAACAATACTTGTAGGAATGGACACAGGAAGAAGTTGGGCTGCAGCACAGCCACAGCAAATGTCCAGTTGATGCCATAGGAGAACTCTGGAGCTGGATTGGCCCTACAGAATTGTTCAGAATTAGGGCACAGGTGCTGGGCTGTGTAGGAAATGTCAGCACTTGGGCATGGTGCTTTCTTTAGCATAGTGCAATGGCAGTCAAGGAGGCCTTAGCCACAGGTCTTAGTGGTTGATACTCTAACAGTCAGTGCTTCAATCTTGAAGGGGGTTGGTTTGGATGGTGTGCCACAGCATCTGCCATAGTTAGCAACTAATTTTTTAAAACATTAATAGAAATCTTTTTGGGGATTACCAAGTTTTCAAGATAAATTGGTTAAAACTCAAAAATAAAATATGTACATGATTTCTTTCAAATTTTGTGTGTGTTATTCAATATTGTACTTAAATCTATTTTAGCAAATCATATGATAAACTCTTTATTCCAATTCCAGTCAATTCACATCCTATTTTATCATAAAATATTTTAATATTTTCTAATGCCTAAAAAATGGTATGCTAGCTAGCTACTGGACTAATTTTTTAAATGTGTATATACCATTTGCATTCCTGAAAAACGTAAGAAATTTTTATCATGGTGACTACTACATTTAATGGAACTATTTCTAATTTTATGCTTGATTTTTATTTAGTTATATCCAAAAGCTGAAACCCAGTGGTGAAAATGTACAGTAACACAATTGCCAAAGGAATTCTAAGTACTTGCTAGCACTTCATCATGCTCCCCAGAACTCTTAGTTCTGTATTAATTTAAGTTTTCTCTTTTATTTTTTTCCATTTGTCCAAGGCACGATCCTGGTTTGGTTTGACCAAGGTATGATAAAATTAACACATTTTCCGAGTGTATTAGTTTGAACAAAGTACATTTAAGTTGAAGAGTAAAAAATCATGAATGGCTAATGGTAAAGCTTTGTTGATGGTAAAGCTTTGTTGAAACTATTCAAAAATTGATAAAATGAATGAATCTGGGTGACAAATCTTTATCAAGTCAGATGGTTTCTAATTTGTCATTTTCAGTTGTATTATACGAGGTCCTTAACTGATTTGCTGGTTAACAGATTATTAAAGATTATTTTAGCTCTGATGAAGTTCAAAGATTAACATTGCCTTCCACCACCTCTGTGCTCCCTCTGCTCCTCACTCAGTTTAATTTTAGCATTTATTATTATCTGACATGTGTTACATTCACATATATATGCATTCATCTACTGTCTTTCCCCAGTAGAACGTAAGCTCTGTGAAGACAGGAACTGCTTTTTAATTGAGTAAGTTTTATTTATTCAATCTCTAGCATGTAGAATAATGCCTGGCACTTCACAGGTCCTCAGTAAATTTTTGCTGAATGGAAGAATAAATAAATGGAGAAATCAATGGATAAAGAGCAGGGAAGTCATTGTTATTAAGGGAGAGAATATTTGGAAACGTACTGATATTTTAATATAAATGATAATGAATGTGCAAAGAAACTTTGAAAAGTGAAATTTAGTTCATTTTCCAGAAAGAGTCTGATATTGTTAGATGTTAAAAAAGAGCCTGGTGAGGATAAACGTTTGAGTATTGATTTACCACTATAAGCACATTCTAAATTTGGATTACCCTTGGTCAGAATGGGTTCTGTTTTTTGTCTCTTTGGTTCCCTTGTAAGCATTTTCAGTCTTAGCAGCACATGTATGCCAGTTAAAAAGCATACATACTTTATGGGGCTGAGTCCAGTAAAAGCTTTTCAATCAACCCACATTCACAGTGGAAGATTACTTTCATTCCTGGGAAGGGTGACATATGTGTGTGAAACACAGTATTCAGATGAAAGGGCTACTTTGGTATTATTTAACTGTGTATTGGCAAGACTCTAGCCAGTATCTAGTTTCTCTTTAGAGCTATTTTGCATTATATTACAGTACTCTTACTGTGCTGTGCCAAGGAAATTAAGATCAGCTGGAACACTCTGTAGGTCATTGGCTTGGAATCTTAGGGCACTGGGAACTTGATGTTTTGTTTTAATGACCTCATTTAGGCGAAACCTGCCTTTGTCCCAGAAGTGTAAGGGGCCCTTTACAATACCATGCCTGCACCTTGGGAAAGATATGGGAGAGGTTCAGAGAAAAATGACTAAATATTTAAAGGTATTGGGTCAACCTCCATGTATAGAGTACTTTATAAATTAATTGACTCTTTAGTCAAGAAAGATAAAGAGGAGTCCTAATAAAAGTCTCTTCAATACAGATTTAGCCGCCAAGTTCCATGATATCTGAAACATACTTTTTTTTTTTTTTTTTGAGACAGAGTCTGCCTCTGTCGCCCAGGCTGGAATGCAGTGGCCAGATCTCAGCTCACTGCAAGCTCCGCATCCCAGGTTTACACCATTCTCCTACCTCGGCCTCCCGAGTAGCTGGGACTACAGGCGCCTGACACCTCGCCCGGCTAGTTTTCTGTATTTTTTAGTAGAGATGGGGTTTCACCGTGTTAGCCAGGATGGTCTCGATCTCCTGACCTCGTGATCCACCCGTCTCGGCCTCCCAAAGTGCTAGGATTACAGGCTTGAGCCACCGCGCCCGGCCTGAAACAGGCTTTTAAAGTTGAAGGATGTAATTTTAAGAAAAATGGAAAGAAGAAATGATTACAAGTCACGTAGGGGTTTGTGGGTATTGTGTTGTGGCAAATGATTTCTAAAAGGAATTTCTAGGGGCAATCACTCTTGTGGAACGATGAACCTCCTTCATATTTCTCCAAGTGGGAGTATAAGATGCATATATGCATATGGGATGTGTGGGGATTGTGGGCGGGCCATATGGGAAGTTGCATGATAAACATGGAACACCTTTTTGGAACATTAACTTTAATTGAAAATATGGGAGAAACATTCTTATATTAAAATAAACATTCCTGTATTTATGAGTAGAATACATAATGTGCATGAATTTTTAAGAACAAATTATATACCTCAGATATTCTTACCCTGAGATGGCAAAAACTGTACAATTACTTTCTTTTGCATATTGGATATTTCTGGTGGAAACATTTGAGAAGTGCTAGTGTAGTTTTCATTTCTGTGGGAAGTGGCTCCTTGTAACTCTCATGAGGGTTGGTTATCACTTTCTTCTCTAGCCATAGTCCTTTCTAGAACTTCCTGATTTTATTGGCATCTATATCACTACTATTCAAGATATTGGATTTTAAATATTTGAACTGTTTTCCTACTCTACTCTTTTGCAGCGTAGCAGGAAATAGCTCTCAACTAAAGTCTCTGAAGACCACCTTATTCCCGAAGACCTACTTTTTAGTCTTTGTGTTGATGTTTCAGCAGTTTTAGACATTTTGACTGCTTTTTCCTTCTTGAAATACTTTCTTGACTTCTGCCTCTTAAAGGTTCTGTTGTAGGATCTGAGTGTTGGTATTCCTTAGGGTTTTGTCCTAGAACTTCTTGTTTTCATTTTACTGCCAGGATGATCTCATCTACTTCCACGGCCTCAATTGCAGTGTGCATGTAAGTCTAGGCTAGATCTGTATACTGGGCTGCCTGCTGGATATCTTCATTTATACAGCCCGTAGACATCTCAAACTTATCAGGTTCCAAAACAAGTGAATACTTTTCCTCTTAAACTTGCTTCTTCTCTCATGTTTTCCTTCCCTGGAAATAGAATATACTCTGCCTGTACTATAAAATAAGATTATCTTAGTTCATCTTTGGCTCCTCTTTATTTCTCTCTCCTCATCCAGTTGGGTACCAAGTCCTTTGGGAAGAACAACTCTTGGGTTTATCCACTTTTCAAAACTTGTCTGCTATTGCAACAGCTTAGGTCAAATCATCTCTTACATAATTACTTGGAGACTCCCTTCACTGATTCTCTATTTTTAGTAGTTTTCTACTCCTAGAGGTGTTGTATGCTTACACATGTTTATTAAGGAGGTAAAATTCATTAAGCATGGCATTAGCCATTCCCAAATCTACAATTTACTGGCATTTACAATTTACCTGGTATTTACCATTTACTGACATAAGTGCATCCACAGTGTTGTATCACCATCTCCTTTGTCTAGTTTCAAAACATTTTCATTGCCCCCAGAGAAAATTCTATACCCATTGAATAGACATTCCCCATTCTCTTCTCCCTCTCGGCCCCTCACAACCACAAATCTGCATTCTGTTTGTATGGATTTACCTATTATGGATATTTCATTAAAATAGAATCACATAGTATGTGACCTTTTGCATCTGATTTCTTTCACTTAGCCTGTTTTGGAAATCTATCCATGTTGTTGCATGTAACACTAGGATTCTCACCATGAAGTAATTCCAAACAGTTAGGGAACTAATCTGTTTTTTTTTTTCTTTTGTTTTGTTTTTTTGAAGAAAGAAGTGATTGTTCATACATGATTGTTTCCTCTTTGTGTCTTTGTTCTCAATCCCATTTTATTTCCCCTTTTTCCTGCTGTGAGGAAACCACTCTTCTGAGGTTGGTGAGTATCCTTTCTTTCCATGTTTTTATGCCTTTATACATATAATACTATAATATGTCCTAATGATGTATTTAAACATATATTGTATGTCTATCTCTGCAACTTATTGTCATTTGACATTTTTGATTCATCCATATGAATAAATAGAAATCACTTATTTTAATTTTATTTCATTGTATGCATGTACCATAATTTTTTGTTTACCCATTGAAGAAAACTGAGAATTTCTCCATTTCCATCATTAAAAACCACACTATACTATACATCTTTGTGCCTGTGTGCAAGGGTTTCTCTATGGTATGTATTTAGAGGTAGAATTGCTTGGCTGTAGACAGGTGCGTGTTCAGTTTCACTAGGTGTTGCCAAATTCCTCTCCAAAGTGGCTGTGCCCACCAGCACTATATGTGTCTCCATTTCCACACTTTCTCGTCAACAGCTGGTATTTTCAGAATTTAAAGTTTTTGCCAATGTGGTGAGTGTAATGAAATTTAATTACTGTGTTCATTTGCATTACCTTGATTATTTGTAAGGTTGAGCATCTTTTGATTTGCTTCTGTCCATTCTCATTTCTTCCTTGTGGATTACCTGTATTATTCTATCACATTGTTTGTATTTTTAAAAATGACTTGTAAGAATCCTTTATATGGTATTGATAGCTATCTTTTTGCAATTGTAAACATTGCAATTATCTTTTCTCAGTAATTGTGACTTGCTTTAACTTTGTTTGTGGTGTTTCTTATGATACAGAGTATTTTTGTTTTAATTTAGTTAAATCCAGTTTTGTACTTTTGTGTGTCTTATTTAAGGATTGTTTTCCCTCTCTGTCATGAATATTTTTTCATCTAGTCATTTTTTTTTTTTTTTTTTTTTTTGAGGTGGTGTCTCACTCTGTCACCCAGGCTAGAGTGCAGTGGCTTGATCTCAGCTCACTGCAGCCTCTGCCTCTGGGTTCAAGTGATTCTCCTGCCTCAGACTCCCAAGTAGCTGGAATTACAGATGCCCGCCACCACACCCAACTAATTTTTGTGTTTTTAGCAGAGTTGGGGTTTCACTGTGTTGGCCGGGCTGGTCTCAAACTCCTGACCTCAGGTGATCCTCCTGCCTCAGCCTCCTAAAGTGCTGGGATTACTGGCGTGAGCCACCACACCTGGCCTCGTGTAGTCATTTTTATGTTTTACTTTTCACACTTGAGTTTTTGACACAGCATGATTTATTTTTTTCTGATAGGAATTTGATTTTTTATCAAATGACCATCCATTCATACTAGCAGCACTTATTAATCATCTTTTCTTTTCCCAAAGCTTTTTAACATTTTTTTGATCATGTATTAAGTTCCCCTTTTCATAGGTGGAGGCAATAATGTTAAGTGGCTAATCAAATTATCTTACTCCTAAAACCATTCCATGGATCCCCCTCACTCTTCAGATACTGATTTAAATGGTACCCTGAGGTACTATGCAGCTGGACCACCTCTATTCATGCCTCTAACCCTTTCCTTCTTATACTCCATGCTTTGACCACACTTAATTTTTTTTTTTTAGTTTTGTACAAAGTCTTTCTTTTTCTTACTTGACTCTGATCTTCACATGAGATAGATGTTCAGTCTTCCTGCATATCTCTTTTCCTTAATCTTTAAATAGCTAGCTTCAAATAATATATCTTTGAAGACTCAGCTGCGAGAATTTCTCTTCCTCTACCAGATATGTGTTAGGTTTCTGCTTAGGGATAATATACCAGGTCATTTACATTGCATTATCAGTGTTCCACAATCCAGGGATCTCTGGGGGCAATAGGGACCAGTTGGCTTGGATTCTAGATTCTAGCCTTGTGCCGGGCACATACTAAGTCTTCTGTATATACTTGCTGAATGAACAGAAGTTTCAGATAACACTCCCACCTAGAGTAGGATTTGTTTTTAAAATATTTGGTAGATGATCATCCATATCATCTCCTCTTGAGCATTTTCAATGATAGTGATCTCATTAGCTTATAATCAATAAAATCCCTTTATAATGCTTTCTTATGAAGTACATGTAAACCAAATTTGTCTATAATTGTAAGGAAAAAATAATTACACATTTTTTTCAGGATACTGCCTCCATCCCTATGTAAATCTCAGTTTTGACCTATTATTCCAGCATGTCAAGATATTATTGAATTTTGTTAATTTCAGTCATCATCTCTCTCAGGATTTCCTTATATGTTCATAGGTATAGAAGATGTTAGCGTCTTCATTCAAGAGTTAAAAGAAAGACTATATTACTTGATTAAAATTACAGAGATAGGAAGTGGCACAGGCAAGATACGAATTCAGACTGCCATATATTATACTGTTTGCAGGCTCCTAATCACCCTTCCCTCCCCTCCCCTCCCCTCCCTTCCTTCCTTTTTTTTTGTTTTAATTTTAAAATACATTTGGAGACACACAAAAAGTGTTTTGTTTTATAAGTAGACCAGGCCTATACTATGGATAATATTGCAGAGTAGAATTCCAGAGGTGGGCGTCGCTGATACATTACTCTTACGTGGTATAACCAGTGTGCCTGAGGGAGCAGAACCGATTTTAGATTTATATAAAGTTTCCTTTCACTCAACATTAACTTGGACTTGATTAGTTTATTTCTAGATATGTAAAATTATAGTAATTAAACAAATTTAAATATAAAAATATTTTTTACTTCTTTGGGAAAAACAGTTCTTCAAAACTATTAAGATTGTGTCCTGAATTGTGAAGGTCTGCAGTTGTAAAGCAGTGTGGTTTATTTTCTCTTTCACTGGTTTCTAAGGGTGCATATATCATACCTTTATATTAATGATGACACAGTTTCTAAGATAATTTCAAATATGTTGTTATTTTTATTCTTTTAATATCTGAATGTAATAAATGGAATCCTTAGTTTTATCCTAGTTTTGCAGATGGAGAAACACAGGGTCAAAGATCAAGGGTTACATATACAGATTATGCCTGAGAGAGCCAGGACTTGAATCCAGATGTTCAGATTTCAATCCCAGCCCTGCATAAGTAAAATTCGATTTAGAAACTATGTTCAAAATACCTTCTCTGTGCTTTCAATATTGTAGATGTTTATGCTTTTATGAAATACCAAAAATCCTTTTTATTATTGTTTCAGAAAATGTCAGAAATCACTGATATTATTATTATGAATTTGTAAGACTTTTGAATGACTTTCAGAAACTGCTGGGGAAATTGGATCATTCTAAGATCAGGATGTATTCATACTGAAAGAGCTTAGCTGTACTCTGGAGTGTTAAAATTAGTTTTCATTGACAGATCCTTGTCTGGGATTTAACTGAGATTTAAGTCAGTAAAAATTCTGCCCTGTGGCCTAGAGAACAATTGGACAAAGTAGATGAAGTGGAGAGGAATGTATTTTCTCAACCTTTTTTTTTTTTTTTTTTTTTCCATTGGAAAGAACCCAGGTCACTTGCAGAGATGGTAGAGATTTGGCAATGGACCGGTCCTGCTGTTATGTGGTCAGTATTAGCAAGTCAAATACTCATCATTATAATAAATGTGGGACTATAAATATCAGTGCAGAGAATACTGGGTTTTAAAAGCTTGGAATAAAAAATGATTTAAGTATTTAGAGATTGAATTAAATTCCATTTAAAAAAGAAATTAATAATTCTTTATTTTACTTGTCAATATAATTATCCTTTAATCTTAGAAAAGTTGTTTTACATGTAATGCTTTAGGCTGGCAATTCTCAAACCCCAGTGGACATATCACATGCCTAGAGTATTTGATATAGGTTCGGATCCCTGGGTCTTATCCTTGGACAGTCTATTTCCATAGGCTGAGACATTAGAACCTTTAACAAGCACCTGCCGGGAGATTCTTATAATTCTGGTGCAGCTTGACTCTATACCACTTTTGAAGAAACCCTGATATCATCTGATTGAATCAGGGTTTGAAATAATGACATTTCTCCTACAGAAGGATTGGTCAATCGGTCATCGATACAGGAGGAGCTATTACTGATACATCTACATGCTTTATATATATGAGGTTCTATACTTTTTTAAAGGATAACCGTTTTCTACATCTGTTTGCTTCATCTCAAAGGTATTAGAAATTGCTTGAATTTTAAATGGCATTGCTTTTAAAATTAAAGTGTATTTACTGTTTAACCAACAACCTCTATGGCAATGGGAATTGTCCTTTCTCCATGACTCCTAAAGTGGTTGCTGAAATAGATCACACAGGGGGGCGCTCTTTAAATATGTTATGTCTGTGGGTAGTTCCAAATCCATACAGCAGAGGGTGCAAGCTTTAAGTGACACAAGGAACCTGTGACCTGATTGTTTTAGTTTGAGTTATTCTAGATTGCATTATCAATTTAATTTAGACTATTAAAGAAATATGACTTGCTGAAACTTATTTAAGTAAGGATCATGTGAAGTGTTTATAAGTTACTAATTTAGACATGTATTCAAGTCATTCTGGTTTCTTTGTGTTTTTGCATTACATTATAAACAGTGGCTCTAAGTAGCATCTCTTCTAGGTTGGATCTTTTCTTTTTTAGTCATAAGAATTAAGATTCTGATATGCAAAAGTGCTAGTTGATTATAAATCTGCAACAGACAGATATCTTCTACAGATATTTGTTGTGTAATATTTTGTAGTGTTTTGTCTGAGAATTGAAGATATATATCATTCACATCATAATATTGCTATTTTTCCTCCTTCCTTCCAGACTTAGTGCATATGTAAATACTTTGTTTATAACTTGTTCTTTTTATGTAGAATTTTCCCATATATGCTTCTATCAATTCTCTGTTAGTTACAGTAGAATAAATAAACTTGAGCTTGGTTCATCAGAAAAGGAATGCCTACTTTGTCATTCTTTTTGTCAAACTGTGAAGTTTTGACAAAGTAGAGACTGTTCCTTATTCTTTTTTATCTCTTCAGTTTCTACTATGAAACACTGGGTAGAGTAATGAGTGTCATTGCTGGTGTTAGTTCCTAGATATAGGCTATGGTGGATTAAAGATGGTTGTAAATTCTTTACATTTCTCATTGAGAGAGGAAATCTATGTCCTGTCCTCTTGGAAGGCTCTGATTATTTGATCCATATGATACTTTGGCAGTGATAGTGTGACCATTTCTGGTTCAAGGCTTGGAGAGCCTGGCAGCTTCCATTTCCTGTTTCTTGGAATACTCTCTTTGGGAACCTTGAGCTACCTTATCTGAGCCCTCTCTGACTATATTGAGGCGCCGTGCTGGAGAAGCCATGTGTAGATTCTCCAATAGTCTCAGCTGCTCCAGTCTTTTCAGCCATGTCTGCCAAGGTGTTAGACATGATGGTGAAGCAAGGTTGGATGGTCTAGACTAGCTCATTCTCCAGCTGCGTGCCTTTTAGGGAAAGTGACCTTCACTGACACCATGTAGAACAGAATTGCTTAGATAAACCCTTCTCTCCAATTCCACAAAGTCATGAGATGGAACATAAGGGTCATTGTTTTAAGACACTGTGTTATGGAGCAGTTTGTTAGTGTGACAATGAGAAGTCCATAACACAGGCTAAGTTCTAGAAAGAAAAGTAGACGGTGGCAACTGGAAGGAAGCTTGGAGAACATCTTATTTAACCACACCCATTTATAGGGAAAAACTGTTTTCCAGAAAGATGAAGTGGCATGCTCAAGGTCATCTGATGGCTATGGTCACTGTCAGGACTCTTATCTAACTTTGCTGCCCTTGCCTTTAGTACATCCTATAAGATCATTGAACTTTTTACTTTAAAACTAGTAAGCGAAGACCAATCGATATAGCCTAGAGACACCTAAAGACCGCCTACCATTCCAGAAAGAACTTCACAGTCTCAAAAATACCAGGTTTCCAAGAATACCCTGCTCAACCATTTTGTCCTATGTAACCACGATTGTAAAAAGTTGCCTTCCAGTGTAACTGTACATTTAATTTAACATTCAAATATAGTAAAAGATACTAGAAAAATAATCATGCACACAGATGTATGCTATCATATGTAAGCAATCACAACATTTATGCAATTTGTATGCCAAAAATTCCCTGGTAAATTTGGGAGCTTGGAATGCATTTTCCCATAGAAACAATGCTATTCAAAATTCAATTTAATACCTAACATACCTAAAGTGTAGTACTTGAAATTATCACCGTAATTATCAGATTTCTTAGAGGAAATGCTTTCTGAATGCCAACTTGGTATCTATGGACCCATCAGTCCCACCCTTCCCTTCATTTGGCTTTGGCAGAGGGACTTCCTGTTTGTTAAGCAGTGGGGGATAGCACCCTATATCTTGCTCTCAGCACCAGCTTGCAGAGGATGTCTTCTAAGGCTTCAGGATGAAGGGAGAGAAGGTTCTAGGGTCTCAATGCGGTGAGAGAATGTCTTCTACTTGGTGAAGAAACAGCATAGTTCAGGACTTCTTTTTGCTTAAATTTCTTAGTTCAAGTCAGCTCTTGGTGCTTCCTCTCCCCTCCCTATTTTAAGTATCCTAGGATCTGATTTACTTGCTTTCCTTTCTATCCTGCCCAGTAGCTTCCTATTTCCAAGGTATCAATTTTAAAACTCATTAGAGAACAGGGTGAAGTATTTCCATTTTCCCCTATGTTCCTATTTCTAAAACTAAGAAAGTATGTTTATTTTTTGCTACTCTTTCCTTGTCTCCTACCACTTCTCCTCCTCCTTTTTCTTCCTCTCTCTCACTCCTTCTTTCTTCCTTCTCCCTCCCTCTCCTCCTCGTCCTGTACTTGCATCCCTCCCTCCCTTCTTTTTCTCCCTGCCTTTCTTCCTCTCTACCCACTGTCTTATTTTTCTTAAAATCTATTCAACTTCTTTGATGGTTCGAGAATTGTTAGCTAGTATAGTTAATTCAATTCCTCAGTTTATTTTTAGATTTAGGGAAAGTGAGTGGCATTGCCCTGTATCTTTGCTGCTTATATAAATAAGACAAATTATAAGTGTTCCTACTAGATTATAGGCATTTGAAAGGAGGGGCTACATCTAACTTTTCTTTATAATCCCTATCACATAATTTTGAAATGTTTAGCAGTATTTATTGTATAAGTGAATAAAAATTAAATATTATAGCTACAGCTTCTCTTTATTAATATATATCTGTACTATGAAAGAGGATGAAATGCACTGAAAATTATTTTGACATCCTGTAAATCCTTGCACATTGCCTATGTTTCTAGTCTGTATATTGTATATAGCAAGTGTATGTGAGGTTATAAAGTCAAATTTTGCTGTTGATTTTCTCTTTTACCTTTATTTTTCACTTTTATTGATAGTCTTTCACTGGATTCACTTTCACTGATATTCATGATACTGAGGGATTTTCTTCTTGGGACACAACCAAACAGTGGAACTGTGTAATGTTATGGGTTGATGTGGTCAATTAACTAGTCATAAGAAGGATTTGTGACATTTAATCCTTCCGTTCCTTAGAGTTAGATTAAGTAAATGAAGGTTTTGTAGGTTATTTCAAGGATTAAAGACTAGATCTAGGAATCATTTTTTTTTAAAGCTGGTTTTTTGATGACAAATGAGCTATAGTTCTTTACTCAAACAGAATCATTTGTACTGTGAGTGACGGTTCCAGCTTTCCCCAAGGATAAGATAAAAATTGTGCTGAAAAAGTTCAAGGTAATGTTTGAGTTTTATGTTTCCTTGAGCCTGATTTGAAGTGTAAAAATAAGATGCTAATGAGTCCCAAGTTGAAGAACATATTATTCCACAAAATGTTATCTCTGTGTATTTATCAGTATTTTACTCTAGCCATTCTAAACTATTCGCTATTTTTATCTTCTTAGACCAAATGTACTTTAAATAATTCCTCAAGTCATCAAGAAGGAAAACACAGCTATGAGAGAATCCTAGATAGTAATTTTAAAATAAGGTTACAATAGCATGTAAGGAAACTTTTTAAAAAGGATTTTGGTTTTTAGTCCTTTCCCTCTCTGTCCTTTATTTTTGAGAAAGCTGGCATGTTAATGACTTGAGGGATAATTACTTTTTTCTCATGTTAGGGTTCAGGATTGCTCTGATTTTCCTTGGTGCACAAATATTTTAGGAACAATATTTCAAAAGAGAAAACAACTCTTACTGTTTTATTGATGCTTGATTCATTTCTGTTATGTATTTAAAAAGTAGCTTGTTATGTTACGTCTGTCACTGTAAGGTCACTTGTGTTTGGGAAAAACTAATTTGTGATTGTGTGTTAAGTAGATTGCCTACAGTACATTCTAAGTTGGTGGTTCACATTTAAGTACAAATATAGAATTCAGTCTTTGTTTCTATTTTTTCATTTTTCTTTTCTTTTCTTTTCTTTTTTTTTTTTTTTTTTTGAGACGGAGTCTCCCTCTGTCATCAGGCTGGAGTGCAGTGGTGCAATCTCGGTTCACTGCAACCTCTGCCTCCTGGGTTCAAGCAATTCTGCCTCAGCCTTCCGAGTAGATGGGACTACAGGCGCATGCCACCAAGCACAGCTAATTTTTGTATTTTTAGTAGAGATAGGGTTTCACCATGTTGGCCAGGATGGTCTCGATCTCCTGATCTCATGATCTGCCCGCCTCGTGATCCACCCGCCTCGGCCTCCCAAAGTGCTGGGATTACAGGTGTGAGCCACTGCACATCACCCCATTGAGCAAATTCTAATTAGACGCATGATCTTATTTCTGCACTATTGCAATAGTCTCTAAGTGCCATCAACTGTTCTGCCAGATCATACCTGTCTCTTCTTCTGTTATTGTTAGAGTGCTGTCTATAAAAACTCAAATCTGAACATGATATTCATCTACGAAAGTCATAGCTGAGGGACATCTTAATGACATTAATTCTTGAGTGGCTCCCCACCGCCTATAGAATGGAACCTAAGCTCTTTACTGTTTCTTACAAAACCTTCTGTGATCTGACTCCTGACAGCCTTCCCCTGGCCTCTGTTTCATCCTGCTCCACCTCTTACTTCCTCTTCAGGCTTAGTTTTCTGTCCCAGAATGAATTATCCCTTTTCCTAAATAGCACTTCCTAATGTCCTCAAGAAAATCAAATCACGTACTCCTTAGGCCTCACTGTGTCCATTGTGTTTGTTTGTTTTCATAGCATGTATAACATTTGTGCCCAAATAGTTTTTTATATCTGCTTTTGTCTGCCACGAGATACTCAGATTGTTGAGAATAGAGATTGTGTCTTACCCATTGTTAGCACTGAGCCCTTGGCACAGTAAAACTTTAAAAAGTTGGATGAAAGCATGAGTAAGCTCACCAAACTGAAAATTCCCAGTGTCCCTTTGACTACATAAACATTGATTTATTGCAAAATCCTTTGCATGCTCTCAAGTATTTGATCATCTGGATTATTTTATTCTTTCTTTGATTCATCTAATAAACACATGTTTTATTCCCTCTAAATACAGATACCGACCTGGGCACTGGCGAATGAAACAGACATGGACCTGTTAATGGGTCTAATATTGTCTGATTTAAAGGGCAAAACCAGGGTCTAATGTTGTCTGTTGAAGGGCAAAACCATTTTCATGAAGAACCTTTAGCTGAGTTATGGCAGAAACAGACTTTGATGTTTACTGTAAAGTCTGACCTTGAAGAACTATAGGGATAAACTTTTCTTTGCCTCTTCCAAAACACTGTTTTTATTTTTGTCAATTTCCTTTTGTTATAAAAGTTTAAAGGAAAATGTTTGGTGGGTAAGTTAAAATGTGTACACAATACTTATGGTAAAAAATGTATAGCCATAGAATCACTTATGAAGAGGTTTAAGAAGAAATGGATTGTGTCTTTCTGCTCTTAAATGTGGTGACTTCAATTAACACCCTGGAGCTTGTCAAATTATGGGTGAGTCCAAAGTTCTCGGTGCACCTGTGGTAGATAATGAGCATTATTTAAAAATTTCTGAGCAAATAATTACATACAACCTCTGTACTTTACAAGACAGAATACAGGGGAAAGCATACTGGAGGAAGAGGCCAGAAAGGTAACTTTACACGTGGCTTTGACAGTCATCAGCAGACACTTTATATGTTTCTTCATCAGTAATATACATGTGATAGCCATTCCATTTATCTCACAGAGTATAATGAAGATTATATATGAAAATAGCCATGTGGATGCATCAAATTATTTTGTTTCAAAATAATGCTTGCTTAAGTAGTCTAGAAATAAGTCTTATGAAAATGAGGGAAAGCCTCTTTTTCCTTCCTGCACCCAGGGCAAATACTGCCAAAGGAGGTAGCCCTTTTTTATTATTGAGCAGAGGGTTTTCATCAATATACATCTACTGTGTTGTGAGTCAGCACAAGGTAGACTTTTTTCTTTTTTATTAGACAGACTGTAACAAGATATTTTAGATGCTATCTAGTGATGGAAGCTGAAGCTTTTTAGTTTTAGAACAGACTCCCCTTCTCCCCTACTGACAATATGGTCACATCAAAATTTTTTGTTAATTCTATTAATATGACTATGTAAATATCATTCAGTGCTGCATAATGTGTTATGATTATGTTCTTTTGTTGTGAAAACGTTCTGTTTTTCCTGTAGTCAATAATTGCTTTGTTGTTTCATTTGCTTCATTTTCTTTGATCCTATTTCCAAATTTCTTCTGCTCTCCCAAGAAACATAAAACAATCTTAACATAAAATTCCAAGTGGCCAACTGTGCAGGGATTCTGGTAGTTCTGTCCTTCACCCGAAGGCATCCCTCCTGGAACTTTCCATTCTTCTGCCTCTGTTCTGCCCCTGCTGAGAGACGTTGCTCTCCAGGGCTGCCACAGTGCTGTCCTCACCCTGGGATATTGCTTTGCCTTTGTTCTGGGAATTCCCTTTTTCTCTCTCCTATATTGGATTCCCTGTTTCCAGGGTCTCATGATTTCTTCCTTTTCCTCTTTTTGTGGTGGTGTACCTAGCTGGGGGAAGGAGGAGTAATTTTTCTGAGTCTTTATTGGTCTGAAAATGCCTTTATATTAGGTTTACAACTCAGAAATACGTTTGCTGAATATAGAATTCTAGTCATTTCTTGCTCAAGGCGTTTTAAAATTGTATTTTATTTATATACTGTTAAGAGTTCCAATTCATTTGCAATTCCAGTTTGCCATCTTGAATCTTTAAATCCTATGAAAATATATTCATTCATTTATTTACTTGATTTTATTTCTTAGTAGTCAGAATATATATATATAGTTTAATAATATTAAAAATACATTAAAATTATTCATTGAAAAGTCTTGCTCCCGTTCTCACATTTATCAGCGCATGTCATCTCCCTCAATACCTACAGGGATTTGCCTCCACTAATATCTTTTATACATCTCCATGTACTTACTTATGTAAATATAAGTAGTTGTAGTTATAGGTTTATTATAAGCATATTCTATTTGCTTTGCCTTTTGGCTTAACGGTTTCTTGGTGCCTTTACATGAAAGCACTTTAAAAAGTACAGACCACTATGTAACATAAAATAATTTGTATTAACTCATAATTTAGGATGGGTTTTTGCACACTTGCAACTACATGTTGATTAAACAAAAGGCTTATCATTGGGAATGATAAAGATGGGGATTAACTGATCAGAGAGGTAAGGGCATGGAGGGAGAGTTGAAATGCTTTGAGAAAAGCAGAACAACATTAAAAGGAAATCAGAGCAATGGAGGTGGGTATGTAGAACAACTTTCATAAACTGAGGAGTATTTCCACATTTGAAAAAGTGTTGGTATGATAGAGTGCTTTACTCTATGCAAAGCACATACAAAGTAAGCAGAGAGAGAAATCTTACAATGTCATTAAGTCACCATTCTCTTCTTTCAGTTTTTTAGATTGTGAGTAGGTTGCCATGCACATGAATGTCAGACAATGAAGAGGAAGGCCATATGAATACTATGTGCCTAGTGGCTGATGCTGGCCACAGACTTGGATCCCAGCCTGGTGGTACCCAAGAGGTAGGGCCTCCATGTCAGAGCTGGCTTGTTTAGGGTTGGGTCCCAAAGGTCTCACTGCGTATAGTCAGTTTTCACACTGCTGATAAAGACATACGCATGACTGGCTGGGCACGGTGGCTCACGCCTGTATTCCCAGCACTTTCGGAGGCCGAGATGGGTGGATCTCGAGGTCAGGAGATCGAGACCATCGCAGCTAACACGGTGAAACCCTGTCTCTACTAAAAATACAAAAAATTAGCCGGGCGTGGTGCTAGGCACCCATAGTCCCAGCTACTCGGGAGGCTGAGGCAGGAGAATGGCGTGACCCAGGAGGTGGAGCTTACAATGAGCCAAGATTGTGCCACTGCACTCCAGCCTGGGTGACAGAGCGAGACTCCATCTCAAAAAGAAAAAAAAAAAAAAAAAGACATACCCATGACTGGGTAATTTATAAAGAAAAGGAGGTTTCATAGACTCACAGTTCCACATGGGCTGGAGAGGCCTCACAATCATGGTGGAAGGTAAAAGGCACATCTTACATGGTGGCAAGCAAGAGAGTAGTGAGAACCAAGTGGAAGGGGTTTCCCCTTATAAAATCATCAGGTCTCATGAGACTTATTCACTACCACAAGAACAGTATGGGGAAAACTGCCCCCATGATTCAATTATCTCCCACTGGGTCCTTCCCACAACACGAGGGAATTATAGTAGCTACAATTCGAGATGAGATTTGGGTGGGGACAATGCCAAACCATATCGCTGGGATCAGTAGCCTATGAAGCAGTCTCTAGGCCAAGTTTACCAAGTGTGTCAGCTCAGCCTCCCAGAGCAATAGATACTGCTTTGGACAAGGGAGTAGGCTCAGGAAATAGTCCCTGAGGATTAGTGAGGAATCATGGGGAAGTTAATTGCCCTGAGGCCTTTGGAAACCAATGGCCCTCAGACCAAAAACCCTGGGAATTATAGAAGATCAGGTCTCCCTAGACCTGTCCTCTGAGAATTAGCAAATTAACGGAATAATATTGTGGGATGCAGTTGGGCCTGAGCAGAATAGCCTTTTCCCTTGACCTCTTTTATTGAAGAACAAAAATACTATTATGGGACCCTGGGCTTGAGGGTCTATTATAGGCATACTCTATTATAGGTACCTCTACATGAGATGTTATTGGTTGGGGGATAGAAAGAGAATAGCAATTTTTCTTTTTGGCCTTCAAGATTTTGTCACTCAGTAGTCACTTTCAATGTAGTGTTTTGGTCAAAACCCCTTACTTAATGGACTAAAGTGGAAGGTACTTCTGTGGTATGATGACAATAGAAACAAAAGCTAGTCTAATCTTCCTGTGTGCTCTTTCTCCATCCCTAGTCTTAGAAAGTCTTTGTATTCTAC